>NW_028145729.1:80000-90000 GCF_977016875.1 Pavona decussata
GAGCTGGTAAGTAGGATGACATATTTATTCCTTGAATATGTCATGCCATAAATCACTTAGCATTAAAAGCCTTCAATCCAAAGCCAGCCTCCTGAACAATCTAAAAGCAATCAGTGAACTTTTCGTCCATTTTTATTACGAAAACTGTTCACATTTTGAAATTGAATTTGTATATATCGTTGCAATTGGAGAAGACAGCAACGTAAAAAAATTATATAAAGGTATTTTAATACCTTAAAAATAGTAGAGGAGTGCTATGTTATCCAGGTTCTTGAAAACACAAACAAAACAAAACAAGAAATAAGGAAAAAGAAAATAAACCGGATTTAATTTCTTCCTAAAAATGCGTTCTTTCGACGAAGTTAGTTCAACATTTCCTAATAATAATAATAATAATAATAATAATAATAATAATAATAATAATAATAATAATAATAATAATAATAATAATAGTAATAATAATAATAATAATAATAATAATAATAAGTATAATAATAATAAATATGATAATAATAATAATAATAATATATTATTAATATTAATTTGATGTTTTGTTCAAGTAGGAGTATTTGACGCTAGGAAATAAGGGGCGCTTTCCATTCGACCAAAAATTCCGGAATGAAATTTCGAGTATTCCATGTGACGAATGGAACAGTATTTTCCGGTTGGTTTGAAAAAAGCCGTCCCAGTCCATCACGTACCAATTTTCGCGCGAAAATACCAAATAAACAGGGGAATACAAAAATGGCGGACTCTTTGTCTATTTTACTTGCTTTAGAGTTGCTCGACGACTATGAAGTTGAAATAAGCGAAGTATTGGACAGGGACGACGACATAACGCTGTTCAGTGTGGGTAGCTCCTACATGCGTAGGAATTTAAACCGAGTCCGCGACTACTTTGAAGGCACGATACCTTTCTATTTTCCTGACGAGTTTAAGGGTCACTTCAGAATTTTCGCACTTCTTACGAAAGTTTGCCGTGGCTCCGGTGCAAAAGTGGTGCAAAAGAACATTCAAGTCATCTGTCGCATAATAACAATCGGAACACTGATATTGAGCAGAAGAATTGGAAGCCATGTTGAGTTCGATTTCCGGGCTCTGAGAAACTGGGCGCGAGCAGGATCTAGGAATGGTCGAATGGAACGGAATTTTCCGGTTATTCCGATTTTCCGGAATTTTAGGCCAACCTCGCGAGGTACACCCAAAATTCCGGAATGAAATTCCGGAAAATGTCTGTTCCATTCGCTTCCAAACCCGGAATTTCCGGAATTTTTGGTCGAATGGAAAGCGCCCAAGATATTTGCAGCTCAGGATGAGAGATTTAAAAAGAATGGCAATATCACGATGATACGTGACATTGAGGAAATGGCATAAATTGTACCAGAAAATATGAGTCATCATGAAGTTGTGATTCGGTCCATTATGACAAACGGTTGTAGAAAAATAAATGTACAGGTTTAATTTTATCGAGCTGTTTCTTTCGGCCACTGCCTAAAATTTTTATTATTATTATTATTATTATTATTATTATTATTATTATTATTATTATTATTATCATCATCATCATCGTCATCATTATTATTATTATTATTATTATTATTATTATTATTATTATCATTATTATTTGCATTTATTACCGTTGGGGATAGTTAATCGCTTTGAATAGCTAATTAATCCTTAAAATGTATCAATTTTGATATGCAAAATTAAACTTAACAGATTAATAGTTATCTCTCAGCAGAGGTCTAATTTACCATTCACGTGGAAAACTATTTTCCTCCCAATAGCTCAGTTGGTAGAGCATTGCGCCGGCATCAAAGAAGTCGTCGGTTTGAATCCCGCTAAAGCCTGAATTCGGAACTAGAATGGGAATGACTCAGCTCGAGCTATGCACTTACCACGGTACAATCTGTGCATCACCAGCTACTACTACGTCCAGACGAAGCCCCACTGCAAGGTTTCCTGGAGACATCCGCGCTCAAATAACTTGCATGCTCCAACTAGATGTGATCCTGCGTTCTTACCTTCGCAAGGTCAGCAACACGCACCGCTTCTTGCTGTGCCGCAATTTCAGGCCGCAACTGAAGAGGTTTCACCGAACCAAGAAACAGGGTTACACTCGCATTAATGTCAGCAATACGTTTCAGCCAGACCTCTTGAGGCAGTTTGCAGTGACCATTGAGAAAGAACTTGGCGACTCGCAGCCTAGCTGGAGACTCGGCATAGAGAAGTTAAAAACTCTGCGGGACACGCCCATACACTGCACGGTCTTAGCCACTTTTGGGAAAAAGATCTCGAAGACTGATGACTAGCTTGAGATCAAGTCGACCCGAGATGATTCCGTCATTAAGGCCAGGCGCGCCGACCATACCATGTATAGGCGAGAAGAACTTGCTAATTTTGCAATGCGCAAGGGCCAGCTTTGCGTCGACAAGTACTGGACGCAACTCAATGTGAACATCTAGACAGCGGCCATAGCAGGCAACTTCCGACGGAGGTAAGGTACGATAGCATCAACTAGAAGCAACGTATTAGGACTGGTCCAGAACCAGACCTTGACGCCATTGAATACCTGAATAGAGACGATGGTGATAGCGGGGGACAAGCAGGCCCGTAGAAAAGAGCTTTGTAATTCTAACAGTTCAGAGATTATCTACAGACGCAACCTTTGTGACAGAGACTGTTACTCCCACATTGGTCTATCCAGCCACGAGCACCAATGCTCCAGCGGAGCAGACAGCCAGAGTAACTATGTTACACCCATGATCAACCTTGATTGAAGGAAGCCTAAACTATAATTTGGCTCAAAGTTTTTGTTGATATTTAAAGTTGGTGGTAAACTTGAAGCTTATATGCAACATTCCTAAAAATAATATGTTAAACTGATAACCGAGTGGTTTTACAACTATAATTCAAACTCACAATGCAATTCGTTATACCCAAGCGTGAATTTTAATAAGCACTCAGAAAAGCCACTGTATGTTGCAGCTTTACTATTTGTAAAATAAGTGCTCGAATTTGAGGTCGTTTTATTTAACATGGCAAGCCAAGGAGTAAATTAATGTTTTATTTTACTTAGGTAAACTCTGACAGCCGTACAGAGAAGGGGAAACATCGATGTCCGCCACTCGATCCCCCATGCCAGACGTTTTCAATACAATTTTATTGAACACCTGCCGTTTTCAGTAGCTGTTTGTTTTTCGCTTAGACGCATTTCGGAAACGTTTGTTGACAATTGGTTGATAGATGAACGAATTTTTCATCTTCTTTGTCAAGAAAATAATATAAAATGCCAAGAAATTAAGAATCAAAATGGTTAATTCTCTTATATTGTATACGTGCCCGGCTAGCAAAAGAAATTGTAATTTCCGCCCTGCGGATTCTGACAGCGCCAAGTTTGAACGTTATCGCTTTTAATATTTTCGCTGACTCTACCAAACTCTGTAACTTTCTCCAAAATTTACATGGAAACAATTTGGCGTGGAGGATCCGTGCTCACTGAGTTTGATCCCGTGGCAACCAAATTTTCACATCTTTTTTTTTTTTTTTGGAAACAGGAATATTCTTGTCATTACCCAACAAAAAAAAAACCTTATTAAAGCAACTTCCATATATTTAGATACGTTTCTAGTGTTTCTCTGTTGGTTTTGATTACGTTTTGGTCAATTTTGGTGGTTTTCTGAAACTTTGGGAAAATCCAGATGAAATCCAAGATGGCATGCGCAGATCCAAAATTACCGCTAGACTCGGAGATAATTTATTGGTAAACTATAAGGCTCGATACTCCCTCGACCTAAAAATCTATTATTTCTATACCGTATCTAGTTCAGTTTAAAAGTGTGAAAGGTGATGGTTGCATTCAGGTTTGGTCTACATTTCCCCTTTTGACTTTGAAGTTGAAATGTTATTCAAAAAATATCTCAACCAGTTATTTTCATGTTAAGAATCCATTGATCTGAATGGCTCTATATTTAAAAAAAAATGTCCTTTAAACGTTTGTAAAAAGTTTGCCATCGTTGCCTTTCAATCGATAGACCGGAAGAGGTTACCTGTGCCATTTAACGCGAAGAACGGCAAAGTTCCTTCATCGTATCTTTCAATGCTTGTCTCACCTCTCTTATTTTCCAGCAATAAAGAATCGGGTTGAAGGATGAGTTGAAAAAGACGAGCGTGGATACAAAATTCCAAACGGTAAACGCAGTCATACCACTCCAACCATTAATTGTATTACTACAGCAGAAATGATGAACGGAACATAGCAAGCAACCATTGCCAATTGCACCCACGTAATGCTAGAAACTGTCTTCTTGTATTGTGCTATGTTTAAAGGAATCTCTCTTCCGTGCGGTTGTCCTTGGTGCAAGTGTTCCTGCGCGTGAGTTTGATGATTTCGCAGTTTGAGAAAAATCTTTGCATAAGAAAAAGCTGAGGTGAATACACAAAGCAGAGTGAAAGTAATGGCTGCCATGTAGCGGATGCGATCACTCCAGAAAAAGTGGGCGATACCAAAGACACTACCAATTAGCCAAGAACAATATACACCTGCACGAACTCGCCTGAAAGTCACAACCTGTCTGTGTCTCAAACCCAACTTGAGAACGAGTAGTCTGTCCACACTTATGGCGGTAGATGTGAAGATTGATACCGCACACAAAATAAAACTTGTGGCATTAACAACATTTCAACGTTATACAAAATAAATAAATTTATCGGTGTTGGAGCAACGTTCACTTTCATCACAATGATGGCACACATAAGCGGTTGCACAATAAGACCAATACAAAGATCAGTGACTGCCAGGCATCGAAACAAGAGTTTTGTTGGTGGATGAATAGAAGGCACTTTATGAAGGGCAACCAGGATCAAAGCATTACCCAGAGATGCGGTTATTGAAAGGAAAATGTTCAAAGCTGAAAGAAATGCAGCCAAAGCCTGCCAAGTTGTGCCTGCTTGGCTCGGCATGTTTGCAAAGTTTGACAATTTAAAGAGTTTTCGTTTTTTTTTTTTCTGTTTTCTCGAAGAAGAGGATCCAGTTGAGGAAATGTTAACGGTATTGCCTGATCCTACTTATATCATCTTCCTTAAGCTTTAAAAGCTGTGCGTCATTCGCTTACAACTTCCTTGTCTGTATCGTCGTCTCTCTCTGTTCATGTCGTGTGTCGTTAAAGAAAATTGACACATCACGGTTAATTGCAGGTCGCCAGCTAAAAGACAAACTTTCTTCGAATTATAAATTGATTCTATTTTACCGTCACATTTTTGACTTGCAGCTTTCTTTTCTTTGAGTGTTTTTCATCGGTTAGTTAAACATATCGAATCTATTTACGGGGAGCGAAACCTCTAACAAACCAGCAACCAGTGCCAACTGAGGCCCTACTACATAAATAGACACGGTGTTGTTGTTGATAATCATGCTACGTTTAGCGGAATCTCTTCTTCGTTACATTGGGTTCTCCTTGTTAAACATTGTTTTTTCCAAGGGCTGATTTGAACCTTTAAAAGCTTTAAAAGCTGTGCCATTGGTTTCACATGCGAACACAAAAACAAAACTCGAGCTCACGGCAGTAAATAGTTCAGAAATCATTGTCAAAGATTTCAAGAAATGTTTAGTGTACCTGTTTTCTGGAGGCACGTTCAACAACAAGGCCTCGGATTGCTAGGTACAAGTGCCATGGCTTTATTGAATTGACCCCAACCGTTCTTCTCAGTACTTTTATTCAATAAAATGCGTGTGTTTTAATAACAAGAAAAAAACACCGGCAGACCGGTTCATATAGGCCCGTATTTAACGTTAAATCTGTGAGCCCCAAAATTAAACATTGCACTTTTTTTTATACAGGATTGTTGTCATATTCTGTACGTATGTTCTGTGGGTGTTTTTTTTCTGCTCACACCCAAACTGGAACGTGATTTCTACCTTAATAATTAGCTATAAAGTTAGTTCTTCCAATCCACCTTGTTAAAATCTCTGATGATCTGTGTTTCAGACGAAACCGGTCGGAGAAATAAAACAAGTTGACCAGATACGTTGCTTTGTGTATCTCACCAGTATTCCTTTAAAAATTTCCTTTATTTTTTTTTTCAAAAAGTTGCAATGCTTATAATTAATGCTGAGAATGTGGCGAATGTGGTAAATAAACTACATGTTAACCCTAGTCAGCCTGAGGGGTAAACGAGAGGGGAGGGGTGGGGTGGGAGATGGGCTTATAGGATGCCCTCTTCATAACTCCAATAGCACTAGAGCTACGACAGTTAAACCTAGAGGCTGAATAGTACGTTCTAAAATGTTTTTTTTATTTCGGCCTTTGTAAATGGAACGACGTCGTAATATGACTAAACATCTCTTGTATTTTAGTTGCTTTTTAATTTTATTTCCTGACAACTGTTTGGGTATTATGTGGAAGTATCCTTACAAGAACAGATTAAAACAGAAGAACAATGTGTGGTTACAGTTTGGAGGTTACCTTACAAGATTACTATGCGAAAGTACCTTTGAAAGAAAGGTTAAAAATGAGTGGCCTGTTGAATTACTCTCACTGCTCTTACAAGAGCACATACAAAGCAAGGCTCATTAAAGTGAGGGTGCTGCTGGTGTAAGCTTTCTCGGCGCCTCCTTTTGGATGTGGAGGGTCTTTCTTGTTAGGGCAAAATGGATTAAAGCGATCACGTGGTGGGGGCTTCTTGTGGGTACAATGCTGTTTCATCAGGTTGCTTTGACATATTTTTGCATCCATAAAAGATCTGCATGAAAATGACAAAAAAAAAAAAAAAAAAAAATTGAGAACACCAACAACAACTGGAAAAAAAAAAAAAAACTTTGGTGGGCTACCAGAAGCTGATATTCACCTGCAATAGGCCTATATTGGTAGAGGAACTAGTGAGGGACTCATATTTTAACAACTGTTAAACGTGAATTGAAACACCGTTTAATGTGCTCATGGTGCAACCAATAATCGTCTTCGTTAGTTCCGTGTGAGTTTATTTTTATTTATTTTTAGTCTGTGCATAACAGATATTTAACAGTTATCCTGCGAAGTCGCCGGAATTATGAATCATACTTAGCCGACAAGGCTGGCTACAATAAGGGGATTTATCGCAAGATTGAGCAAGATAATTGTTTTATTATGCAACACATTGATCACAAGGCAAAGTTTTATTGCAAAAAAGCTACAGACGATCTCCCTTTTGACATATATCTCCGCAACACACGAAATTACATATATCGCAGGATATTTGTTGACAACGGAGGACGAATGTTCAGTGCAGTATATTGTTAACAACGTGTTAAATAATAAAAATTATTATCCTGCTCACAATCTTGACGAATGTCAGCAGATTTTGCGCCAGGTCGGTTTGCGGTCGCGTCGCTGCATATCACGTGATAACTGGCGCGCAATGTCGTAGGATAATATCCCAATTTCGATATATTAAAATTCACCCTGAAACAATAAACATAACTGAGAGGCTCAAGGGATAAACCCATTTAAACTCTAAAATTTATTCCCCGGAGCCTCGAAATTGGGCTATTGTTAGACAGATACGATTCAACTGTACCGTCCCTTAAACTAGCATTACAATTGTATTAATAGGCCTTATCACAATTTTCGACGCCATTTTGACGAGTAGGCAAACACGTCTTGAAATTACAGTGTTTTATTGAGGTCCTAATATTCATCAGTAAAACATCGCTTCTGAAAAATTCATGAATTGGAAACTTTATGCACTATGCAAAGGATTTTACAGAAAATAACATCGGAGGAGCTGAGAGCTGTGCTAGAAAGCATTGACATTTCCATACATTTGATTGTATAGCGAACCAGCTGTGAACTGCTACTAAAAATAGTTCGCGGGAAATAAAATACAGGGAAATGTATGGAAAGTTTAAAACACGACTGGAAGCTTTCTGGCACAGCTACATTCCTTCATTTTTTCTTAAAATCCTTTTTCTAGTGCCATAAATTTTTCAGAAGCAGTGTTTTATAAAAATTATTGACATCGGATTTCCATACAAACACTGTTATTTCAAGACGTGTTTGCCTACTCGTCAAAATGGCGTCGAAAACCATAATAAGGCCTATTGTTTCTTTGTTAGATATCTTACTTGCACAGGTTGGTGGAGTTCCTGTTTGCCACGTACTTGTCGTAAAACGTTTTAGCGCAATCTCTGGCTTCTACGTGAAACTCGGGCTTGCACTTCAGCATGCGTTTCACTTTGTCTGGTAACCCTGTGGTATTGATGGGCCCGTCTACGATGCCGCACATCATACGAGCGAAATTACGCACCTTGGACTTCATGTCCGCCATTCTCCCCATAGGCTTCTTCATGTCAGGGTGTGTCTTTAGGTAATCACCAAAGCACTTGCCAAGGGTAAAGTTTTTGAAACACTCCTTGTATTTCTTTAACTCAACGCTACAGAAGTGAGAGAGTACGTCAAAAAAAAAAAAAAAATGGACAAGAAAATTCAATTTCCAGACTTGATCTATGTGTTATCGTCACCTCATACTTCGACGTACAAGTAATCTTATACCTCCACTGTGGCTTAAGAAGGGTGTTGGGCTGGAACCCCTTCCCTGTAATTTTGCCGTCTTACAACATTTTAAAATCATAGTCTTAAAGACGTCTCATCCTCGGGTATCCGGGTATAAATAGTCGTGCAGGGGCGAAGATGTCTCGGGCTAAGGACTATCGCGCCAAAAAAAAAAAAAAAAAAAAAAAAAATTGAAGTAAACATGTTTTCACAAGAGAAGATGAATCCTCTCTTGGCTTAGATCGGGGTTACGAAATTAAAAAAAAAAAATCTCAACTAAGTAATAGCCAAGTCATCCACCATTTTGCCATTTCGGTGCATAGCATCGAATAGGAGAATTTGTCATTTTGCAGTTTCAGTACTTGGTGTCTAAATTATTTTTCATCTTATTTATTTTTTGGACCTTGAAGCAGTTTATGTTCAAATGTTAAGTTTGGAAGACAAAAGTCTTCGTGCAGAATTAGATTTCGCCAGAAACTCATTTCTATGATTTTATAGCATCTGCGCATGTACAATTCATTTGGAATTTATATGCATGCCGTAACGAACACAAAATTTAATTTAAAATATTTACCAATTTATCCAAAAGGGCGAGACAACCGGCAATAATATTGAAATCTTTATAAACAATACGACTCTTTTCAATTTTTCAGACATGTTTCGACGGTACATCAGTCATCGGTACATAATATTTATACGATGCATGTAGTTTTAAAAAGTAAACTGATAGAGTGCTCGTGCGTGCGGGTCGCCTAGTTCATTTCCACTTGAAAGCAAACACGTTTTTAACTAAAATTTATTTCAATTGAGGACTAAAAGCCTTAAGTTAGTTTCTTTGTTTTTTCTTTAAGTACGAGCACTGCACGACTGCCGCGTTGCTAACAACAGTTCATTTGCGGTAACAATAACAGAAAGTAATCATCTGTCATGCAAAGTGGTCGAATTTAAACTGGTACTTCACACTTTGCCATTAATTATTATTATTTATTATAATTTTTTTTGCATATGTCACATAGTATTATTTTTTTTTCGAAGACCTTACTTTTTTAACTTAAGGATCACAGGATATAAAATATTTAAGTCTCATTCGGCTCGGCGCATAGAGGAGCAGAAACTATATTTGGTTACTATTAGCAGTAATCTCGCTAACTTTTTATGGTTAATAATCCCTTTAAAGAAAGGAAGGAATGAATGACATAAAACTGCGCTGTACATTATTAAAGTAGGAAACGCAAAACTTTTGTAAGGCGGACATTCTAAATGAGCAAACTGATTCAGCGATAAAATTGCAGTATTTTTTAAAACCTTATGTAATGAAGGCATACAATTAGACAAACATAAAGAAGGGAGATTAATGCAAGGAAAGCTTTTTCCCGAGTCTTATTCAACAGTTCTATATTTCGTATATTATGCAACAGTTTCATATTTCGATCAAGAAACAGTTGTACCTTGCAGTTGGACTTTCAGGTATT
>NW_028145729.1:92500-132500 GCF_977016875.1 Pavona decussata
CCAAGTGCATTAGGCTGTTATTGTTCCTAATGCTCCAAAGATTTAGCAATTTGTCGTTAGTTCATGCAGAACTACACATTTTTGGAGTTGTGTGTTTCCTTGGAACCGTCACGTAAGTTTAAATATCGAATTCACCTAGTTACATCGACAAATTCCATTACATCGATATCGGAGATTATAATTACATTGCGGTATTGGTTTGTGTTTATTTGCAGGTCATAAGCTTGTCAGTCTTGTACTGAGGTCTGGAAAAAATGTTTTGGAAGATTACAATGATGCTGCAAACCTCCTGAATGCTGTATTAATTGTCGCATGCGAGAAATGACAGTTAAATTTAATACTGTAGTGTGTAAAGCGAACATGGAACGTGTAGACAATTAATTGCAACTTAATTTTCTAATGTCCTCTCAGCGACTGCGATTATTCCGGTATTACCTCAGCGACTAATCTTATTCTAAACAGAAGTAAAAGCCTGCGATTTGAGGGATGTCGAAGCTCAAGTTTTGTACGCTTGCAGAGATGTAATCTTTGATGTTTGGTGGCTTCGACGCGCGGGCATTTTGAAATCCCACCTGGTGCTGAGTCGAGTCAAAACAACCGATCGATGATGTGAATTTGAGTTAAAGAAACAATAATGCAAGCGACGGATCAGGCTGACAGTGAGGACAATTTCAGCACCAAAGAAGAGAAATATAATCTCTCTTCCAACTCAGGAACCGCTGAGTTCCTGGAAGTCGAACAAAACAGAATGGATTCTAGATCTCTTGGAGAAGACACGTGGACTGATTATGGGGACGACTCACAAAGCACACTGGACATCGGAGAAAGGAGCGGTTATTTGCAAATCCCGTTCGGTTTTCAGAGTAGGGGCTCCTATAAACATGCATCAAAGAACTGCGAGATTGTTGGAGGTAATCCTTACTGATTTAACCTAAAATTTTATAAGATGATGCGCTACATGTACATTTGTAAATTACATCATTCAGTTCATAAATATGTCCAGGGAACCACGGTCAAACATGAAACCAATTGGTTGAACCAGTTTTAGTTTCATGTTTACCCTGGCTTTATAGTTGTGCAATATTATGTACCGATCAATTTGAACCTTTAGTGTCCCAGCTGTAGTGTCCAATCAGGATAAAGCTATTATGATTGTAATATATTCATAAGCGAGGTGCGAGTTAACGGTCGAGTTGTTGTTATGGAATGTTCTGTGTGAGTGGGTGAATTAAAATACTGATCTTAGATGCTGGCGGTCCGTTTTCATTTGAGAACTTGTACCAGCGTTCTACACCACCCCCACCCCCTCCCCTGGCATGCCTAGACAATTGACCATTTTCCGTGCCATGGAAGTACATGTGAAACCTTTGATGTGAAACGCCTTCAAGGAGGTGGAGGATTTGAACAATTACTTGTATTGGGTGGGGAATATAAACCTGAAGTGTTGGGAATACATGACGGAATACACGCGTTTCCTGATCCTTATTCCATAGTCAAGTTCAAGGCGAAAATGTTGCTTTTGTAAGTGATTGGCTCACCATGAAGGGCATCCACAAACTTTGTAGTGTTTTTGATGTGCAGAAAATCTGATTAAATTTGGATGAACATATTTCCAGAAAATTATATTAGCAAAAAAAATATACTGTGAATATATAATAATTTTTATTTATTAACTTCTATTTTGTAGTGACACATAATTCCCGATTCAGACAGTTTGTTTTTCTTGATTCACGAGGGATAACAAGTTGGTCTTATGAGAGTGTCTACAGCACAGGTATTGTAGTGATAAGTGGCTGATTCTGTGTGTAGCAAAAATTACTTATATGAAAGTATTTGATTTAAATTAATATACATAACCACTTTTTATAACTGATGGGGATGACTGATGCATTAAGGATACAAACTCAATAACATGATAATGTGGATAGAGTGTAAATTCCATGTTGTTATACAATAATTATTAATAAAATAATACATACTAGTTAATATATATTCTTCACCCCGGAAACTGTGAAGAGACCTGAACGGGTGAGGGATTGTTGGATCGTTTGGGTAGACGGATGGACATTGTGACGGCCAATAAGTGCATTTTTGGCATTTTCTCAGGGTAGCCTAGCGTCAGCTTGTTAAATAATTTTCATCTTTAAAAAGAGTATTTCCTATACAACTGACTACCTAGAAATGCACTTACATATGTATTCGTCAGCAGAATTTCCATCTGTCTACCCAAAGGATCCCATAATCCCACACTTGTACCAGTCGCCCGATAGCTTTTTGATTGGGGTATTGCCATGTAATAATATTATTATTTACTTACTGTCTTGTTTAAATATACAGTACTACTGTCCTAACGGTTTATATTAAATTGTTGATAGTCACAAGGCATCTCAACTACCCATCATATCAGTTCAATGTTCTGCGACTTATCATATTTTCAAGAAAGTTCAATGTATATTTTGCATTGTCAAAAGAGTATGCTTTAAAGGTAAGTCCTAAACAAACTACGGTACATGTATCTGTAATAAATTTTGTTTGCTACAATTATACGTTTAAAGTGTGTTTTTAACATTTATTTAGCAATTTCAAATGACTCAAATTAGGCATGCAGCCTGGCAATTAGGCTTAAAAATATTAAAGAACTTTTTTACCACTTGCGCATGTTTATAATGAATTATATTAGGTATTTTAAGAAAAGTCAAAATTTCATAGCCTGTGTGGCAGACGGAATGAACTGGACGTATTTGCAGACGGTATTTACCTGCGGTTGATTCCTTCTGTGGCACAGGCTTAAGTTTCAAGCTTATCAATTTTTTCTAAATGATATAATTTTCATGTCATGTGCCATACATGCATGTGTGTTGTAAAAAATGTTAAAAAAATGTAATTACATGTAATAAACAGACACCAAAATTTCAGCCATCAACACATATTGGCTAAATGATTAAGCATGTATAGAAAATCTTTTTCCTTATCTTTAAAATCAACGTTTTTTATGAAAGTTGAATGTAGCAGAGTAGTTTAATATGCTTACCGGTAATTTGTTAATGGTGACATTGACTTATTAATTTATTAAGCTAATGTTTCATTTGCGTATAGTGTAGTTTTTTCACTTTGCTCCTAGGGAGATCATTAATTTTTTGGTGTAATGACGACAATGATGATGAAGTTCAACTGTCTCTTCCCCCCCCCCCCCCCCCTTTTCCAACCACCCCCTTCCACCCCTAAGGACAGCTCCCTTAACCTTTTTTTACGGCTTTATTTTTGTGCCTTTTGCAGGTGTTCAACCTAAACTTTCATGAGGTCTTTTCGGTGTCAGCAGAAATGCATTCTGTACTGTGTATGGTATTTAATCACGGCAAAGATGAACTTATCACTGGGGGGACTGGTGGCATGAAGGTAAAAACCACCCCCATCTTACCTGGTATATTATGCAAAGGTTAATTTTGCCTTGTACTTAATCTTGAGCCAAACATTTATGCTAGCTTTAAATCCACAGAGGGCACTTGGCTCATTGCTTTTACAGTGTAGCTACTGTTACTGGCGTAACTTAAACTAAACTGGCCAATCAGATTGCAGGAAGGGAACAATGAATTTCAACAAAAGCCAATTGAACCAATCACGAGCAGACAGAAAACAACAGTTAAAAACCAAAAGTTTGGAATTTTTCACTGTTCGTATCATACTGTGATCTGATTGGCCAAATTTGATCGACTCTGGTAAAAGTAGTCGCACTGTAAAAAAATATATTGTAAAAAGGTGAACTTGTGGTGGGTAAGGTCCTGTTTAGACTTGGTGCCTGTGGCAAGGCCGGTAGTGAACACTATAAATGATGTTCATGCTCCTTGGTGACCTTTTTTCTCCCTTGTTCAAAGCAGCAGCTACCAGCATTTCAAATTCCAACAGGACATTTTCATTATGGCATCATTTGACTACAACTACCAGAATCCTTCAGTTTTTTTGTTTTCTCATACAAATTAGAGCTATTGTTCTTTGCTGTCCAATGGGATTCTGGTAGTTGTAGTTAAATGACGCCATCATGAAATTGGCCTATTAGATCAGGGTCATGTCCCCTAGAATTAGCACTCTTCATGATACATGTAGGTTTAGCTATAGACTGAAGACTGGTAGTATTACATGTATGAAAGCTGTGCTTAAGTGGAGCATTTGAGAGACAAACATGCAAACACAAACAGTCAATAAAAACCCAGATTCAACTAAAATGGAGACTTTTCGTGAAAAAAGTGGGAAGGCAAAGTTGAAAATGTCACAAGCGTATATTTTTTTACTCACACGTGACGCGCATGTAAATTGCAGACAATATGGCGTATTTACGTGCATAATACGCGCGTTTAATGCTGTAATTCCACGGCCAGTACCATGCATGTACCATAAGAGTAACACCTTAAAGTGATGATTTTATGTATTATTATTTTATCAACCTTCTATTACACTCTACTCTGCCACCATACCTACATGTACTCAACTAAAATTAATGTTATTGCATAAATGAGTGTTTACTTCTTAACGTTTTTCTAATCTGGCAGTTCTGGACGTTTGGAGAGATTGATAAGGACAAACAAAAAGCTTGGGAGAGAGATTCAAGACCAATGGCTAACTATGGCTTGGTTTTAAGGTGAACAGTTTATTTTGTCGACCCTGATACATGTATAGTTACCCGTCTGTTTGTGCATTTGACCGTTTTAACGAATTCTTGTTGTTTTGAATGTGTCCAGCAAACAACCACCAAATGGGCCCTTCACAGCTAACGGTCACATGGTACAGAATCCGCCAAGCAGGAGACCAAGTATCACACTGGGACATCCACACCAAAGCGACTTCACCCAGTCAAACTTGAATTTTCTTTGTTAGAGAAAAAATTGTTCCCTGATCCTGTCATATTATATCAAACAAAAAGGTTTCGTTTTCAGGATCGAAAATTTATGTTTAAGCACAAGCTTTCGATTCCCTCACGGAATCTTTGTCAAATGGTGTCGGACGTTTTGGTCACATGATTAAGTTGATAAAATATCACGTGACAAAACGTCCCGGTAGATCGATTGTTTCGCATGTCCCAATGCGTAGCTTGCTCTCCAGCATGGTGGATTTTGTACCATGTGACCGTTAGCTGCAAAGGGCCCATTGATCCTAGATCTTCTCTCTGTTATCATTTTCTTTCTGTATTTTATGTACAGTAAGGAGGTCGATAATTTTATTATTATGTACCTCAGAGTATTTACACGTACCGATTTGTTGGCCCGGTTAGTTGGTTGACAATTGCATGGGCCAATAGGGTACTTCCGAGTTGCTTTGAGCGTCATTTTAAAAGAGAGGCTAAGCGCAAAGTTTTTATTACGAAAATAAGTTTTCGTTCATCTGCAAACAAAACTAATTTTCGTATAAAAAGTTTTGCACTTAGCCTCGCTTTCATAATGAGGTTCAAAGCAACTCGGAAATGGCCACGTTACAATCTGTCGACCGATTTCTTCAGTTTCTATTGGTGTAGCATGGGATGAAAATCAACCTGATGATTCCAAAAATCTGTAGCACTGCCACCGAGTTTTATAAATACCTCTTACTGACCGAGTTCGAGGTCCGCACAGTAAGTTACAGTCCGATTTTTTCCCGTTTGATTTACGGCTCATAAATCAACGGGAAAAAAACGAAGATCCTTGACTCACAGTACGGACCGAGAAAACGAGGTTAGTATGATATTTATTATGTCTCTGCGGTTAATCGAGCGCGTGGAAAAGAAACTCTTTTCAAATAATTAGCGGGCCGTACAGTGAAATACATGTGTACAGCCCGCAAAATTGACCAGTCACGCCACGCGTGCCAACTGAGAGATATAATAAATCAGATTAATTTTCGTCTGCTTGCTCATTTTACAATTAATGTGACTGCGTGATGCAGTGAAGCCTTAATGTGTTGCTTGTGATGGACTGCGTGACTGCGTGACTGCGTGATGCAGTGAAGCCTTAATGTGTTGCTTGTGATGGACTGCGTGACTGCGTGACTGCGTGATGCGGTTCGCAAGTCCAACCCACAAAAATGACCCTTGCTCGCCAACGAGCCCTCAGTACATGTAGCTCAGAGGCTAGGGCTTCCGATCTAGAACACGAATGGTCGTGGGTTCGAATCCCATGTGGGGCTCAGATTTTTTTCTCTGTCCTCTTATGGTCGATTCTTTGCATCTCCCTTTATTTCCTTTATAATTCTAATATCAGTCGCATAGCTCGCTCATTTTCTTTGTGAAATTGGCCTGATTAATTGGTACGTTTGATTTGGCTAAAATCTATTTTAAAATATTTTAGGGCATCCTATCCCGACATGGGAGGAAGTTGGGTGAAGCAAGTAGAACTGGATGAACCCATGCAAGTAAGTCCAGATGATTTACACAGGTGCAGGGATGGATTTACCCCAGGGGTAATTGTTTGTTCCGGGCGGGACGAAGAAAACCCGTCAAAAGCCAACACCCTATGCGTCTCTGACAATGGGTAATTAAAAAAAAAATGTAAACGATAGTTTGTTGTGAACAGTCTGGATTGACCTAGAAGTAGCCAGCGAGCACTATACTGAACTTTGAAATACGGACCTTTCAAAATTAATTCAAATGGACAAAACTACCATAAAATTCCAGATAAAACTGTACCTCTGGGGCTTACTTTCGGTGAGGGCTACACTGTCGTTAGCAGGGTGGAGTGGGAGTTCATTATTGAAGGGAACTGTGCTTTTGGAAATGGGTTTACAGTGTACCTTTAAGGCCCGTTTACACATGCGATTTGTCTCAACCTCACTTAAATTTTTTGCAGCGGCGAATTCTGGGCGATACTGTTGTGTACGTTTTCTGAAAAATCCTGCAAATTTGCATGAAGTTTAAATCGTTTCGAAACTGCTGCGATATTGCGGCGATAAGTCGCGCTGAAATCGCTTCTTGTTTAGAAAAAAAAAGGGATTTAAAATTGAAACTTGCTAGTGATGAAAGTTGCTTTAAAAAGTGCAACAAAAATTGTGTATGGATACTGGCCTTTAGGTTTGACAATAAACAGAGCTTGAAACACTTATTTGGTGACAGTTTAAAACGTCTGACTCTTTAACAGTCCATGGACTTGTCAATTACTTATTAGTCACAGCATTCATGATAAGGCGGGTTTGTTTTAGAAGGATGACGGCATCAGAAATTTGGGGGTTTAGTTTTCGATGGGCGAATTTCAGATGGGATTATTATTATTGTGGAGGCGAAGAGGTATGGTAGTTAACGCGTCGGACTTTTAATCGGACGATTAGAAGATCGGAGGGTCGGTGGTTCAAGGCTAGGTTGGTCTCTGTGTTTATACTGTGTTGTTTCCGTAGACATAAAGGAAACTTTGCTCCACATTGTTTCTCTTCACTCAGGGGTATAAAGCCTGGTTTACACGTACGACGCAAGCGTAAGCATAAACACAAGCATAAGCACAAGAAACCTACGTGTAAACCGGTGCGACGCAAGCGTAAGCGCCTTGTGCTTGCGCTTGTGCTTATGCTTGCGTCGTCCCGGTTTACACGTACGACACAACGACGCAAGCATAAGCACAAGCACAAGGAAATAAAACTGAAAAACAGTGACAATTTGTCAGCGTACACTCATGCGTTGCCATTTGCAAAATGGCGGCAGCAAATTTTTATGCTTCTGCGCTTGCGTATGTCACCTTATGCTTATGCTTATCGCATGTGTAAACATCCTTGTGCTTATGCTTATGCTTGCGTCGTACGTGTAGACCAGGCTTATATGGGTACCGGGGACATACTGCTGGGGGTAACCCTGCGATGGACTAGCACCCATTCAGTGGGGAGTAGCAATAGTCCTTGTTGCTTCATGCTACAGAAACAGGTTTTAGCCCTAAACGTGTGGGCCACTTATGTTTGAAGTGCGACTTTACCAATATAATCACGTGGCATTTTAACATACATCTTACAGTGTACACAAGCATTCTGTCGAATTTCATACTCACTACCCGAAGCAGGCAAAAGTGAATACATTCTGGCATTAAATGACGAAACTACAACTTAACTTATAACTAATTTCGTTGCCTTTCTTAAGTAAAATCTTGACCAGCAAATCATTTTTTTTAAAGTCTAAGACTGAAATACATGGAAATCGACTGCAATAAAACTCAAACTAACCAATTTGGTTTTTTTTTTTTTTCAGCGTCTCTACTGTTTGTCAGAACGAAATGTCGTGGCTTACGACATGGAAGGAAATCTTCTTTTCCAGATACTGGAGTAAGTTAGTGTTGAGAAATGCGTTTGTTTAAATTACCTAAACGTAGAAAGGATACCGACACTGTCGTTTTGACTTTTGCCATTGTCTTTGCAGTGCACACAGAGGACCTGTGACTGGATGTGTTTATTCCAAAGCATGCAACTTTCTTGTGACTGTAGGAACGGATTGTGATGGTACGTTCTCAAACTTATTAATAATTCATCAAGAGAAAACAAAGAAAATCACTGCTGTGACCGTGGTTTGGATATGTGATCCTAATTACCGTAGAATTTTGCCAACTTTAGCCTTGAATTTCTCCAAGAATTATTGATCATTTGAGAAGCCATATCGAACACTCGAAAGTGTGTTTCATCAGTTATCTAAAACCTCGAAGTCGTTTAAAAAACTCGGCTGCGCCTCGTTTTTTCAACGTACTTCTTAGTGTTTGAATATCTGATGAAACACGCTTTCTCGTGTTTGATATATTACATAGTGCATTAAGTCCTGTGAACCATGACGGTCACCGTAATCAACAGTACCATACACACAGAAAAGAACTGCTAATTTTAACTAGTAGTAATCAAAGATTAGGGAGTGCGTTCGATGGTGATGATGTCATCGGCCCCTGTAAACTCTGTGGGGGATGCCAGATACGCATCCCAAGATCCATTCACTATCCCATACAATCTCGACTCCAAACGCAATTAGGAGTGTGTTCTTTCTACGTCGAACGTAATAACGATACCGGTCAATGTTATTGAATGATCACACTTGAAAACTTAGAGCTACTTTGATCAGCACAATGAAAAGTCCAATGGGTTGATACTGCTAGACAGCTAAGTTTATCTGAATGATCAGCCCTTACGACTTTAAACAACAATTACCAAACTGCGCCACAGAAAGGGTTTTTTTTTTTTTTCAATAGCTTTCATTTGAAAGGTTGCACCTTTACGGTTGTCCACAGACTCAAGTTGGAACCGTAAATCTTGGAGAAAATTTGGATATTCAGTGACTACAGTAAATGATTATTTTCTGATTTTTTTTTTTTTTGCAGTGAATGTTTGGAGCAGATCAAAAAGTGGAGGAAAAGTGCATACCTTCACTGGCCATTCCAAGGTAACAATGGGATTTACAATTCTGTACAACAAATCAAATCACATCAAAATATGAATAATCAAATGGTATTACAGTCTTTAACTTTAAAAATGTTTAAACTGTTCACGGACCCCTACAAGCATTTTTCTGTATGATCGCTGAGATTTGAATAATGCCCCCCCCCCCCCCCCCCAGATTTTTTGCTATCGAAATTTTCATCGTATCATTTTTTTGCTAAATGGCTAAAGAATGACCATATTCTGTTATAAGTTAACTTTCATTACATACAATTGTTGGCCAAAGATGTCAACATTGATAAATTTCTCTTATTTCGAAGTACAGTATTTGGAATAGTAAAATACTTTGTTCACATGTTTTAACAGACGTTACAACTTACAAGGTAAAAGATAGTAAAAAGAAAAGGTCAGGAATAACCTGGATAACGCTTTTTGTGCATTACCGCTAAAATTTTTAGGTGTCTGGTTGAGACCTCACACTAATTCCGCTTCTGATTGGTGGCTATTTCCCGCTCGCGCAAGCTTTGTCGGGTAGAGGTGGCTAAACGATCTAACGTCTGTTAGTGACGAAAAATGTTAAGCCCCGGCGAAAAGATCAAGCATTTTCTTCCAACATCGTGTTTGTCACACCAAAGGTTAGGATAAACGGACAAACAATATTAAAGCAAACATAGGGCAAAGTGAGCTCACCTAATGCTTTTTTGCGCATTACATCTGAAATTATGACTTGGGTAAAAAAGATCAAACATAATTATTTTAGTAGCGCAAAATGTTGGATGAAATTGTTTGATCTAGATCAAACGTGGAAAACCATTTAGACGCAATGTTGAAAGAGGCGACTAAACAGTAAAACAGTCATGGTCTTCTAAGACGATGTTGGGCGGAAATGTTTTATTGTTTTGCTGGGGCTTGAGATGAAAATATTTGACCTGGACAAAAATGGAAAGCCATAATAATGCGATGTCAAAAGAGGAGGCTAAACAGTAAAGCACGATGTTGGGCGGAAATGTTTGATCGTTTAGCTGGGGCTTGGATAGTATTGTTTAGCGCCTTGCATGAAAATACATCATGAAAGGGTAACCAAACAAACAAACATGCAAAAATATCAAAAATAAATATAAATAAATAAATGAATGAATAAATAAATAAATAAAAAAAAAAGTAAGCAAGTGAGTAAGTAAGTAAAAAAGTAAATAAATAAATAAATAAATAAATAAATAAATAAATAAATAAATAAATAAACAAAGAAACAAACAAATAAATAAAATGAGTTTCTTGAACATGACCTATTAGATAACGTTATTCTTTGTTTTTTTAAGTTTACAATGTTGCTGAAGAGTTGCTATTGTTGTATTTTTTTTTTTTTCACAATCAGGCCATAACAAAGATTATGTTGCACCCGGAAACTTCAGCTCTGGTGATAACAGCAGCCATGGACGGCATTGTAAAAGTGAACTCACTCGATTTTATGGAAGAGATATACAGGTGAATAGACTTCTCAAATTCATTAATAATTCAAAGCCAAAGACAAAGGAAATCATGCACTGTGACGTGTTTGGATATCTGATGAAAAACTCCTCGTTTCTGCATCCTTAATTTCCCATTCAAAATCAGTTTGTGTGAAGTTATATCAAACACTCGTCACAGTGTTTCATCACAATATCGAAAACCTCTAAGTTCGTCAAAAATACTCCGCTACGCGTCGTATTTTCAACTCTCTGCTCGATGTTTGATATGTGATGAAACACTGTGTCTCGTGTAACTTGATATATTACATCATACACAGTGAAGTTTCAAGATAATCACCTCAGCCAACCACAAAAAAGGGCATACAGCACACTTAATCAATCAAAAATTGAAACTGGTCGAATTTTAAGTGATCGTCTGTCACCCAAGTCTCTTTTTAGAAGGAACATCTCTCCACTCCAATGAGAACAGATAGAGCTGGTGCTTAAGGCCTCCACTTTACGGAGCTGCTACACGTAAAGGTGGTATTTTTTCTGTAACTTGCAACGCAACGCTATCGTTAGCACTGCGTTGTAAGTTGAAGAAAATATATTACACCACAAAGCACATTGAGGCTACTCCTTTCCTGGAAAAAGGAACGCATTTTTTTGTTGCTAGACATGTTTTGAAAAAAGGGTGTGCCACGTAGAAACTCGCCCATCTCGCTGCCTCTCTTGCAACGGCGTCGCGATGCAATCTACGGCAGTAAACTGCCTCGTCTAGCAGCGCCTTTACATACAGAGAGAGTTTATGGTGTTGCTTTTATAAAGTCGGTTCATTACATTGTATCTTCATTTCAGCCTGCCCGTGTTTTCAGAGGGGATTTACTGGATGAATATTGTCTCGCCAAAGCTTATATACTGCTGCTCTAATCGCGTTATAGAGGTGTTCTCTCTCAATCATTTGTGTGACTTCTGGGCCTTGTCACGCTGTTCTGTCACGTCACTTTCTTTGGTCACGTGCAGAGGAAAGTCCACACGTGTCATGGCAGTTGGGAATGACAGCAGGTATTGTTCTGGGATTCGTTGTTGTTGTTGTTGTTGTTGTTGTTGTTGTTGTTGTTGTTGTTGTTGTTGTTTTCCTCTCTCTCTGTTGGTACACGTGTATGGCGATAAATGACAAAAACGACACCGTGTAAGTAGGCGCGACAGTGGCGCGTTTGAAGAAGCCCGTAAATTGGTCAGAAAACTAAATGCCATACTAGCACTTCCTCGACGTCCTCCACTTCTATTTTCCAAGTCTTACTGGTGGGCGGGTCTAACAAAATAATTATTAGAAATTTCTGGCGAATCAGATGCCCAAAACTCTAATACAATGCTCGTCAAGGTTAAACCCTCCTTGAGTACGTCTTCTATTGGTGGTCTAGCAATTTTCCATTTACTTATTTCCCTCTTTGTTTGCCACCTCTGCCTGCTACACCGCCGATTCAATGTTGTATCCTCTATGGACAGTAGCGCACAAAAAGCCACCATGAAAACCCAACTTGCAACAATGAAACAGGGGGAGGAGAGGGAGGTAAAGGCAAGGCAAAATGGTGCAACCTTGGAAGAAAATTGACGAGGATTGTCGTCTGATGAGAGTAGACTCCCACAACTATCTGTCCCAGGATCTCCAAGGGTGGGCTTTGGTGTGAAGGGAATGTAAGTGCTAAGGTAGAATAAAGGATATTTTGTGGTTGCTCTGTGTATTATATTCTTTGTTCTGGCCAACGGACTACTTTATCGATCTCGTGCTTTGTTTTATCCAGTGTTCGTTTGATTTCCCGGAAGCGCCATAACCTCTCCACAGTCCTCCCTCCACCGCCCATCTCACCTCTGAACATGGTAAAAGATGTGACATACAACAGGGAGTTCAACATGATGTACTTGTTGATTAATGAGCAAGAGATCTGGGTCTACTATACCAGGTATGATTTTGTCTTCAGGTACAGATCAGATGTAAACTGAGCTAAAAATTGCAGTGGTCTTATGGAAATTAAATCTAGTATAAGCACAGCGTAGGGTCTTCTGTTTTAATACTTTGTCAAGACTCAATGAAATTACCACATATCGTCACTTCACGGCATTATACTACCGCAGCTTGTTAGGCAATGTTGTCCATACTAGTTGTGAGAATTTATGGCGTCAAGATACGTAAAACGAGTGACGCATGGTTGGACTTTGTTGTTAATTGTTGTTGAAGAGGGTTGGACGTGTTAACGCCACGTGTGATAAAGAATTCGACACACGTTGAGCAATAAATGAAAAAGGAAAAAAATGGAAATAAAAAAGTTGGAACTTTTTTTTTTATCAACTTAGTTTGAAACGTGTTCCGCTGTTAGCTTACGAAATTAATCGAATGTCACGCTGTTTGTACAATGAAATTTTGTCGTCGCCTTTACGTTCCTAAGTTTACTTACAGTGTATGTTCAGGGGCACTGCCCAAATAGGAAGCTTAGGCAATAGGGCAGACGAAGAAAGAGAACAACGAAATATCCTTGTGTGACTAAAGCGACATATCATCTAGTTGTCACGCTTATCACACAGGACAGTTGGCGCTTTCCTCCTTCAGCCGACCGGTTGCGTAAGGTCACTAATTTGCTGCATCGCTTCACCGAGTATCCAGCAAGGCGTTTGCTTACTGACCAGGTTTTGTTTTTCTTACATCCCAACAAGATGGCTCCACAAATGGTAATGACCTATTTTATGACAATTTTGTTTCTTTCAGGACAAATCCAGCCACCCGAGTGGAGTCCTGGAAACTAGATTTCATTGACGACATTCACAGTCAACACTCCCAGGATCCTTTGCAGAAGTCCAGGGCAAGTAGTCCTTGGCTCAGTGAGGGAAACAGGTAAACTTGGCATGATGTTTGTAATGGTTAGAACGAGTTTACCATAATGATCAATTGTCGGCAAGCTGAGCTCCATGGAATAAAGAGGAGAACTCTTTACACCGATGAGGGATTTTGAATGCGGTGGCCGGTTTGTAATGGTGGCATTTTCTATATGCCAAAGGTTTTTCCTTACGTTTCTTCTGGACGGAAATGTGTTTTTCTTTGTAAACTTGGTCTTAACAAACTTTCGGGCGGACAAAAACCGCCGCCCGGTTAGCTATGTTGGGATAGCACCGGACTACCGTGCGGGAGGTGGCTTCCTCAGCGCGCGAAGAAATTCCAACTTTAAACACGACTTAACTTAATGGCGATACACAGTGTGCAACATTTTTTATTCTCTCCTACAGTTATGGCTCATGTGCAGTATCTTTAGGAATCAATGTTTCTTGTTACTAAAATGTACTACATGTATTTTGATAACTTTGTTACTATTCTCAGATCTCCAAGCCCTGTTGCTGGTGATTCGCCATCACTCAGACCCAGTTCCTATCTTACTCGGGAGTTCAGCGGGAGAGAATCATCGCTATTGGCGCGGAAGGAGAAAGTAGTGATCACGTGTCTAGGAATGCTGTATTCTCCAATCATAATGCAGTCTATGGAGGGACCAGCATGCCCTGATGCAACGCAATTCTTAATGGCGGGAACTCAGGTAGGTTATTAAGTAGAAGCTTTGCTTTCCGTTGCCTCCACTTGTTACTGCGCATATGTTCTGCGCATCTCGAGATGGTCCAGAAAACTTGGGTTTCTTAGGGATGGTGACTACTAATGTAAAGGTATTTTGCACGGTTTATGACTATGCGGGAAAAGCAGATCTTATGACGGGCTTTGCAATTCAAAAAGAAAACTTGGTAATCACGCATTTTTCTGAGATAATCGAGCTTCAATTTGGAAAGAAAATGTCATATGTTCTTTTTCATTAAGACGCTTTTTAGAATTATTGCTGCTTGATTATCTCGGCAAAATGCATGGTTACCCTCAATTTTTCTTTTTGGATTCGAACAGCCTCGCTAAGATCTACTTTTCCCACATAGTGAAAAACTGTGCAAAACTTCCTCTGTTTTAGGAGACACCGTCCTTAACTCTTTTGTTAACAAATTGTCAATAATTATTTTCTCTTTACAGACTCTTATTGATTGTTCACCATGCGTATACAATCAATGAAACCAACAATCGATGGCAATCAATAGCAACCGATAGCAATGGATATCACTTAATCGATTGTCAGTGGCAATCGATGGTGAAGATTT
This sequence comes from Pavona decussata, assembly GCF_977016875.1. Lineage (NCBI taxonomy): Eukaryota > Metazoa > Cnidaria > Anthozoa > Scleractinia > Agariciidae > Pavona > Pavona decussata. Next base: position 107,479 of record NW_028145729.1, read on the forward strand.
TTGTCACCTTTTATTGATTGGTATTGACTTTCAAAACGAATCAATGGTATACAGTCTACCCTAGAAACGTATTTTTGTTCTGGAAAGGTTTAACTATACTTATAGTAGCTGCAAAATTGAGAGGCATCATGGTTCGTTTTGAAACAAACTGTTTATTTCTTCAAGGAGTTTTAGCACCCCAACCCTCACCGTACTTCTACCGTCCGGAAAGAACAGATTTTCGAGGATTTCACTGTAAAAGCCTGTTTGAATTGTGTGTTTTCTGCAGGATGGAAGGGTGCTGTTTCTTCACTTGTTTTGGCAAGGTCTGAAATATCATCAGTTACAAGCCAACAAGGATGCTGTAAGTGCCGAAAATAAGGAGCTCTTTTTAAGGTCGGCTTCAACTTGAGTTTAGCACAACCATATAGCGCGACGTTTAAACTGAAAGGATATCTGTTCAAAAGCTTACATGCTCTTACAGACAATAAAATGACGTCAAGTGGAACCACGACCCGCAGGGGAGTGGTTTCACTGCCAAGTTTTGAACACTTATGGCGTCACGTTTATGGTCTATAAGAGTATAGACAAAAGGAAACTGCCGTGGATTTGTTTTACAATAACGTGGAAAAAAAACGAGCGGAATTGGGTTTATTTTCCGTTAAGGAAGGCGCGCGTTACATCTGTCGTCATCTTTATTGACTGTACTCTTGTAGACAATGTCTACGAGCCAATCAACGCGCAAAAATTTTGACAGTTATTGTAAAATTATCCTTAGACATTATCAGATCCTTGAAGCCCACAGTTGGCTAACCTGCGCGCACCTTATCCTTTCCGCTAAGAGGGTAGAGAAGCCGTCAGGGCGTAGGAGAATAACTGGCCTATCGGAACAGATTTTGTTAATTTATTCTGCATTGTTATTTTACAGGTTCTCGAGGTATACCATGATCAGGTGATGAACACCCTGGTTACAAAGTGCAGGCATCCTGGGATTGTTATCCTTATTTGGTCATTACCATTATTACAGTTGCTAAAGCGTATTGATTGTAAGGCTGACATGACGTGTTTTACCAGAATGGTGAGATGTGTTATTTTATTTTTCTGGAAGTGGTTTATATGAGATGTGCGTTGTTTGCCAAATCTATAGCCCCCTTCGTACGTAAACTGAACAAAAAAAAAAAAAAGAAAATAAAAAAAAAAAATAGTAATAAATAAGACCCCGTCTGCGCGCGCTGATATATTTTAGTTAATAGAGAGATTTAGAATAAACGGGGGTACACTTCTTTCCCCGTTTTCATTTTAAATTGGTTGGAAAAGTCAGATAAGCACTTTTTTTAACAAATTAAGCAAGGACAAGGACTTTGGTCTTTTATTAACTATGTAACCCTTGATATGTATCTTTATCAGTCAGAATGAAATAAAGATGATGATGATGATGATGATGATGATGATGATGATGATGATTATTATTATTATTATTATTATTATTATTATTATTATTATTATTACAAAAACGTTTATGGCAAACGGCAGAAATGACCACGTGACCATGTTTATCCTTCATTTACCGCTCACTGTTTTCAGTTTCTCAGTAAAGTTGAGTAGTTGGCGTTAGCATCAAAGGACTGAATTATTTTGCAGTATTCTCATCTATCTACTACTTATTTGAAGAAAATATAAAAGCGAATCTCACGTTTTGCCGTTTTCCGTGAACGCGATTCTATATCTCTGTAATGTCACGAAAGGTGTTATCGTCGTTTGAAAAGATGGCTCAAAATTAAACATTTGTCTCATGATTGAGCCACGTTAGGTGTGGATCGCGAAGTTTCGACCGTTATACAGCTGGTCTTCATTAGGCGATAGTGTCGACTGACTGTATTTTTATACGCTCAAGCAGTTTAAGGCCTGGGTCAAGGGCTTTTAAGAGGAAAAACCATTTATTCTAGATAACTTTAACAAATTCAATGGCACTGAACTGAAATTTGGAAGATAAAAAGATCTCATCATTCTGAAAATTTCTAAGCATAATAAGTAGTGCTATAGATCACGTGACATGTCACGTGATCATTTTTGTGAAAAAAGCAAAGATTTGACAGGTAGGCGACGGTTTTAAGAGAATACATCAAACAAAAACGCGTTTCTAATAAAGATTAAATATCTCCATCGCTTCACGTTTGGAATGATCGTCCATTGTTCTCCAGAAAAAAATTATCAGGGCAAAGGTCATTTTTTAGTCCACAATTCAACCTTTGATCGTTAATTTCTCCAATTTAAAAACTTAAGGACAGTCATTCCAAACGTAGAAAGTTAAATATTTAAAATCTGCTTCGGAAACACTAATTCAGTTATCTTTATAAAGAAAATTCGCCGCCATATCGCCGATTTACGAAATTCTCATTTTTTGGTCACGTGATGTGTCACGTGATCAAAATTATACGTTAAGGCAAAAGAAAACATTAAGTTTAATATTCAGGGAAAATTTCATCCTGTTCTAGGCAGACAAACCGAAGATAGAGGGGATCATTCATAATTTCTGAACACCCTTCAAACCCAGGCCTTAAACTGCTTGAGCGTACCGCTGTGGTTCATGGTGATTGGCGTATTTTGATCGTCCCTTTTGTTTTTAGTGATTGGTGGATTTTGATCCTCGTTCTTTACACTAGGCCTTCTATCCCTATCCGCCATGGTAACAACCAGCTTTTGATCGCCATATGCATTAATCACGATGCCACTCACATTGATACACAGCCAGTATTTCGGTAGAAACGCCACCATCGACATCCATATGAAAGAAACGTGAGAGAAACGATTACTTTTTAGCTATCATATTTTTGTTGTTGTTGTTGTTTGTTAAAAGATCGAAAACGTTTTTTTTGTGACACCTGGGTATATTAACTTTTTTAACCCTAATTCTTGAGCCTAACAATCACAAAGCTAACACCAGCACTTTTCCTTCACTGTATAAGTTTTCCAAGAAACAGTTTTCACCGATGTTTCGTTTTACCAACAGACTATATGCTCTGATAAAGGACAAACGCTCGAAACGTCAACTTTTGTATCTTTACGGTGGCCAATTTGCCTTGTTAGCTCAGTTGACAAAACCAAACTCATTCGTTTAAACTACCCTTCTGACGCAGCACCACGGTTTATTTAAAAAACTTTTCATGTAGGTATCTTACAGCGGTTACCAATAAAACGCGACCTACGGCATTCAAAAGAGTCGGATAAAGTTGCGTTTTGGTGGACGTCAATCAAACAAAAGCCGTTGAAATTATTTTGAATTCTGATAAGGTTCCAAGATAACCCGGCAAGAAACTAATAATTTTACCTCGCTAAGAGAAGGTAAACTTTATTTAAATTGATTCTCGAGCCAGATCAAGCGCAAATAAAAGGTATTTTTGAATTAAAAATTTCAATTTTCACTGCACCTGCTGCACGTGATAATTTACTCACTTGCACGCAGCGCTGATTTATTATCAGGTGTAGCGATTTCAAATGTTTCATAAAAAAAAAAATACGGCGTCGTCTAAACAATGCCCATTTTGTTTAGATAATCTGGCTTGGAAATCAACTTTCATAAAGTTTACCATCCGTCAGCAGCTGTCAATTTCTTGGTTCTGTTGCCTTGAAATGTTCTCAGAATTCAAAATAATTTCAATGGCCTTTCTATGATTGACGTCCACCAAAACGCAACTTTATCGGAGTCTTTTGAAGGCGATAGGTCGCGTGTTATTGGTACCTGTTGTAAGTTTATCTATTTCACCGATTGTTTGCTATCAGAACAATCTCTTGTTGTGCGGGCACAAAAGTGGATATCTACACCTTCATTCTGTGGCATTGGAAAGTCAGGAACATGGCGAAAATGAAGGTAAGTATGAGAAGATAAATTGTTCCATGATCCTGTCATTTGGAGTTTAGAAAGCAAGTTAGCTTTCAGGATCCAAAATACATTTAAGCGTACAAGCTTTCGACTCTTTGTCTAGTTGTGTTTCTAGAAACCAGTTCTGAAAATGGGTGCGAATTTTAGAGGCCAGGTCTGAATCAAAGGCTCGTGTGAGCCGGCTTATGGATGAATTGGATCAGTGTGGAAACGATAGTTGGGCCAGTTAGTAGATTGGTAAATAAATCCGACAGTTTACAGTGGATAATGGTCCTTTTAGTATAATTCGTATAGTTTGTGAAAGAACTTCTACAAATTTGGATAAAAATGCCCTGCAACTTCTCATATTTGACCTGGTCTACGTGGCCTCCTCAGAAGGATAATTACCCTCAACATTTTGTTCAGTATGAAATTCTATTTTTACAGACGACAGAGCTGTAGGGTCCAAGCGGCCTCCTCCCAGGGATCATCAGAACAGTATCAACAGCGTGGATTCTAACGCTAACCTGGAAATATTCTGCAGTGTCAGGTAAAAAGAAAGTTTTCATCTATTGAAACATTGCTGAGACTCTTTTTTTCTTTTTTTTTTTGGGGGGGGGGGGTGGGGGTGGAAGGCATTTTTGAACAATATCAGCCTTGTTTGTGGGGGCACTACCACTGAGGTTTGGCTGTATTTTGGCCAAAACTGCTCAAATATTTAACAAAGAACCTTTCCTCTAACACAACATTGCTCTTAGAACACGGGGGTGGGGGAGGATATTAATTGATTTCTTGGAGGAAGAACAAAGTTTTAGTTTTTAGTGATTTCTCTAAGATACACAGGACAATTTTTTTCCAGGTGTTAATCCACTTCCATCCTAGTCATCCGCAGCCAAACATGTATTGCGCATTAATTCCATTCCATTGCGCATATGCCACACATGACATTCCTATCCTAGCAGTATACAGGATGTTTGTCCCATGAACCTAGTGTAATGGCCTTAGCTCCCACGAGTCTCCTGTAGCTCAGTGGTAGAGCATCCGAACTAGTAATCGGAAGGTCTTAGGTTCGACTCCTGATAGGAGCACTCGGATTTCTTTTTTCCGAGTATGCCGGTGTCACTTACTGAATAATACATCATTCTAATTTATACTAGTTTCTGTGCACTAGTGAGGTAGTTGTTAACGAAACCCAACCATTATTTAACGTTTCTATGGATACAAATATATCTTTTGGCTATTCAAAGGGACACTAAAAATAGTTGACACTGCCCATTTAAACATAGAAGACTTAAAGTGACGTTTTTGAGTCTTGGAAAAAGCTTGACTAGAGCCGGAAAACAAACAAAAGAAACGAGACAGTTGATTTTTTTTTTTCTTTGCCCGTTGCATTCACTTTGCTATCGATAGTCTGCGCACTTTTAACAGGCTTTCTCCAGTATTGTAATAATTGAGCAGATAGCTATCACTGGATATAACAAAATTAAATGACTTTAAATTTCTTTATCTTTTAGTTGCGATGGTGTGATTAAAATTTGGGACAGAGATAAGATCCTCCTTCGGGAAATCATGATGGACGAAACATTAACAGTGGCTTCCTTTCTCAACAATCGGGGTGAGTGCGTTCTTGTAACTCTTTCGCGTTTGCTTATATGGTTTAAACTTTTAAGTCTGCGATAAAATCCTTTCAAGTGTGGGGTTTCAATCTAGGGCTACAGAGCTCCCTTGGGGCTGTTTATCTTGCTGAACAAGGTTGGTCTTTCTTTGGAGTCTATAGTGCGACCATTCAAATGAAAGCTACTGAGCAACACTCTCCCGGTGGTGGTGCTTATTATGCTGCACAAGCTGGTTTAAACTTTTGAGTCTGTGGATGAAATCCTAAAGTGTGACCATTCAAATGAAAGCTAATGAGCAGTACTTTCCTGTGGTGCTGTTTATTATGCTGTACGAGGTGGTTCTAACTTTCGGGTTTGTGGATGGAATGTGATTACAACTTTGTTCAGTCAATTATTAATAAGTAAAAGCTTCTGAGGAATACTGGTGTTTGTGTTTGAATGTGTTGAAGAAATCGTTATGTTTTTTGGTCCTCACGAAAGCTACACCGAGCAGTACTTTTCCTTTGTTCTGTTGGTTTTGTTGCACTAGGGATGGGGGGTTAGGTTTTGAACATCTGGATGGCACCCTTAAAGTCAAAAGATATTGCACAGTTGTGCCGAACATTGCCTTATATTTTACAAAGTGTTCTTCGTTCGATTTTTATTTGCTGTTGCGGTATTATGATGTTGTGCTTGTTGTGAATATCTGCACAAAGGTCTGAGTTAATCATCGAGTATAGTAATGATTAGGATTTTCGTATCGTGCCAAGGAAGCTGATATGACTAGTTAATTTAACAAAATCTTTGCTGTGATTTTGTTTTCAGGGGACATTCTCATCGGATTTAAACAGCACATTTTCATAATTCCGAACGAGAAAGGTAAATAGCAAACACGTGACATCTAACTGTGAAATGTAGAAAATCGCCAGATATTTTCACAGCGGATTCAAACGAAAACAGACTTTGTCAACGGTTTCGCTTCTCTTCCTGTAGTTTACCCTGTGAAGGATGGATTGCCGTCTGTCTTTGGAAGTGATCCTCTCGAAGACGAGGCATTTGAAACAGGTAAGACAATTCCTTGTCTACTTCGTATTCAGATCTTAGTAGTGTGCCTCAGAACGCCGTAGAACGAGCGTAAGAAGAGACTCCAAAATCCACAACGACAGCGCCGAAGAAAACGTCACTTGAAAATATAAATTCGCTTTGCTTGTACTACTTCGCGATAATTCCAATTCGTTCAACTTGTACAATGTGGCTGAACTATCCAGTAACAGAACTGGACTGGTGGGAATAACTGTTTCATTAAAAACAAGAAGGAAATATTGCTAGATCTTGCTGATTTCGCCTTGCAAGAACAACCACAAGACAATTAATTGTATTGGTCGCTTTTTCTCGGCCATGGTATAATGGCTCATAAAACCATTGCCGCTAACTAAGCCAATCACATCCCTGGGATTGCATTATACAATGATCCAGTTTTTAATAAACTGACGTTATGTATGTTATCGATATATTTTACCTTTTTTTTCTTTCGCAGAATCAGATATCTATGAGGACCCGTCTGTGAGATTTGAAAGCAAGAAGATTCTTCAGCCAGACCCCACTAACATGGAAAACTACTTGGTAAATGATGTTTGTAAACGATTTGATACCCAATCAGTGGATAGTGTTTTTCGCGCGCCCTGATTGGACGCTCAAACTCTGGATAAATTTGATATTGCCCTCCCGGTACTCTCCTCTATTTCGCTCGCGAGGTATTTTTTGTCATTGAAACGAGTTTTGTTTTTTAATTTTTAATATTCTCTTCGCTTTTCGTTTACAAAAACACTCTACAGACAGTACATACTACATTGTTTACAATTCAACTAAGGTATTTATCGTTCGGTAATACAAATGTAGACCATTTCCGAGTTGCTTTGAACCTCATTTTGAAACTGAGGCTTCGTGCGAATGAACCATTGCAATTTTAGTTATTCTTTGACTGACAAAAACACTGCATCCACAGGTTCTTTTTGAAAAACACTTTTCGGGCTAATTACAATGATCTACAAGTGTTTCACTTTCTTTAACATAAGCATTGTGAGTTTTGGGTACAAAGCATGCCATTTGGAAAAATCGCGTTTAAATTACATTAAGATGTAAGTGAAAGAAATGCTCTGCTAGCGATTATGATTGCAATCGTTCATTTTTGTAAATTTATGTTTTTAAAAACTATATCCTTTCTTCCGTTTTTTTATTTTTATTTTTATTTTAATTTTTTTTTAACCATTTTAACCTTTACATTTGTAAATCAGACGTAGTAATTCACGTTTACCACCACTGTTATTAGGCCTTGATTTTTACATTGAATTTGAGGATTTATATCATTCTTACTTTGGAATCAGCTGTTACTTGTGTCCAATTAACACCCTAGCTCTGTCTTCTCGGCGTGCTAAAATGGGGGCAGGAGCCCCGTGTTTTATCGAACCAACGAGACGCTTAATAGATTGTTTGGGACACAATTGAAGAAAGTATGAATTTGACGGAAGACTTTGACAAGTTGTAGATCCATTAACTAAATAGATTATCTGATAACAAAAAAAACGTAATCGCCAAAATGTGTGCAAATTGAGTTCTTGTGCACTCACCTTCGCTCGCTTATTAGAGATGTGCTTTGTTCGCAGTAAATGAATAGTTAATGCGTCTGAGAAACGTAAAGAAAGTTTCTTTTTTAGTTATATCATTTAACCCACGACATGCTTCTGAATGTCTGAACACTTTAAAAAATTAGTTTGAGAGTCTGTTTCGTAGCTGTTGTGTCCAATTACGTAAAGTATTTTATTTTTACATTACGGGATTTCAATTGCTGCTCCTTTCGAGTTAGAATCTGCTTAAGTTTAAGGCTCGGCGAGTTTAAACTCTGCTCGCCATATCCCCCGCGCTCCGATTAACTCTAATGTGCTCTTAAACTTTCATGTACTCTCTCCTGCTCTCCCATCAATTCTCATTTTCTTTCCGGAGTTTGAACTGTCATAAGTTCCTCGTTCGTGTAAAGCTACACACTCATTTGTAGCACTCCACTTAGCCCATGTTTGTTTTTCGTCTGGCTAATGTCATTGGGGTCCTTTCCAGGTACCATTTCCAAATTTGCAGTTAAAGACGTCGTGGTTCATGGAAGGAAGACCTCCCCCAGATCTTGAACAACAAAACCAACAAGAAGAGGAAGAGGTGAGCGGTGATTTCAAACATTATATACTTATATAAGAAAAAAGAAAAGAAAAAAAGAAAAAACATTGAGAATGATGTATTATTCAGTGAGTGACACAGGCATACTCTGAAAAAGGCAAATCCGAATGCTCCTATCAGGAGTCAAACCTACTAAAGACCTTCCGATTTCTAGTTCGGATGCTATACCACTGAGCTACAGGAGACTCATGGGAACTAAGGACATTAAGTTAGGTTCATGGGACAAACATCCTGCATACTGCTAGGATTGGAATATCAGTTTGTGGCATACAGCTATTTCAATTAACGTTGTCGGATGAAAATAAAGCTAAAAGACAAGACCGCAATGTTTTGTGGGATTATTTTTTGTGAATAATTTCATCAAAATCATCCCTGCACGTGCAGGTCATTGTACTGCTAATTACAACCTATTGTTTTCTCCAGGCATGACTGATTTTGATGAATTTATTCATAAAAATCCCACGTAAACTTTTGGTCTTGTCTTTTAGCTTCATGCTTTGAACCCGACTACGTTAGTTGAAATGACTGTATGTGCAATGGAATAAATGTGATGGAATATTTTAAGCCTGGTGAATAAATGAGAATGATGTATTCTTCAGTGAGTGACACAGGCATACTCGGAAAAAGGAAATCCAAATGCTCCTATTAGAAGTCGAACGTAAGACGCTCCGATTACTAGTTCGGATGCTTCAGGAGAATCAAGGGAGCTAGGCTATCTTGTTTGTCACAAGAACCTAATTTTATGGCCTACCTTCCACGAGTCTCCTCCAGTTCTTCTGAGCCTCAATTGTGTACTCATCTATAATTCTTTTCTTCCATTTTTAGTCAATCAGCTTAATGTCGGACAGCCTCTCTCTCGCCCCAACGGAAATTTACGACTCCCCGTCCACCACCCCTAGGAGATTATCCTTGATTAGCTCGGTGGCTATGTCTGAGCGCAGAGCGAGCACGGAACTGTGGGAACTTCCTGAATTTGGTGATTCACCTGTTTCCTCGCCACCAAGAACTCCACCACCAGAACCAACACCACCCTTCACCCCTCCCCCGGTAAGGCTTCTTCTACTACTACTACTACTACTACTACTACTACTACTACTACTACTACTACTACTACGACGACGACGACGACGACGACGACGACGACGACGACGACGACGACGACGACGACGACGACGACGACGACGACCACCACCACCACCACCACCACCACTACTACTGCATGTACCAAAAGAAAACCTCCCTGAAAAGCTTTTGTTTGTATGCGTTCATCTAAACGGAGATTGGCAATTAGTACATGTCTATTTCGTCTTTCGCGTCTATTTTTAAATAACCAGGCGTTTTCACATTGTTATCACAGGCAAGACATCGCGACAAAGATAAACAAAAAACAGAAAATAAAACGAGGCGTAGTGAAGTGTGTTATTTATTATAAGTATTACAAATTTTGTTGTTATTATTTTTTAACCAACTTCGAAGTGTTTGGGATTGGGATGAAACACCGTTCCAGTGTTCGATATAGCTTGTAAAAGCATTAAGAATTCTTGGAGCAAATTCAAAGCAAGAGTTTACCTCCTTCGCGTCAGTGATGACCTTTGTCCTCTCTTTCATGAATCATTGTTTCGTTTAAGAAACCTTATAACGGTCAGCTTATCTAGTAGTCGTGTTAAATTAGTTTCTGTAAAGCTTTATTTATTTTATATTTTAGGAAGAAGAGTCTGAAGAGGAACCGAGTGAAGGTACGTATCTGTTCTCCTTTGCTTTAGTTTTGTTTCGTTTTAGGCAGTGAATAAATCGACATCGTAACCAAGTGTGACTTAGAACCTTCTATCACACATTTATGGCTAGACAGCGTTCAAGATCTGGGCCAGTGGCCAGGGTTGTACTATGCTTACGATAGAATTTTACATCATAGCAAAGGAGACGTCAATGCAGCATTCACTAGTTTAGCCATACAGAAAAGGACAACTAATTTGTCTCGAGACAATGTCGCAACATATTACAGTGTGACCATTGATAAACACAACATTGATACCGTGTTAGGTCTAAAGTACAGCACTTAGAGATGATTTTTATAGTATCGCTTTCTACCGCTGTATTTTCTGCTTGCACACTTTACATTTTTAGTTTTAACAGGACCCCTTTGATAACAGTACTGTTTGTACTGATGGGTTTATCCTGTTTAAATATTCGTTTACTTTATTACGGGGCCGAGAGCGCCACGTTCCATTAACTGCGTTTTACAATTGTATTGTGAATCAAAACTTTCTTAAAATTTATGAATAATGCCGTTGACAAACCCAATTCACCCTTCGACAAAGCCTCAAAGAAAGAGCTGTGTATTTCTTCGAAAACTTTCTCTTAGATGATGAAAACGCCAAGGATGAAGAACAGAAAGAAGACGATCCTTCTTGTGGCCAGTGCGCTGATGCCCTTAAGAAAGAAGGAAAGAAGAAAGTTTCCGTTATTCCCAGCTTTCGAAGAGAAGGAGGCAGGATGGGTAATGTATCTATTGACTCCAGGGCCCTGCGGTCGGGCTATGGAGGTCCCGGATATGCGGCCCCTGTTGCAAGGAGAATGGTAGTACAAAAACCTGAGCCAAAGGTTTTCAAGGTGAGCGTACAGTAAATTAATTATTTATGGATGACAATGTGAACTTTCGCGTGGCGACCTGCGCCATTTGCAACGTCTTACATGGTTTCTCGAGAGGACAAAAGAATGAACAACAACAATGCTCCCAACCCTAAAATACAATGCAGCTGCAGGTTATCAGGGTTCCATGAAAAAAGAGCTTTTGAATAGTGCAGGTTTACTGGAACTTTCATGCCAACGTGGATCTATCCCTGCACCTCAAAAAAAAAAAAAAAAAAAATGCAAAAGTTTGTATTTTTGTGAAGCAACTTTTGCGAAGGAGATAACAATATAGATATTTTGACTTTCTCTTTCAGTTGATATTTAATTACTTCCATCTCCTTTGGTAAACGTCCAAAAAACTAAAATCGTGATACAATGTTTCCATGTTGGTAGCATCATTATGAATTTCAACAAGAGAATGAATGCACAATGAGAAATCAATGAACATGATTGGCAAACTCAAAAAGTGTCGTAATCATTTTTGTATTTTTACTACCTTGTTTCAACAAAAATTTTGGTCATCGATCGTTATTGGCGGTTTTTGTCTTTCTGTTTCCATATACTAAAGCAAGCTTACGGGGAGCTCCCGCTCATACATTGTATGCTAGCCTAGGCACTGTCTTATCTTACATAACTGGTCGCTATACTTCCAAATAGGCGTTTCTACCCTTAAAATTCACATAGGAAAGGGTCGAATTGACGAACGCAAGAGGGCTGCGAGGAGCTCCGGGAGCATGGATTCTCACACGCTAGCTGCCCGCGCAAGAATGCTTTGACTGTTTTGCAGTCTGTCTCACTTTCGTAAATGTGATTTTACATCCATAGCCAAGGCGTATCCCACGGGCAGTGGTAAAGAAAACGAAGAAACCAAAAGAAAATGGCGAAGAGGAAGCCACGAAAGAGACAGATAACAAAGAAGGTACCAAAACTGAAAACAAAAATGAGAGTGGAAAGACTTCAGAAGACAAAACCGAAGAACACGCTGTAAAGGAAAGCGAAGAAGACGACGTTTCGTTTAGAAAGCCAAGTGTTGTAAATATGCCGCAAGGGCAAAAGCCTCAGGGACGACTGGAGACAGTTGGCGCGCGGCAAGCTTCAGGAACCAGTGCAACTACTGCAGAGCAGGAATCTCCGCAGTCAATAAAAAACGAAAAGAGGGTGGCTGGTACAGAAACAGTTAAAGGTTTGTTGGTATAAAGTTTTTAGGTTAATGTATTAACCTAATGTCAAAGGCGACAATAGTCTCATTTCTTTTTTAGAGGTAACCTTCAGTTCTAATAGGGTGTGTTCAAGGCCGCCTTATTGGAGGAGCGAAACAATAAAATGATTTTCCTATGGGAAATAAATTTTTATTTTTATGCAAATTTCTTTTATAGAGCGTTTTCATTCACGTGATTATCGGCCATATTGATTTACTGAAACAAAAGAAAAATTTTGCATAAAAAGAGAGTTCAATTCCCAGAGGTTTAGTTTGGGACACCAACATGGCCGCCATTTCTTTGTTTTGGGACACCAACATGGCCGCCGTGACATCATGTGAAAACACTATAATGTTTGGCTCATCCAACATGATCGCCATGAAAACACTCTATTAGTCGCATACTCAGACTGCAGACTTTTTTGTTTTAAACTCGACATTCAGATTCTGTCCCTGCCTATCGTGTGCGACTGACAAAATTAGCTTGGTCAATGGCCAATGTTATAACTTGACGTAACGTCTGTCTTGGCGACTAAAAGCAGACATTTTGTTACGTTATAAGAGAGATGTCGTGAAACGTGCCGACATATCTCATTATCTGTCTTCAGTCACTTGGCAAAGGTACTGCTAGTGTCATAATGGTGAAAGTTTCCATGTTCACTTGTTTGAAATTTAACCTGATCGAATTCTCCATTTTTTTTTTTTTTTTTGTGCTGCTCTAATTAACCGCAATGTCAAATGCCAAGTTTCTTTCTTGTTTGTCTCATGCCTTACCTTCTCCAATCCGTCTCATATACTCATGCGCAATAGTACTTAGGGGAAGCAGAAATTCGTTCGAGATAGAGAAAGTTCGAGACAGTCAGTAGTAAGTTGCTGTAAAGAAACAATATCGAACGGAAACGAGTTTCTGTTTGAGGTAGCGACTGGCACGACAAAAAAAAACTGTGCTCGAGATGAAATGCAAAAGGTTCATGTAAGAACTACTTTACTTTTTTTTCTTAATCCATAGATTTACGGGAACCACATGAGAAAAGTCCTTCTCAGGCATCTCCAAAAACCGCTGACGCGAACGTAGCTAAGGTTCAATCGGGCGGAAAGATTTCGTCCGGGGAGGCTGGGGACGAAAATCAGTCTGAGACTCAAAACAAAGCAGATGACGTCAACGACGAGACTCGTGGTGGAGAAACACCGCAAACACAGGAGAAAGAAACGTCAGGGAAGCGTTCCGCGCCAGAACACGCCGAAGCGCCTTTAGTAACATATGTAGATCCTGATACAGGAGAGCTACTGCAGTGCCCAGCTGATGAAGTCCCGGATGCGGCTGAGATACTTGACGACTTTGACGAAGAAGATGAGTTCGAGGGAATCGACGACTACGTGGCTGCTCCGGCTGAGATGGATTTAGCATCTTCTTTTCGAAGCAGGAGAAGTGAAGGCGGGCAAAAAATTGTAAGATTCACCCCTCCCGGAACTGATGGTTTAAGGCCAGCTCGAAATCCCAGGCAACCGCCTACTTTTTATGCATCTGGTAGGGACTCGCCCAGTTTTAGATCGCAAAACGCCGGAGTGGTGTTTAAAGAGACAGTGGTGCCGATTTACGATAGTAACAGACCTGGCGATTTGTTCAATAAAATGTCTAAGAGTTCCGTGGGAGTATCCCCGCTGACCATATTTGCACTTGCCCGGAGCAGGCGTGAAAACGAGGCCAAGGCGGCGAAAAGACATGGACGCTTGCGGCAGAAGCAAGGCACCACGGGGATTTCCGGCTTAGGGACAGAAGAACAGAGCATGGACGATTTTGAACTCAATGACGATGATTTTGCACGGCTTATGGATAACATGGATTTGAATTACCCTGCGGACGGCAGGGAATCTGCTGGCTCATCAAGGCCCCCAAGTGTCAGGAAAAGCGAAAGTTCTCTTATGCGGTGGTGCATAGGGGCCCTCAAGAAAGCGGACCGAGAAGTCCTTTTTCCACCGAAACCAACTCGGCCAAATAGCTCTCCGAGTGATGTGAAATCAAAGGCTTCAAGAAAAGAAGCAGGTGGGTCTGGCGTTAATATGTGCACGTCACACCCACACGCTACTGGAGAGGTTTTAATAACAATTTGAACTGATTCTTAATTGCAGAAGAGGGAAGTTACTAAGATGTTGCTTTCCCAGCAACACCGGCTTTGTGGGTCAAAACTTTTTACATTGTTCTTTCCTTGCAACTGACGAACTCTTTGCGAGGCAAGATAAAGAGCCGTTACAGAATGTAGAGTTGAGAATTGATTTCTATTTTCTACAACTGCGACAGCGACTAGTCAAGCAACGGCTTCATTCGTTGCAAGTTTTATTGCACTATTTAAGATTTCTTGTAGTTTGTCTGGTGGCACACAAGAAATTGCACAGTGTAAGATACCAGCAACGATTTTAGCCTTTACTAGACACATTGCTGCAGCGGTTGCAAAAAATAAGAATTCAAATTTCACTTCAAGAACGACCAATTCATTAATTCATTAACGAGAGCAAAGCGGACACCCTATTCTGCTTTCAGGTTTCCTTGCGCATGCGGGTTGACCCTTAGCCCTTCCGATGGATGAGTAAAATGTGGAGTCGTAGAACAAGATTGAGTACCGGGGCAAGTTAGGAAAGCTTTCAAAACTACACTACTTTAAAAGGGACCACCAACCACAAAACAGATGGTGGTCTCTGCTTCCAACACCCTGCGTCCCCCTCCCCTTCCTCAACCTCAAAAGATGGTGTCTTTATTGCATAGTCACCACCCCTCTACCCAGCAGTAAAAAATGACAATCAGGCCCCAGTTGTTCAAAGAGCGGTAACTTTATCCACTGGATAAGTCACAATCCGGTGGAGCAAATATACTCCACCTAGCGCTTTAGGCAAGTTTTCCACACAATCCCATACTTAAATTTGATATATGCTTTTACCCTGTCCACAAATTATAGGACTATCGGGAAATCTTACATACATTTTATCTGCCGGATACCGACCTATCCAGTGGATCAAGTTATCCGCACTTTGAACAACTGGAGCCAGATTCAAACCTCACTTTTGTTGTTCATCTAGTAATGCTGAGTCTTGGTAGCTAAATATCTCTGTGTCAACTCAAATTTTAAATGCAATAAAATTTTGTCGGTATTGTTTATGAGATGGGTGGTGTCCTCGATAACCCCCTACTCCAGACAAAGTGGGTCCATTTCTAATAAACTTGTTATGACCAGTTCTCTTAAGCACAGTTAAATTCTGACTCCTAAAGCAAATGGAGAGAGAAACAAATTTAATACAGTCATACCTCATGTTTTTTGTTAAACTTTTTTTTTCCATTTTCGTAGGAAGCACTCTCTACCTGAATACCAGAGATACCCAAGAAAGGCCAAGAACGGCTGACACCGTACGTAGTAATGCAACGAGCAAAGAAGAATTTTCATTGTTTCCGTATGACAATGCAACATCAACCAATAAAACACCCAGACAACGATCACATGGTCATAAAAGTGCTCCACCAGTCAGAGTGAACACATGGAAGCACGCGTCATCGGATGACGATGGTTAGTAAAGTGATTGGTGCACCAATCACCTTACAGTCTTCGCAGCCAATAACATCACGGCTTACTGACAAACGACCAATAACATCTCGACTTCGTTGACCAATCAGGTCAACAACCAGACATTTATGCCATGCACTGACGTTCCACAATTTACTTGACTGTGAATTTGACTTCCGCTCAGGTTGTCGAAACTTCAGTCAATGTCACCTCAAACAGTCTTTCTCAGAATTACAATCACCCGGATGATCATAATTTACGTCCTTATGTCGTGACTCCTGGGTTCAAACCATTTACAGGTTTACAATCTCTTTCAAATTCAAAGGCGCAACAGGAAGCAAGGAAATGATAATGCTAAAGGGTACTAACCCACTACTGCCTAGTTTATAAAGCTGCTGGAGCTGCCTGTCCGCGGTCACGGTTTAAGTAACGCAAATATGAACCACAGAGGGAATACTCGTACGTTCCTCGCGGTTGCGACGCTTGTTTCCTCGGGTTTACCTTGAAAACGTTGACTTCACAGGAATAATAGCGCTATCTATGTTTTCTAATCGCTGCTATCGCATCCCATCAAACTAGTAATAACATCAAATAGTGGGGAGTTAAACAGAACCTCATTATGAAACAAGGCTAAGTGCAAAGCTTTTCATATGAAAAATCCTTTAGCTTGCATATGAATGAAACTAATTTTTCTTAGAAAAACTTTGCACTTAGCCTCGCATTCATAATGAGGTACAAAGCAACTCGGAAATGCCCTGTTCCCGCCTAGAGGTCGTGGAAGAATGCCGAATAAACCTTGCAATAGCATCCCTTCAGGGGAGATTAGTAATGCGGTTTTTGGACTGCATTTTTCGTGAACGCGTGGCCCTAAACGTTAATACTTCCTTGCAGTCCAAATAATTCATCATGATACGCCCTGTGTCATGCGGGGTCTTTATCAACTTACAATCGGCAAACTTGCTTTTCGTCCATATTGTAGCAGTTACATTTCGATGGCAGGTTTTCGTTTTGCAGTACTTACGTTGTGTTCTCTAAAATTCGTGCGTACTTATTACGCAGGATGACGTAGTCAGCCAGCGTCTTAAATTCGGTAGCGCATTCCTTTCGTGTTCTTGGGAGTCAAAAATTGCCTTGTTTTTTTAACTTTCCCGTATCCCGTGCCCGTCCCGAAAAATTGTGTGATTTTTATTGGCTGCAACCTCGAATCACGTGCAAGTCAGGTTGGATTGCACCATAAATGTTCATTTCACCAGAAATTTGCATAATTTTGTTTACGAGGTCACTGATGCGTGACATGGCACTTTCCGTGGTAAAAGCGGTAAATCGAAAGAATAACCTCTAAGAAGCACTCGACATTTAACACGGTAGTAATTGGAGAGTTCCTGGCGAAGGAATCATGCTTTGTTTGGCAGTTGTAGAACCACGATGAGACTGAGAAGAGGTCATTTTATCGTAATCACTTCTAGTACAACTGCAAGGGAAACAACATCACGCGATCATCGTGACTCAAACTATTCCATTAGCAAGGATAGTTTTATCAATCTGCGAAGCATACAATTGGAATAAATGAATCAGCATCACGCGTAAATGCCAGTATAGGCATCTTGTTTAACATTGCATCCGGTTTCAGTTACAAACAGTGGTCGCCAATGCTGTGTGTCTTTGTTCGACTGTATCTCATGTTTTATTTTTTTGTTTTGTATGTTTGCTTTTTTTTTTCTGAAGAGGATTTCATGGATGCTTATCGGGACATGCGCTCAAGCATTGGTTTACATGAAGCAGGCGAGGTAAGGAACACCTTTGTATTGTCAACTTTTGCCGTAAAACTTTGCTTAAGCTGCATGGAAACTTAAAGCCCATATCGTCATTTACTTTTTTGCCAAGTAATCAGTCCTTCTCATTGCATTCATCATCATCATCATCATCATCATCATCATCATCATCATCATCATCATCATCATTATCATCATCATCATCATCGTCATCATCATCATCGTCATCCTCATCATCATCATCCTCATTTATTTGCCTTACTTAACGAAGAAATCATTCAATTTACAAGTCAAGGTAATGGCGAGGAGACCTCAAGGAGACCTCCTTTGATCATGATCTTTGCAGTAAAGGGTTTTGAAGCTTTACAAACCTGAAGCACTTATGCTGCAAATGCAACCCGCCATTAAAGTTACGCATGAGAAGTTGAAATTTCTTGAAAGC
This sequence comes from Pavona decussata, assembly GCF_977016875.1. Taxonomy (NCBI): domain Eukaryota; kingdom Metazoa; phylum Cnidaria; class Anthozoa; order Scleractinia; family Agariciidae; genus Pavona; species Pavona decussata. Next base: position 125,731 of record NW_028145729.1, read on the forward strand.
AGGTACCGGCCCCCAGAAGCCCATTTCTAGAATAGACCCTGGGTAGAATTAACCCAGTTTGGCCGGTGGTCTACTCTACCAACTGAGCTAAAAACGTTTTCAGTGGAGGCGAATAAAGATTTCTTGTTGCACTGTTTATCATTGCAGGACTACATGAAAGATATTGTTTCAAGAGAGTCATACAGAAATGAAAGGTACGAAATTATTGATACTGAGCACTAGAATACTTACCAGTTATTCCATACAATCGAGTATGAGATGAACTCACAGCCCACGAGGGATACAGCACCGAGCTGGCTGTGAGTTCATTGCGAGGAGTTCTCGTGGAATAGTTGTTTAGGCCATACCCAACCACAGAATAAAAAGAAGGAAAATAAACGAAAGCAAGAAAGCGAAGAAAAATACAACTTTCTTATTATTATTATTTTTTTTTGAAAACGTGGACTGTTCAAATGAGGAACTGACGGCGTATATGAGCAAAGGGAAGTTTAGACTAGCTTTCAACTACGAGACTGAGTATGACTACGATTATTCAACTAGCGTGCTCTTGATAATCACTTGTCACACCAATATTGTTTCTAGAGCTCGACTCTCTGTAACAACGGGATAGAGCGAGAGTTCAAGGACAAGCCAGCACGCAGTCGTTATCAGCGGTCGTTACTAGGGAGCCGTATTGCCATCCTCCCCGGGAGGGGAATGCGACTCCCCAAAAAATAGACTGCGTGGAGGCTAAATAGCCTCCACACAGGCTTTCTTTGGCTCGACATGTCACGCAATGTTCTTTGTGGGGATAGGGGTGGGAGGAAGGGCGTGACGCCACGAGCGAAATAACCTCTGTATAGGAGGCCAGAGGCTATTTAGGGTCTGACTGATTTGAAATTTGAAGTTCGTACTTGTGTGCAATCTTGTACTCATCCTTGCATCTGGCAGGAATATGTGCAGGGATATTTGCCCGTGCACATTTTCCGTTTCCATAAGTCGGCAGATGTGGTGTTGTGCTCACGAGATTTGACTTTTGTTAGGGAAATTCCTGTCTTAGACACAAGCGACTATGGCGGAAACTGGCAAACTAAGGTGTTGGAAAGGTGAGAGAACGGATTGCAGTTAACGTACATATCATACATGGCTCGTAGCTGTTGTCCATAAGAGCAGACAACAGAAAATAAAGCCAATACCGCTCGTACTTTTTCCATGTTATTTTATGACGTCATTTTATGGTCTGTAAGAGTGTAGACCACAGAAAACTGCCGTCGATTTGTTTATTAGCAATTTGTAATTCAACACTTTTAATACTGAAACAAGTGTATTGTAATGGAATAAATGTGATGAAATATTTTAACCCTGGTGAATAAATGAGAATGGTGTATTATTCAAGTAAGTGACACTAGTACTAGTAGCAGTCCGATTACTAGTAATCGAAAGGTCTTAGCTTCAACTCCTGATAGGAGCACTCGGATTTTTGTTCCGAAATGCCCGTGTAGCTTGTTTGAATAATACATCATTCTCAAGTGTATTGTACTGCATTGCATTGAATTAACTTTGAATGGCCCCGGCTGGGATGTATTCCTAAATATGAAGCCTTAAAGCTCTAAAGTTGTGTCCTTGAGTTATGGTATAGTTGTAGTATGAATGAATGAGTCATGGGCATTTTATAAATCTTGAGCAGATGCGACGAAAAACGTTCGAGGCTTGGATTGGAGTAAAAGTTCAGCCGATTGAACTGATGATCCCTGAAACCAGAGAGTTGATTACAATGAAAACTTGACTACTGCCAGTGTGGATGTTACCAAAGACAGGAGTAAGAAGGCTTTCCCAGGCTCTCGCACCCAAGTGAAAAAAGCTTCTGTCAAGGAAACTGGCCTTCGCTTTAAGCGAAGGCATGGGGGGTGACCTGCACCTGTACAGAACAATGTTCCTAGCCCTAACAGCAATGTAGCTGCAGGTTATAAGGGTTTAGGGAAAATAGATCATTTTTAAGGCTTAAATCTACTGAGTGCTAAAGCGTGGGTTGGCATACTGCTATTAGACTGGATCAATTTACTTAAAATCATCCCTTGTGATAACCTTCTACAACGCTGCTATGTTTCACATTTTCTTCAGGGCCAATCGATTAAAGCAACAACGCTTGGCACGACAGAAAACCGCCACAGAAAGAAGGCAAGCGCTTGAGTGCAAACAGAAAGAAAGATGGAAAAATTCAAATCACTTTGAATGTGCGCAAGGTATATTTATAAAAAAAAAAATAGAAAGTGTCTAAGTATTCAGTGCTGTAGCGCTAATTGGGGACGCTATAAATCAATGAAATAAATATACAAATTGAACATCACATTTGTTAAGAATCCCAACTGCTGGGAGGCAAATCCAGTTGGCTTTTTACAAAGCGTGGGCTTGGATTTGAAAACGGGGCTATCGTGAAATGAATCAAAGTAGGCAGAACGGGACTTCAATCCGGGACCTCTGGATTACAAATCCGGCGCCCTATAACCACTAGAACCCCCCCTCCCCCCCCCCCCCCACATTATCATTTTGCTTAATTCGCATGACTTGCATTTTAGAGAAAAGTTGATATTGTAAGGAGAAGTTAGTCACTGGTCACTATTGGGAATTAAAAGGGAAACGCTCCCCTCCACTACCGATAAAAAAACTTACATTTTTTCTATGCATATGTGTTTAAGCCTTAATGCTTTCCTGATCCGCTGTGTTTTCGAAAACACCTACGTAAGATTTGTAGTGTAATTTTAATAATTTCCATCATTTCATTATTAAGCGTGATTTAAAAAGCAATATCCATTCATATATTATTCTGCAGAATCAGTATCCAAGTCTGAGAGCGTAATCGAGTTCATCTCACCACCACCCCTCAACCCTGTACGTAATGCCACATCCCTCCCCCCTCAGGATCAGCTTCAAAGCAGGCTGTTCAAGGAACAGGAATTGACAAACGAGCGGTCATACCGCCTTAGACTTAACCCTCAATCTGGAGGTCTGGGACTGAATCCAGTAGCTAGAAACTTGATGAACCTAAAGGCAGGTGATCATCACGTGTCTGATGTTGCAAACGTCTTACCCAAGCCTCCGCCGTCAGCCTCAATCCCAAGCAAATGCAGGTAAGTTTAGAGACATTGCTGAGGGATTCAGTCTTACCTGTGGTACTGTTTATTAAGCTGTACATGTTAGTTATATCTTTTCATCGTGGTATGAAAGTAAGTGCAACCATTGAAATGACAGCTACAGAGCAGTACTTGCCTTGGTTGATTTATTACGCTACACAAGGTGGCCCTAATTTTGCCTCCGTGGTCAAAATTCTATAGTGTGACCATTCAAGTGAAAGCTCCTGGGCAGTACTTTACTATGCTACTGTTTATTGTGCTTTACACAGTGAATCGTTTTATTAAGCATGTGGAAGAAATTCTTAGCTTCAACCATTGAAATGAAAGTGTGATGTGCTGTTTATTGTGCCGTTGAAGGTGGTTGTGCGAACGAAATCCTTAAGTGTGGCAATTCAAATGGAAGCTATCGAGCATTACTTTCGTGCTTTCGGTCTTAGTAGTCTGTAAAATTCGGCTCTCACTTTGTAATCAGCATGAGCGGCTGACGTTTGATCATACAATTCAACGTTGAACAGTAATTTTCTGTGGTGCTCTTTATTAGTCTGTAAAAGGTGGCTATTAACTAGTCTGTAAAATTCAGCTCTCACTTTGTAATCAGCGTGAACGGCTGACGTTTGATCATACAATTCAACGTTGAACAGTAATTTTCTGTGGTGCTCTTTATTAGTCTGTAAAAGGTGGCTATTAACTAGTTTGTAAAATTCGGCTCTCACTTTGTGATCAGCGTGAACGGCTGATGTTTTATCATACAATTCAACGTTGAACAGTAATTTTTCTGTGGTGCTCTTTATTAGTCTGTAAAAGGTGGCTATTAACTAGTCTGTGAAATTCGGCCCTCACTTTGTAATCACCGTGAACGGATGACGTTTGATCATACAATTCAACGTTGAACAGTAATTTTCTGTGGTGCTCTTTATTAGTCTGTAAAAGGTGGCTATTAACTTTCGAGCCTGTGGATGAAATGGTAAAAGTTCTGTCGTTCAATTAAGGGTTACTTACAGTGTTTCCTTACAGCTTTAACAATAAAGTATGTTGTAAAATCATTGGTCTTCATCTTTTCTGTTAATTTCCCTTTTAGTCGCTATGTGTTAGTGGCACAGCCAGATGTGAAGCAATCTCAGGTCCAGGCCACCGCGATGGAAGAAACCCTTCTGATGCTACGGTTTCCCAAGTCACGTGTACAAAAACGTCACAGTAGTGCGACTATTCCCAGGCTTCTCTCAAATCGCAATGTTCGAATAGGGTCAAGTTTTGAAATGTAAATAGTAAAGGAGCATTGCAGTGGTAAATCAATAAGTAGCAAACTCATTCACTGTTTAACGATCTGATGGTAATTATATTGGATTTTTACTGCATAAGTTTCTCACTTCGGGTATTTGTAACGAGTATACCAGTTTGTGTTGGGGAGGCTTGGGATGGTACAAAGAGATTCTGATGTTCAAGTTCTTTTGGATATTTTTTGATAAATAGGATATTTAAAGTGCGTTGTAAGTGAAAATATATTTTTTTAGAGAAACACAGATATACATACCTTGGGATAAAGGAAACATACTGTATTTTTGTATTATAAAAGTACCCGTTTCAAGGCCTTGCAATAATTTAAAATTTGTTGCAAATAAGAATGAATTTCTGGGTAAAAATATAAATATGTAGATAATTTAACAATTGTAAAATATTTTTACACTATGAATAAGGGTGAATATTCTTTGAAAAGTTACAACGTGTAGATATTGTTATAAATCAATAAAAAATAAGATTGATTTCAAGCCGAAGTTGCCATTTTTTTTTTTTTTTTCAACTTTGTTTCGAACAATTTCATTTTGGATTTGGTTTATTTGTTCTGATATTTTTTTCAAGGCCTCACTGAATAACAACATGGTGACATGAGCTCCCTGGTTAAATAGCATTATTATTAGAAGAGCTTGGAAGGTTTTTCGATTTCGTAAAATTAGAATTCCCTTAATTTTTTTTAGTGTAATGTTTTTGTAGTTAGTACTTAATTATTTATTTGATTAGCGGTGTTTAATAATTCAGTGTGCTTGGAAGTTGATTACTTGATATTTTTTATTCCATTTTAAAATAATATACTCGTTATTATTTTGGTAAGCCGTTGAAGTATTGGTTAGGGTTTGGGTAATTCCAAAGTTATGAGGTTGCTAACTCAACGCATAATGACTAAGAAGTAAGTTTGAAAATTCAAGTAATTAACAATCCTGTTCACCTGCTTCGAAACGAAACGGTAAATGTTGTCCTCATCACTACAAACATGGCATTTAAAAGGCTCAGTTTTTTGGAAATCCATAACAAAAAAATTTAACAAAATTAAACTCAAAAGCAAAAAGCACTAGCAAATAGCCTTTTCGTCTGCTTGAAAGTTATTGTGCGGACTATGTGAGTAGAGACTATCTCAATAACTGGCGAAGTTTGTATTTGTTTGTTTTATTTGCTAGTTACTCGTGTTGTTTAACTCTCATACGCTTCCATATTCTTGGACTGTGAACTAATCGCCAAAACTTGTTAACCTGCTTATCATTATCAACACAATGGTGCTGGTCTGTGGGATTAGCAAGGCGATGATTAATGCTAAATTCAGAAAGTGTAGTCCGATGGTGTTGAAAAAAATGACGCGCTCGACAATTGGATAATTAAATTTGAGGACCAAAGCTGCATTTCAAAATTTCGGAACCTTAAGAGATTAGAATCTAGAGTCTATACATAAAAAGAAAATCAGTTCCATTGTTTAATAGCAGCTGCAATTTCCCACATAAACTGTGTGTTCTGCAATTAGGCGTACAATTTATTACAAAAACCTTGAGATAAGCCAATCAGAATAGAGCATTTTGTTACATATTAAACGAGATACTATCCACCTTTACTGAAAACATACAATGCTAATCGGTGCACAATTATTTTCGAGTTGGTAGCCCGTGTTTTGGTGCAAACAAAACGTTGTTGTAAAGGCAAGTCAAACATGAAATCTTTCTTTCAGGCTGCTTTCATGTTGTCGTCAATTTCATTACAAGTATTCGGCCAAGGATGTAAACCCACACGGCGCTCTGAATATGGCTTCGTCCTTGTTGGTCACGTGTTTAAATCATTTACCGCCGATCGACTCGCTTCATGCTACAGCGCCTGTAACACTCGACCAGATTGTCAAAGTTTGAACTATAACCTTGCCGATAAAACGTGCCAGTTTAACAACGAAACACACCGTTCCCATCCTGAAAAGCTGATATCGAAAGATGTCTCTGTTTATGCTGAGAATCCTGACCGTGGTAAGCAAATTTTATTTTCTGACCAGTCCAGGAATTCAGCGATTCGTGAGTTGATAATTCAAAGTTTTAATCCCTGTTGTTACGATAAGCAACTCCCTTTTAGACAAGCTAGGTATTTAACTGCTTAGTGGGTCTTTAGCGGCAAAGTGGTGGAACCAAACGTCCGGAAGCGATTTTTACCAAAGTTAAATGTGCGATACTTGTTGGGTTATTCGCACACGCTCACTTTCAAAACACTGACAAAAAAAGGTCTGTTTGTTTCTGTTTTGATTCGTCTTTTCATATTTTTGTTTCTTTGTCGTTGAAATAGGCCAAGATTTCAGTCATACCAAATGTCATCCAATTGTAGTAAATTGTGCCTCATCTCTTAGACACAGATCACAGC
>NW_028145729.1:137500-430000 GCF_977016875.1 Pavona decussata
TGGCCTGTCCGTTTCTTGCCCAGCCGGAGCAAGGGACCTGAATTTTTGGAAGCTTAACGAGGAAGAGAACAGGACAAAGATAATATCAATTTTACAAAATATTTCTGTCTATCAAATGTTTGCGTTCGCCTGGTTTTGCCAAAATGCGTCAGTGACCTGATGCAATATTCCCGAAGTAAAGATGGAATATATCCAATGGTATTTTCCAATTGATTAATCCCCTACACTACGAAACACTATTAAAACACCATGAAAGACACCTTTCAAACGTCTGATGATAGAATGCGAGTCGCTGTTGCATCAGGCGAGGTCATCAACATCAGCACTTGCTTGAATAAAACGGTCGTGGTTCCAGGGAAGACTCAGGGGTCAAACTCCTAAGTACTTTCAATGGCTTAAGTTAACTTTAGAATATATCACTCGATTTCGTAGCAACCAGTCAGGGTCGAAATTCATACTTTTCTTTGCAACACCTCCTTACAAACCTCCCTAAATTTACAATCTCAACTAAGCGAAAGTTAATTTCTTACCTGGAGCAACAAAGAGCGCCACCATGTATGAATCTCCGTCAGGATTGGTTGGGACGGAGTCGTTAGCAGCTGGATGAGGGTTGAGCACAACCAATCCATCGCGTACCGCAGCACCTCTTACTTGGTCACCAGATGTCTGAGAATAAATCTGCCCACTTGCTATACCAGGTTGCGCAAAGCTATTCATATGAGATCGCTCACATAATTGTAACCATTATTTTTGCGTAATATTTTCATTGAAATTCCAGCGCTCTAAGGAATAGGGCAGTTCATAACTTTTATTTCCAGTCGTGTCTGGGCAATCTGCTGAAACAGTTCCTGACGCTATTACATTCCTTATACGCTGTCGGTAGTCACCAATTGGTGGTAACTCACTTGGCACGAGCAAAAGGAGCTGCAACTCAATCGTTTGAGAACCTACTATAAGCTGTTCTCCGGACACATCTTGTACTAGGAACCCTTTAAAGCTCGTTTTCTTTGGTATGCATACGTGTTCGTAGACGTAGCTATTATTCTTGGCTTGAAGCAGAAGATTTTGAATATCTTGATTTAAACATTGACCAAACTTCCACACTGGGTCCCGAAGATCTGCATATGCCAGCAGCGTTACATGAAAGTATCCTGTAATGAAATGAAACATTTTGATATGTAAATACATTTCAATTTGTTGGTGAATAAGCAACTGATCGCTCGATCCATTGTTTCATTGATTGATGGATTGATTGATCGTTCAATCCATCGCTCAATCGATCCATCGATTGATTGATGTAAAATAATTTAATTCTATTCATATATACCATCAGGTGGCGTTGGAATCTCAATTTCTGGTTCAGCTTCAGAGACTGAAAAGATTGCGGCAAGGTACCAAGCAATGAAAATGTAATGCATCCTTTACAAAAATAGAAGAAAGGGAGAAGAGAGATGTCCGTATAAAAACTTACGAAATATTAAAATGGTTCGAAAAGTTCAACATAATACCGAGCGTTGAAAATTCCAAATTGTACAAAGGTGTCTTCGCTCTCTCAACTCCCCTGCGAAAGTCTGAGTATCGCTTGAACAGTATTATATAAAAAAGAAATTGGTGTTTCATTTTAGTAAGTTAATCGTCAAAAGTTAGCTTGTCCAAAAGTCCACTTTACAGATCTGTGAGATTGACATTATCAAGCAACAATTACTACTACAACTATTACTACTACTACTACTACTACTACTACTACTACTACTACTACTACTACTACTACTACTACTACTACTACTACTACTACTACTACTACTACTACTACTACTACTACTACTACTACTACTACTACTACTACTACTGCTACTGCTACTGCTACTGCTGCTGCTGCTGCTACTGCTACTGCTACTACTACTACTACTACTACTACTACTAATAATAATAATAATAATAATAATTATAATAATAATAATAATAATAATTTATTAAAGAAATAACAAACGCGCCGAGTGCATTGTTGAGTTATATAAGCACGCGGGAATTTTTAAGAACACGAGAGAAGTGCAGAGAGGCACGAGCCGTAGGTGAGTGTCTCTCTGCACTTCTCGAGTGTTCTTAAAAATTTCCAAGTGCTTATATAACTCAACAATGCACGAGGAACAAGCTTTTTATTTCTTTTATAAAATATAAACAATCGAAACTCCTCAGACAAGTGCGAATTTTAATGAATCAACATCAAGTTTCTCCTTACACGAGATAACGCGTAATTTGATAGCGCGCGCTCTTGCCGATCACGACACGATCACGACAGGGCACGCGTGTTCTGTCGTGAATTGTAATAACAGTTGTCGTGAATTGTAATACCTGTCGTGAATTGTAATAACAGTTGTCGTGAATTGTAATAACGTACCTATCGTGAATTGTAATAACCTGTTGTCGTAATTTGTAATAATCCGAGCTGTCGTGAATTGTAATACCACGTTGTCGTGATTTGTAATAAGTCTTAAGAACAAACAATTACAAAAGAAAATAACAATTAGTTAGCTGGATTTATCCATGAAACTTGTGTTTAAATCTCGTGATGTAAAATTACTTCTCTGCTGGCCAACACAACAAGGGCTATTCAATCAGTAATATTTCCTCCGGCTTTTGTCAAGTCCGCAGTAGTGAAGCCGGTACATGTCAGTCGGTGCGGGAACATTTGAAGAAAGTCCTCATGGAACTGTTATTTACAACTCAGTGTCAAGTATGTACGTGACTCTCATATGTTGAAACAACACGCTTGCAGTGCATTTTAAAAAGAATGAGACTTCCTTGTCCAAATGTATTTATTCACTACTCAAGATCTCTTTCGTTTTTTTTAAAATACTTTGTTATGAAAAAGCGTATTTTTGTCGTATTTTAGAAAAGTCACGCAGTTGAAATATGGTCAGTTGAATAATTTTACCCAACCAAGGGTGCCTCCACAACGAAGACCGAAGGCCCCAAAAGCGAAGACCCCTATTTTTTTCTGTCGTACCATCCTGAAAAGTCGCAAATCGTCGTAAAACATATCTCATACGCTAAGAGGACCATTTAGCGGTGAAATAATCAGGATCTCGATCGTTTTATAGTTTACCCCCACCAAAACTATTCATGAGGGATTGTCTTCTTCAGATAAGCTGTAAAGGTTTAATCAATGAGAGTGAGCGTTTCCCAAAACTTAATATAAACAAGAGTAAACGCGAGATACTCCACACTTTTTACAGCGGTATGAAGATGGCTTGTAAATGGAAATGTTCCGTGCTTTTTGTACAAGTACCCAGAGTCCTCAGGCTCTTTGGCCAGCGGTTGGTCGCCAGGAGAGACTCTGGGGTACTGGAATTTTATTACCGCAGGATTTCTGCCGTAAAACAATGGGAGCCGTTACGGAGCTTATATAGAGCAGCCAATGAAAAAAAATTTTCTTTTTTCGAATTCTCCAGAGTCTCTCCTGGCACCCACCCGCTGACCAAAAAAAAAACTTGCCAGAAATGTCAATGGCAATTCAGCGTCCTATTGAGCTTATAGATTACATAATCAAACTAGCAGTATATTCATCAGATTTTTCTTGGCCGAACCACATTTTGTTATGTGTACAATCAGATTTACAACGGCGCCACAGGCTTCCAGGGGTACATTTTCCATTAGGCAATGCTGGCTACATCAGTGTTGCAAAACTGATCAGACAATTCGGATCTGGCAGTGGCCTATTATTGGAACTAAAGAAAAACATTTCTCATCCGCGGTGGAACACCGCATGGCTGAAGCTTTACGCCACTGGTTATGGATGGCTTACAATTTTAAATATTATCTGGGGGAGAAAGATCGCTCGAAAGTAGCGCAATAATTAACAATTATTCACCGAAGTGGAGGTGAATAGTACTTGGCTAATCACCTCCGAGCTAGCCAATCAGCACGCGCGAAAAGTACTATTCACTTGTGTGGTATATACTAAGCTTGGTTGTGATTATTATGCGGGAGATGATTGCTCTGTTTTTTTTCTTTCCTAGTTACTGTTGAACTACGCCGCAAAATGCAAATGATTAGCAGGGGGCGAATCTTTTGTACTTTATTATTATTATAGAACATGAATTGTTTACCAGGTGATTTGAGTAGTCTGCAAGAACCTGACAAATTGTACTGTTCGGATGTTAAAACGTTGTGTTGCTTAAATTTCAAAGCGTAAACATATGTTACGAAAGTAAGCTGGATTATGTGTTTCAAAATTTTAAAAAATACTCGTGGATCAAAATAAAGGTTGGTTTTTTGCGTCATTGTTAGTATTTTCTTTTGTAATTGTTTGTTCTTAAGACTTATTACAAATCACGACAACGTGGTATTACAATTCACGACAGCTCAGATTATTACAAATTACGACAACAGGTTATTACAATTCACGATAGGTACGTTAATTTACAATTCACGACAACTGTTATTACAATTCACGACAGGTATTACAATTCACGACAACTGTTATTACAATTCACGACAGGTATTACAATTCACGACGGTATTACAATTCACGACAGAACACACGCGACAGTGCAGTCAAGTAAAAAGTCAAACTGTTTTAGTTTTTCGTCACGTTGTGAGCAAGTTCAAGAAGTTAACTCCAAGTCAAGTTTAAGTTTTAAGGTGTTGAGAGACAAGTTGAAGTTAATTAAAAGTCTGGAAACATCAGTACAAGGGACTGTTCTTTGCGAATAGCTGGAGTGACAGCGCATTCTGTCTCTGAATTTCTCAGATTTTTCACAGGCAAAAAATCTGACGTGTGCTCCGTGCATATGTACAATTATAATGCACGCACCGTACGTATGCTTCGTGCATTGTGGAGTTATACAGAACTCAGTTTGACCAATCACAGTGCTTGCTTGACCCTGGCTATTTTATAATCACTTAACTGATATAGCGCTTTTAACATTAAAATGATCAAAAGCGCTTTGCATGAATTAAAAAAATATACATATAAAAATATAATAACTATAAAGAATTATAAGAAATATCAATAAAAACTAGTACTAAAATAAACAATTGACCACCCCCAATGAGTAATGAGCAATAATCGGACTAATTTGACACGTTGACGATCAGAAGCAAAGTTTATAACGACCGTTCGTCCTTAGTTTAGTTAAATTCTATAAAAAAAAAAAAAAATACCAAAGCAACTACCGCATAAACAGTACGTGTTTCAACAGTTTTTGTTAACTGTTTTTAAAACTGCGTAAGGCCGTTTTGGTAAGACAGAACTGAAGAAGATGAACAGGCGACGACAATTCTTTGGAATTGATGTGTTCTCGAACATGCTAAATATAAATGAAGTTTTTAGTCATACTTATCTAGGATCAAACCATGAAACACTGTTTACTGTTGGAATACGGATAATGATCGCGTACTCAAACCATCACTTGTTCAAGCAAATTGCGGTTTAAACCAGAACAATTATTAAAGCGGCTTTACATGGCAACGGCGGGCGGACTGATTGCGGCAACGAATGTTACAGTTCACTGACTCAGATTTCAAAGAAAGTTATTTTGCGGATACACGACGCCCCGTATTTTCCTGATCAAAAGTTCTTTGCGGCCGTTCCTACACTTATTTCAGTCACAGGGGCTGTTCTCTAGACTTTTATTAACGAAGTTTATTCAGGTTTCAACCTGCATTCAACAGTTTTCTAGTTATAAGAAACAGATAGGAGTCACTTTCGAGAAATCTGAGCTGAACATTAGTTGCTTTTTGCTCAATTATTATTTTATAAACAATTAGGCGAGATTCGTATAATCTGCACTTCTTTTACTGTATAACCATTGCTTACCTTAGTTTTGGCTGTTGCCTGAAACTCTTCGCTCAGTTCAAGCCCACCAAGATTCGAATATCTTGAGATTGAAAACAGAAAGGGACGCCACGACCTTTAAAACAAAGTATTTGCGAGACACTGCAAACATGCAAATTAGACAACTAAGAAAATTGACAGTAATTTTCATCTCGTGACGTTCGAGGTAACTCTCAAGTGCTTGTGTTCAATATTGAAGCACTTTTCATACCTTCATTAATTCACTCACGGCAACTTAATTATGGGGCCTCTCTAAGAGAAAATTTAAACAGAATGCCTCAAATGTTGTCCTCCACCTTTCGTTACTTGCAATTCATTAAATTCAATGCCTAAATTAAGGGTTTTCAGACCCATTGGAACTCACTCCTCAATACCTGTTTGAAGTTAATATGGCTCGTTCATTCATTCGTTCATCTGTCAGTCAATCCGTTCATCCATCCATCCATGATTCATCCACTTAAATGTTATTTGATGGAAATAAAAATGTTTATCTGCTTATCCATCCACTCTCTCCATCTGTCTGTCATTCCTCCGTTCATCCATTCATCATTAGGGGCTCTCAAATGAGATATTTGTGTAAGCTGATCAGTGTCAGTTTGTTACTGTTTCGATTCAGCTTTGGCTAAAAATTGAAGTCGCACAAAGTCAGTTTGTAGTGAACGAAATCTTGTCAACAATAATTTCCCAGAGCTTTTTTGGTCTTCCTAATGCCCAAATGCATGTCCTTTCGTGCAATGACGACCAGCTTCCGAAAAAGGCTTGATTAGTTTTTCTACTTTAAGTGACATTTCGCTAAAGAAAACTTAATGAAACCACAAACACTCAGGTCACTTAGAGACCCTTAGAACACTGAGTCATTCACGGAAACGAAACGTTGAGATTTCCTGCAGATCCGTCTAAAGTGTTTTCCCTTGTGCACAGATTTGATTGTTTTCAATCATCTGCTATTTTATAGCAGATGATTGATATTTAACTGACCGTCTAGTCTACCAGAGGAAATCTACATAATATCAATTTGCGTATAATGAGTTACATGTTTGAGTTGTTTGTAAACAGTTCGATCGATCTGTCTGCGTCTGAGTTAACTGTCTTTCTGCCCGTGCCAATTTAGCACAATAGCTTGTTGGTCTCAGACTGACGTCAGGGAAATTAGTAATAATTGCCGCAGAACGCCCTATCATAACCCCAAAGTTCCCAGGATCAAAACAAAAAACCAATAACAAATGTTTATTTGTTTCTGCCGGGAGTCCAAAAGCCAAAATAACTTTTTCTTTCTTTATTTTCAACCAACTAAAATAATTTAACAGGTCGATATGCTTAACAATGCAAATGCTGAGTTTTAGCAGTCTGTGCTAACAAACTTTTATCTTCAAACTTACCGGATGATAACTGGGAAAGAGAAATGGTTTCTAATGCCATAACTTACAGCATTTTTGTTTAGGCAACCATCAATTCATTCATCCATCCATTCACCCTTCCCTCCCTTCCTTCCTCGATTTCTCTATTCCTCAGTTGTTTTTCGTGTGCACAGGAAGAAAACTGGGTACATGAAAATTTGAATGGGATTGTTGAATGAATGAAACAACTGAGGAATAGAAAAACCGTGAGACTAAGCGTTTCTGTATTGACATCACAGCCCTACTATACCCAGTCTCCCGTCTTGCGCGGTATTGTACTTAACTGGAAGTGAAATTTAACGCTTTTATGCGCCTCAAATTAAACGCAGGGAAGAACTATAAATAAGGATTTCTTTTCGATTTTCAAACGAGAACAACGTTAACATTTCATCAAGCAAATAAAAACAAAAAAATCGGTCACATACCCTTTTAATCTTTATATCCTAACAGTTCTTTCACATTTTATACATCCAATTAAGTTACACAAATATTATTAATCATCTAGAAAACAACTGATTTTTAACTGTCTTGCTGCTGTTGTCAATAAGTTGTTTTTTCAAATGCTGCGACTGCCAGGCCACTTATATTGATAAAACAGGCAGAACTTTAAACATACGACTGATTGAACACAAACGAGCAACTAGAAATGGTAATATCGACAATCACATTGCTGAATACCGCTTACAAACAAACCACAAAATCATCTGGAACTATTACTACTATAATCATATCCATATTTAATCCCGGACAATTCATCAGCTATGTAAACTAAATCTACAACTAAATAAATCATTACAAATGTAATACTTATTCACTAATGAGCCATGGAGACATAAAAATTAATAAAAAGCTGCTTTCCACGAATGCCATACCTTAGAGTACTTGAGTGTGAATTGCACAAGGGACTCTGCTTGCCTTACGTGACATGGAAGAATGTTCCATAGAATGGCGCCACTGTAACTAAAGCTATTTTTTGAAGTAGAACTGAAAAGAACCTGTTTGACTATAGTTGGAAAAGACGTTAGTATGTTAGTTGATCGATATCACTTTGAACCTTGTTATGATTGCCACAACTCCTTCCCCTTCCCTTTCCCCTTTCCGTCCTTTCTCAGCTGACAATTGAAGAAATGTATGATGGAAATATGAGTAGAGGATTCTTTTTTCACTAAAATAGAAATTATATAAAGATATATATATTTTTTTCATAACAGTTGCGAATATTACTTCTTTGTTTATCTGATTCAAGGAAAGATTCACAGAGCAGGAAATGGAGATGTTCCAAAAAGCTGTCTTTTACAATTAATACTCAGTTCGGCACAAATATTTCTATTTTAAGGTTCGATCAAAACATGGAGACGGTGTTCTTTCTCAGTTCACTTCAGGAATACATATACTCTAAAGTATTAAAAGTTATGGAAAGCATGATGGGCGACTGGAACTAAAGGGCCAAAGAGCTACCATTAAACAGCTGAAAGACGGACGTCAAAAAAATAACGGTGGACTGCCCCTGCTATAATTTGAAGTGCCTTCGCGCAGATCTAACAGAGTCAGAAATATGCGACCTTCTTACCGATCTCGAGGAAGGAAATATATCATTTGCACAAAAATAAAAAGAGGCAAAACGCATTAAAGACTTCAGAGATGTGCAGCGGTACTTCATCAAAGAAACAGGTGGCAAGAACTGGGAAGAGTAGAGAAGAGGTGAGCAAAACAGAAGTAAAGTTTTCTGAACCATACCCTTGCATTCAAACGATTTCTTTTCTAAATATTGAGGGAGGAAATAATAAGATGTTCTGTATTAGCCGTAGATGCAGACTTTTAGAAGCGTGCGTTTAAAAGATATAGAAGAGTATGTGACAGGGACGCCACAGTTTTGGCAATCTTAGCTTTGTAAACAATCACCTAATGATCAACAGTAGGAGGTCTTAGAATTTACACCTAGATAGACAAAATAAAACCATATTGAGTCCAAGTTGTACCCATAAAACAACGACATTTCTCGTCAAATGGGAGAAAATGTCTACCAAACCACCAATTGCCCTTATCTATGGTTAGAATCTACGCATTGCTTAAAAATCGACTCCAAGGTTTTGAAATTAATGAAAGAAAACAGAAAGAGCCAAAAAGGTGAAAATAATAACAAACTACAGCAACGAGGGTTTAAGGAAGGAGTTTTACGAGAGAAAGATATTTCCAGCGCATGCACGAGCAGAAATGTTTTAAAAGTCAGTGTTTGAGCCACAAACAACACGTTCGGCAGTTTTGGCTGCATTTGACATCACAATGCCATTTCGTGTACAGATTTGTGGGTTTTTAGTTGCTAAATGGTTATCTCCCTGTCACATTACACTAAATGCGCTAAGATAGAGTAGTATAACTACCATGTAGCTATGATGCAATTTAAATATGTTTTAAACAAATTAACCATACTATGGGCAAAGGGAACTTCGTTTATTACACTTTCCAATACAACACAGTTGTTGAAAATATTTACATTTGGTATTATATTGCCACAGGTTTGGTTTATAGTTAAAGGAGCAGAAACTTCAAGCTTTCCGGGGCCAGGTCAATAACCCTGGTTTAGAGGATTATATCTCCCAGGCCCTGAAGTGGGAGGAAGCAGAAAGCAAGGATGGTCAGTCTAGAGTTACCCCTAACGAGTTTAGAGTGGCTGGACCAACAAGAATTACCTCCTCTGTAGTATTTACCTCAGTTGATGTGCAAAAAATGAACTGCATCACTCTGGCTGCTGACGTGCATAGCTTCGTGGGATCACATCTGGTCTTTTTGGAAGTTTCAAAGGTAAACAAGAAAAAATATGGTCAGTAGAGAATGAACAGAAGCGCTACAATAAAAAGTAAGCGGAGAAAACTCAAAGTAACTTGCTTGTTCCTTTACCCCTTTCTAAGGCTTCCCACCACTTTGGTTGTAGCTAGCATCTGCTTTTTTTTTTTTTTCGTTGCAAAAAAAACAAAAAAATAAAAATAAATAAATAAATAATAATAAAAATAATAATAATAAAAATAATAATAATAATAATGATAATGATAATGTTAATGATAATGATAATGATAATGATAATGATAATGATAATGATAATGATAATAATAATAATAATAATAATAATAATAATAATAATAATAATTATAATAATAATTATAATAATAATAATAATAATAATAATAATACTAATAATAATAATAATAATAATAATAACAATACAGTCGAACACCTCCCGAAGGCGGACACCTTCTCGTTAGCGGACACTTGGTCATGTTCTCAGCTACATACAAACGCTACATTCTTAACCTCCTATAAGCGGACACTTTTACTGGCCCCAAAGGTGTCAGTTTATGGGAAGCTCGACTGCAACTCAATTTCCCTTCTTCTTAAAACCGTGGGTAACCCGCTTCCTGCTCTCTTCTCACGCTATCTTGCCGATTTCTGGGCTGCCTTATTTACACTGATATGGGTAGCATTGTTTCAACCTCTTTCAACCCTGAGAAAATTCTTGTCTATAGTTTAATTAATGATCCTTTGACATTAGCCCTAATTAATGGTACCTAACAAAATATTTATTGTAACCAACATCTAAAAATCAGTAAAGCCCACGCAATTAATGAGGAAATGAGGTTGCGGATATAAAGAGTTGTTCACATGGTGCTCAAACTTAGAAGTATTTGCCGCAGAAAAATATGTTGTGGAGAAAGGGTTTGTGTGCGCTCAACTGAATGGAGAAACATGTCGCATAAAACGTTTCCAGAGTCTAGTAAAGTACATAACAGCTAGTAAACAATTAATGCAGCTTAAATTTGATATCGGTAGGGATTGGGGACGACAAACTGAATGTTTAATCATATCAATTTTCTGGAATCTTCTCTCGAGGCAGCCTTGAGAAACGACAAGAATTGCTCGAAAATAAATAAGCCTCACTAAATTCTATTTTCCAGGGCTGGGATGATCAAACGATTGACAAGTTCCTCCGTAACTTAATGTCAATCAACGGAAGACACAACGTTGAATTTTTCCACTTAATAGCATTCCCACACCAGGAGAAGATCCTGTTCTTTTTGGGGGTTACGACATAGAGCTGGGATACCTCCAAGCGTCATAAACAACACAAAGACGCCACGGTAAGTTCCGAAAAGGAAAAAGAAACTTCTCTGTTGTTGTCGATAACGTTATCACTCAGGCCTCAAAGTAGAGTTAATTTTGTTATAGGCGTTTTTGAGTCCAAACTCTCATTGTGCCATTGAATTTTTTGTCATGAGTTAATCAAGATAATTCATAACCTTGTTCGTTCCTTATTTACGATAATTATTCTCTCCAAACGACGAAAGCAAAGTTATCTCAATAAAACTGATAATTGAAAATCAAGTATGACGCATTTTCATCTAATCGTGTACCTTGCTCTTGAGTTATAGAAAACAGTTTCTTCGTTTGTCATTGGGGAAAATGCATCCATTCCAATAAAAAAAAGTAGCCTGTTTAAGTTGGATACGCACGGAAACGAAAAAACAGTGGCGCTTTATAAGGGATTTCTTGAGCAGTACAGGTAATAGAAATACTGTGTATCATTTTTCTACCATACTTATGTTGCAGAGTTAAATGACTGAGGACGCGTTTCATTCTCTTTCCTTGGGCAGGGAGGAAGTGGGGGAGATGCAACGACTCAGGAAAACTTAAAAGTAATCCTATATTTTCAGCGGGGGTAGGAAAGATCATAAGCATAAAGTAAACATGAAACACCTATTGTCATTTATTTCCTACCATTTACTAGCTCAGAAAGCCACAAAATGTCCCAAACTGTGCAAACCTGCGACAGGAAATTTAACGTCCTTAGCCTCGAAACAATCACGGTTTTCGACGCCTTTTTGACGAGTAGGCAAACAGGCTTGAAATAACAGTGTTTGTATGGAAATCCAATGTCAAATAAGTTTCATAAAACATCGCTTCTGAAAAATTCATGAATTGGAAACTTTTGGCATTGGAGGGATGTAGCTGTGCCAGAAAGCGTCCAGTTGTGTTTTGAATTTTCCATACATTTCCCTGTATTTTTTTTCCCGCGAACTATTTTTAGTGGCAGTTCACAGCTGGTTCGCTTTACAGACAAATGTATGGAAAGTTCAAAACACGACTGGACGCTTTCTGGCACAGTCACATCCCTCCAATTTTGTTTTCCTAAAATTCTTTTCCTAGTGCTAAAAGTTTCCAATTCATGAATTTTTCGGAAGCGATGTCTTATGAAAGTAATTTGACATCTGATTTCCATACAAACACTGTTATTTCAGGCTTGTTTGCCTACTCGTCAAAATGGCGTCGAAAACCGTGATAAGGCCATTTGTATCGTGGCTGAGACTGATGAGTGCAAGTTGAGGTCGATCAGACGGAGAATTGTAGAAACATAAAGCAATTCCTAACTGAAAATAATTGCAACGGGCTTGCAATGCTTAATAATATTTACACAGTTATTCATAAGAGGAAGCAAAAGACGAAACAAAAGAAAAACAAGTTGACACTATTGAAACAAATGTAACAACACGGCAGACGACACGCCGCTTTAAGGGCTGAAAACTGTTCATAGAGACTATAAGTAGACATCTAAAAGTCATCTCCTTCAGTATCCTCAGGCATCTATTAGTTTTTACCTTTTAGTTTCCGTGAACCCCAAAGTAATTTTATACTTTACATCCTAGCAGGAGTATCGTGTTTAAATGAAGGATGTGTTGTTGTTGTTGCAAGTTAAATTTCCGAGAAACATCGGAAGCGCTAACTCGAAGGACGCTTATTCTAGGATGAAGTCAGTATTTGATATTTAACTAAGCTGGTTTAAAAAGAAGTTGTTATATGTAGCAAAGTGTAATCATATTTTACTCAATTTCACAGAAACGTACTTACCACTGTTTATTTGAATATATAAATACATCTTTTTTGTATACAACATTTCGCTTTATATTCTGTAGCCGGGAGGAACATGGAAGTTTTCATGTACATTTGCATTCTAGAATCGTAAAGGAACGTGGAAATTTCCATGTACCTTGGCATTCAAGAATCGTAAAGGAACATGGAAATTTCCGTGTACCTTTGCATTCTAGAATCGTAAAGGTACATGGAAATTTCCATGTACCTTTGCGTTCTAAAATCGTAAAGGAACATAAAAGTTTCCATGTACCTTTGCATTCTAGAACCGTAAAGGAACATAAAAGTTTCCATGTACCTTTGCATTCTAGAACCGTAAAGGAACATAAAAGCTTCCATGTACCTTTGCATTCTAGAACCGTAAAGGAACATGGGAATTTCCATGTACCTTTACATTCTAAAACCGTAAAGGGACATGGAAGTTTCCATGTACCTTTGCATTGTAAAACCGTAAAGGAACATAAAAGTCTCCATGTACCTTTGCATTCTAGAATCGTAAAGGGACATGGAAGATTCCATGTACCGTTGCATTCTAGAACCGTAAAAGGAACATGGAAACTTCCATGTACCTTTGCATTCTAGAATCGTAAAGGAACATGGAAGTTTCCATGTACCTTGGCATTCAAGAATCGGAAAGGAACATGGAAATTTCCGTGTACCTTTGCATTCTAGAATCGTAAAGGTACATGGAAATTTCCATGTACCTTTGCGTTCTAAAATCGTAAAGGAACATAAAAGTTTCCATGTACCTTTGCATTCTAAAACCGTAAAGGAACATAAAAGTTTCCATGTACCTTTGCATTCTAGAACCGTAAAGGAACATAAAAGCTTCCATGTACCTTTGCATTCTAGAACCGTAAAGGAACATGGGAATTTCCATGTACCTTTACATTCTAAAACCGTAAAGGGACATGGAAGTTTCCATGTACCTTTGCATTGTAAAACCGTAAAGGAACATATAAGTCTCCATGTACCTTTGCATTCTAGAATCGTAAAGGGACATGGAAGATTCCATGTACCGTTGCATTCTAGAACCGTAAAAGGAACATGGAAACTTCCATGTACCTTTGCATTCTAGAATCGTAAAGGAACATGGAAGTTTCCATGTACCTTTGCATTCAAGACTAGTAAAGGAACATGGAAATTTCCGTGTACCCTTGCATTCTAGAATCGTAAAGGTACATGGAAATTTCCATGTACCTTTGCATTCTAGAACCGTAAAGGAACATGGAAGTTTCCAACATGGAAATTTCAATGTATCTTTGCATTTTAGAACCGTTAAGGTACATGGAAATTTCCCTTGTACCTTTGCATTCTAGAACCGTAAAGGTACATGAAAATTTCCATGTACCTTTGCATTCTATTAAAGTAAAGGAACATGGAAATTTCCGTGTACCTTTGCATTCTAGAACCATAAAGGTACACGGAAATTTCCATGTACCTTTGCATTGTAGAACCGTAAAGGTACACGGAAATTTCCGTGTACCTTTGCATTCTAGAACCATAAAGGTACACGGAAATTTCCATGTACCTTTGCACTGTAGAACCGTAAAGGTACATGGAAATTTCCATGTACCTTTAACTATAAAAACCACCACTAACTGTATAACCTGGAATAGAACGGACGAAAAGTCAGGTATTTTGAAATAAATTTCGTTTTACTGTATTAAATTGGAAGGAAAAGGTTAAAATGAGCTAATATTTACCTGATGAAGTAAAAACATGGAAAAATAACAAACATTTTTGTTAAATATTGCCACAAATTCTTTGGAGAGGAAATGGCACGAAAATGACTTAACTAGCTTAATATTGCTAGAAAATCGTCGTTTTAGAATATCCCCGATGGCTTTAGAACGCCTTTGCCCTTTTACGTCATCGTTGATACAGCTAGCGTGGTTCTCTCTTTCGAGTATTCATATTGAAGCTACTGTCTTGCAGTACTGTCATGTAGTCCTAGTTGTTCAGCTGTGCGTCTTAGTACTGACTTTCGAGTCCAGGGAAGGAATCCAAAAGATGTTACAATTTAACAGAAAGCTACTGAGCGCACTTTTTTGTGGCTATCAAAGGAAGAGCTACCGCACGGAACCATCTTGTAAGAGCTCAGTAAAGCTGCATTTGAGCTGGCCGTCGTTTGAGACCCGCTAAAGATCTTTACTTATAACCACCTAACTTTGCCATTCTCGAACAGTCATGACCTTTTCTTCGTCCCAGTTTTGTACTATGTGTAAGAATACCTGTTATGCTCTGTTTTGGTATGCGATAATTGTCATGTGAGGTCTCACTTTACCTGGGCATTGATTGTTGCTGCAAGACTGAACCTGGGAACTAGATCCCTCGCAACCTGCACCACCGTTTGATGGAGGAGGATTGGAACAACTACGCATGCGTGTTTGCGAACCACATCTGTCCCAGGCTCCCCAAGATGACCATCCGCCATCAACTACAAAAAATGACGTTCAAAGTTGCATTGAAAAAATAATCGCTTTACTTAGTGCATGTTAATTTTCATATTTTTAGTGACAACATGGCGCTGTCGATACATATCATTTGAATAACGAGAGACGTTTTTGCAGTCAATCGATCTCGAAAGTAAGTTTTGGATACTGACATCTCAGGCCGTTATAAAGTTTAGCTATTTCTTCCAAAAGAAAGCATTATTAAAGACCTTCCATTTTCTGCTGATAAAATAACTTTCACCACCTACAGACTTTCATTTATAACAGATTCTGGCTATATTTGATTTGAACTCGCCTCTCAGTTGCAACTGAGGACATTTGAAAATAAACATATAAGGACGCGGTATATAGATCACTACAATACCGTTATTATTGCCTAGCACCTCACTCACTCACGATCAGTATTACGGAATTAGACTTTTGCTCCTCGGTATTAACTAATTTCGCCCCCAATAATGTGCCTGCTTTGTAAAAACAATAGTAGCGAGTGTAAATTGTAACGTGCAGAGAATTTTCTGGGCGAGAGCTCAAGGTTATATAACCTGTCACTAGCTAGTGTAATAGGCTGAATTAATCACCTGGACATTCATTTTCGTTACAACGCTGGGACTGGGAATTACTTCCTGAACACCTAGCTCCACCTCCAGATGGAGGTGGATTAGTACAAGTGCGCATGCGTTTCTGGGACCCATCGCCACACGTCAAAGTGCATCTGCTCCAGGATCCCCAATGAGACCAACCTCCGTTGACTAGAAGAAAGAAATCTCATAAATTTTGCTGATTGAGTCAGTTGAAGTCTATCCTTATGCGTTCTACTGTCACAATATTTATGATTACGAGAAGTTGTGCATAAAACTTAAATTTACATAAATATATGCTCCTGTTTTACGTTTTGCACGACTTCACGTTATGATAAATATTCAAAGCACGTGAACAGCAGGGAAATAATAAAACTCTTCTTCGGAGAAAGCGAATGACGACTGAAACTTGACCAAGATTTAGCCTTCTTATCTAACACCGGTTTCGGTTCTTGAGCCTAAAACTTGCGCGAATATCGTAAAAAATTCTTACTTTAACCGCTTGTAATTTAACAGAAAAATCTGCGAGAGAATTTTTAAGATATTTCGATTGATGCAAAGTAGGAACTTTTTCATTGCTCTGCGCTTTATTTTAAATGTTTTCAAACAGAAATATCTTAAAAGCAGAGACATCCAGGAAGCTCAATATACGTTTAGAATGTTTTGCTACGAAGAAGGACCTTTGATCAGAAAAGAGAAAGTGTCAAGTTTTATTTTGCCAGAGATATTGGTGAAAAATGCAAGAAGAAACAAAATCCCCCCAGTAAAAATTGATTCATTATTTACTTGAAAACGCTCTTACAGATTTTTTTTTTCTAATTTCGCCTGCAATTTGTCTAAACTGACTAGTTTAAATCCCTAAAGGTTAGTCATAAAGTGTCTGACTTGATTTCGAGTTAACCGACAATGTTTAAAATGAGAGGCAATACGCTACCGTTGCTATGATAATAGTTGTTGCTTGGAAACCAATGAAAATGTTAACTTTGATCATATGTTGAAATGATGATGCAGTATGAAGGGGATTGAAGTTTATCTTCTAAGCGAGATCGTAATTTAAAAACTCCCACTCTAAGTCCAGAAAAAACTGTTGCGAGCCTCCTTAAGCGGTGTTCAATTGCGTTTTGAAAGTAATTTCGCATTTGCTTTGGTTTTGCTTAAATACGCTCCACTTAACCAATGAAAAGGGGGAGCAAAGCCAATGGTGACTTGCTCCCTCGAGTTTTGCCATCACTTTATATTAAGGCTACGCGCTTACCTATGATATGAAATGTTGTATTCCGAGAAATCACCATGAAACAAACAAACTTGTAAACGCCAGTATCAGCTGTTCTTGGATCAATGATTGGACGCTTCGCATCGTCCAAAACTGTAGCACCAGTTTGCCCAGGCTTGTGGGACCATGTTCCGTTGCTATCCAAACGGTACCAATGGAAATCTCCTCCCATTTGACAGTCCCCTAAATGAGGTGAAAGCAAACGGTAATTTCTCAAGCCATTAATGATCTCGTCAAATATGGGCTCCTTTACATCACTATATTTTAAAGATCAGACAATAAATTCTAAATGCAGTTTAATACAGATTCAGGCAGTCAGCACCTATCATACACACGAATCAGTTTGGCCTTTCCGTTCCTTGTACAGGAGCCAACTTTTAGAAGCTTAATAGGCAAGACATACTTTCGAGACTCAAGATTTTATTTACGTTTTTTTTCCTCTGAGGTGGTTGAAGGGTTGTCTTTATTAATGATATTCCAAATGCCTCTATGCAAACGGAAACATAACTTTTTGCAGATGACACAAGTATTTATTTTTCACATTCAGATGTTAACCAGGTACACTGACAGTTAATAGTATTAATTAAGAAGACCAATTACATCATATTTAAACCTCGACAAAAGAAACTGTCGAGTAATGTTAATGTCTCTTTTCCGATAACGAGCAACGTGGTGTATATATTCGCGAAATTGCTGGAAATCATACATAAATTTTATCTGTTGCAAAAAGCAAAATCTGTTTGAATAATTTATAGGTTGCGCTATCTTTTATCTATCAGCACTAAATTATCCCTTTATTATATCATAATATTTCCTTACCTAAGCTATTGTAATATAGTCTGGTCATCTACATACAATACTCACTTGAACAGAATTTATCTCTTACACAAAAGTGCTATTCGTGCTTTAACAAACTCAGAGTATCGTCCTCACACTTCTCCATTATTTGCCAAACGCAAGACTTTAGATATCTTTGGTATTTCTACCTTCCATGGCTGAGTTGCTCGAAGCATGGTTAGCGCTAACCATTGGTTAAGAGGTATTAAAACCTATAGGTTGTTATGGTTTTTAACCCGGGTTAGCGCTAACCATGCTTCGAGTAACTGGGCCCATGTTGCTAAATTTATGTTCTGCTATCATCATGATATGCCACCCTCTTCTTTCATAAATCTATTTACAACTGGTGGCCAGTTACACACACATGCCACCCGATTTGAAAAACAATTACAGACCAAACTTTTGTCGAAAAAATATTTCAATATTTTAGTAAAAACAGTTTACTATTTTAAACTAGGGTCCAAAAATGTAGAATTCCCTTGCATTATCCGTCTCAAGCTCCACCGCTTTTGCTAATTTTAAACAGCGTTTTTATGACTTTCTCTCTTGCAACTTTGAAACTGGCCGAAGATTATTTCATCCTTCTGCCCCTTAGTTCTAAATTATTTTAATCAGTTACCAAATCATGGGGGCCAGGGACCTCCTTATACAAGCCTTTGGCCTTCTGAGGTCTCCTCACCACTCACTGTTTTTTTGGAACGTTCTATATTATTTTATTTCATTTATTTAATGAAACTTCTTCAACTCAGATTGTAACTACTGCAATCTTACGTATGAGGTGGTGGTGTAAAGAAATAATTAAAAATCAATAAATAGAGGGTTTTCCGAGGAAGATTATGTCAAGCCATATATTTTGAATGTGGCTCATCATATTCAGTACGGTCCGCTTCCAAACTCGTCAACTGCTATGGTGTTTAATAAATGGGAACTGATGGGAATAACTCGACAGTGAGAACAGTTCTATTTGACTGTCGCAAGGCGTTAGACTTTATTGACCAATATATCCTTATAGGAAAATAATGTAAGATAGATATACCACGAAGCGTTATCAATTGGATTGCTGACTTCCTCTGTGGTATATATCAAAGGATTAAACTAGCGAAAGATCGTGAATTCCAAGAAACATCAATTCGCCTAGACAACCTTGGCTACGCTGTTTTTTCCAGGTTGCTTTCCTACTACAGCTGAGTACGCACCCTTTACCTGAGAAAATTTGGGTAAAATCTGGCTTTGCAAGTAATATTTGCCGACCACACTTACCCTGAAAACCTGGGAAAACCAGGGCAATCTGGCTTTTCGGGTCATGTTTTGCCACCACACTTACCCTTAAAGCCTGGTAAGACCAAGATTTCTTGGCTTTTGACGGTCTAGTTTGTGCGCTAAAAATAGCTTTACCAGGCTTTTAAGGTAACTTTTAACTAAGCCTAGCATGAACGTCTGGTAACGCATTAATTTTTTTTTTCTTCCTATAAAATATATTGTATTTCGTTGTAATAAGTGTGAATAAAATTGAATTGAATTTCAACAATAGGCGTATTTCTCACACATCAGGCTATGGCATCAACATTAGCACTTGTTTGAATAAAACGGTGATGCCAGGAAAGACTAGAGGGTCAAACTCCTAAGTGATTTCAGTGGGTTAAGAATACATAACTCGAAATTCGAAAATCCATAACTATTTCGGGAACACTTTCTTATCTACTTTCGAAATTAGGCAATTTCAACAAGCGAAAGTTGATTTCTTACCTGGAGCAACAAAGAGCGCCACCATGTATGAATCTTCGTCAGGGTTGGTCGGAACGGAGTCGTTAGCAGCTGGATGGGGGTTGAGCACAACCAATCCATCGCGTACCGCAGCATCTCTTATTTGGTCGCCAGAGACATGGGAATAAATCTGTCCAGTTGCTCTACCAGGTTGTGCATAGCTATTTGACATGAAATTGTTTACATAATTGTAACCATTATTTTTGCGTCTTATATTTCCATTGGAATTCCAGCGCTCTAAGGAATAGGGCAGTTCATAACCTCTATTTCCAGTTGCATCTGTGCAATCTGCTGATACAGTTCCTGACGCTATTACATTCCTTATACGCTGTCGGTAGTCACCAATTGGTGGTAACTCACTTGGCATGGTATCGAGCAAAAGGAGCTGCAACTCAATCGTTTCAGGACCTACTATTAACTGTTCTCCGGTCGCCTCTTGTACTAGGAACCCTTTGAAGCCCGTTTTCTTTGGTATGCATGCATGGTCGTAGACGTAGCCATTGTTCTTAGCTTGAAGTAAAAGATTTTTAACATTGAAACATTGATGAAACTTCCAGACTGGGTCCCGAAGATTTGCATATGCCAACAGGGTTACATGAAAGTATCCTGCAATCAGCAATGAAACATTTTGATACGTAAATATATTACTCTTTTGACTAATTGATTGATTGATTGATTGATTGATTGATTGATTGATTGATTCATTGGTTGCTTGAACGGATTCATTACGCTTTTTTAAAGCCAGTGCAATGAAAGGCAATGAAGGGTATGGAAATTCAACGGAACGCAATGTTCAAAGTAATTTTGCTGATGCACAAGCTGCTATGTAAAAGTTGATGGTCAACTGTCTGCACAAAGGGCGTGATAGCACCATATTCTTGCTGGTGCGAAGCAACGACAGTTCGTACGCAAAAGAGTCTACACTAATAGACAGACAGATAGACAAGACCACCAGTTTAGACTGCTCACAAAAGGTGTCAGAGTTTAGGTTTTGTAACTAAACTTCCGATTTTCGGTGTTCCCGCACATGCGCAATTGCTGTAATTTAATATCCCATGTGTTGGTGACGTTTTTCTCCATATTGAATAAGGTGTGCTCAGTATCAGTCATATTCTTCTCTGCATGTATATTACCTCAAAAGGCATACAATTTTTGTGGAATGCTTATCCTGTCTAGACCGGGGAATGAGAATTCGTGGATTTATAGAAGGAGTAAAATCTGCCTGCCTGGCTCAGTCCCACAAGACCAGAGAAGCCCGGTCTAGACAAGGTTAAGTATGAATCGAGACGGGGAGAGTAATTCCCTGGGATTTTTTCCGGCCGATTTCCGCGGTCGCACCTTCCCAAATAAACATGGCCGATTCTTGGGAACGTGTATCAGCGTGACTTGCCTGGAGCATAAATCGAGGCAGACTTCAGTGATTCTGCGGTGGGTACCGTATCACTCAGAGTACCGCTCTTCGGCGTAAAATAATTTAATGCTACATAATGATGTACCTTCAGGTGGCGTTGGGATGTCAATTTCTCTCTCAGCTTCAGAGACTGCAAAGGTTGCGACAAGGAACGAAGCAATGAACATGTAATGCATTCTTTACAAAACTAGAAGAAAAGGAAAACAAAGATATTATAAAAACTTACGAAATATTATTGTGGTTCGAAAAATTTAACATAACTCAGATCGCTTAAAAATCTCAAATTGTACAAAAGCTATATATTGGATTGTCAGGCGCAGCCTGCCTTCAAGCCATTGTGCTGGTTGAAGCTTAAGGGACCTTACCCCCCAGCACCACCCTGTGATCCTGCCCTGTGAGAGGGCTAAATGCCGGTGGGTGGCTCGCAGTTCTGCGTCAAAAGCATCGAGGTGGGGAGGGAAAGGTTTTTGAGTCAGAAACTTTAAACTCGATTTACTTTAAAGATACTTTGAATTAAGTTCGATTTGATTCTTTCCCAGGAAAGAGTAACTTGCATGGTATTAATGGTGAATTGGTTGGTGCTGACACATAGCCAAAGGGCAGGGCTAAGTGCAGGTTGGCGACTCGCAGTTGGGAGTGAAAAGCACATGGGTGGGGAGGGTAATGTTTAGAAAAGCGGTACAATTGAGGTTTTTGGCCCTATGTAGTTTGAAGGCACGCACGGTTTTGTAAATCCAGATATATGAACCTTGCCGGCATTCAGTTGAGCTAAATACAAGGACTACTTGAAATTGCAAAGTTACCTTGCAGAGGCTTAGTTGACAAACAGTTTTATAAGGCTCTTTGTTTCCCAAGACCTGAACAAGTTTTAACAAAAACGTTAAACCTGATCCGATCTACTGAAAAGGAATTTCGATGTTGTAAATGATCAGGGATTTGTAAAGTCGAACCAAGTATTCGGTGAAGCAGCCATTTTTGAGTAGAAACAGCAAGGATATGGCAAAGTGGATCATCACTATATATTATTACCCAATTTCAAGGGAAGACTTGGAAAATTCAGCCGTCGCGCAGTCCAGCTTCTCTAGATTAGAAAATCGGCCGACAAGTTATTTGATTTAATTTATGTTCTACTTAATCCATTGTGGACGAGAAACCTTCCGCTTCTCACGAAGAATTCGTTCCCCGTACAAACTGATGCCAAAGGAAAAACGTTTGTCAATCAAGCGATAGACGAATTGGACAAAACCACTGCGCGAAAGATGACCCCTATCAGTCTATTATCGATTCTTCATCTGAAGACGTACGTGTGAATGACCCCAAAAACCCGAACGACCTTCCGTGGCGAAGGCCTAAAGCTGGAGAGAAGATTTTAAAGAAACTGATAAAAGCCCTTCTCGGAGTATCTGGGCGACAATGTCTAACTCTCACAGCAGCTATTTATGATTCTTACAGCAGTATACAAATGACTGTATAATGACGACAGCTGTCCTGTTACTTGATTGTAATTATGAAGCCCGCCATATCATGCGTGTCTCGGTGCATGAATTTGAGAGTAGTGTTCGCTCGTACTCTCGGAGGCTCTTGGAAATTAAGCGAAAATAAATATCTAAGACTCTCAACAGTGTCTGTTTTAACAGCTGAGGGTCTGCTAGTGTTGTACCTGTAAACAAGCTAGCTAGCCGATTTAGTTGGCCCAGCTTGTCTTATTAGTCCTGGTAGCTGCCCGCAATCATCCGTTTGATGCGAAAGTTTGTTTCACAAATTCAGGAGACTTTGAATTTTAATAGAGGTGCTTTTACATGAGGAATCCTAAACAATAAACCATGATGACATTTTTAAACGTTAAGTATTTCGAATTATTATAAGGATTGCTCGCACATCTGATTTAGAGCATTAAGAGAATAAAAATGTCCAAAGTTGTCGTTTGTTTATTTCTTTTTCTGTGGCTGTATATATAACAAAGCAGTTTAAAATTAAAATGGCCCCTGGGGAAATACTTTTGTTTTGCCTTGTCTTGGGACCAGACATTAAGTGTAAAGTGTTTCTGCAGTTTTTGCTTATTGAGTGTCTTTAAAACTTTACAAAAGAATATTGCCACTTTCGTAATGCTGTTATGGAAAGACAAAAAGCACATTAACATCAGCGATACCTACTTCTTTGAAAGAAGTGCTCTGAGACATGGTGCATATATTGTTTACTCTTAGAATAAAGATCGTTTTATGAAAACAATCACTTCGTTTTGCAACTTGCGGTTTCAGTAAACCAGACCAATTATTGAAGTGGCTTTACATGGAAACCGATATCATAGCAGCGAATTTTACAGTTCACTGAAGCAGATTCCCGGCAAAGAAAGTTGAATATCGCCGTAATGTCCTTTACGTATCTTCCTGGTCAAAATTTCTTTCCGGCCGTTGCTTCACAGGGGCAGGGGACTCACTCAAAGAGGCTGCACTGTAAATCACCTCATTAGATAGTAAGCTTTATCAGTAGACAGATGTGTAATACCACGATACACCGATCGCTTTTGCATGTCAAATTTAAAGCAGTTTTCTACACTACACTTGTTTTAACGTAGTTCTTTTAGGGTCTGCAACAAATATCAACCTACATTTCACACTTTTTTTTGTAAGCGACAGATAGAAGACACGATATCGGAATCTCAGATGAGCATTCAGTGCTTTGTCTTTTGTCTTTCAATTACACGAGATTAGCGGAATGAAAGAAGCTTCGAATCTTTGTTCTCTAGCTATCGCTTACCTCAGATTTCTTGATTCCTGAAGGTCTTCCTTGATACGCCCACCTAATATCGAATTCAAGATGAAATTCGTGAGATCGAGAGCAGTAGGAGATGCCACGGCCTTTAAAACGAAGCGTTTCCGAGGCACTCCAACTATGCAAACTTAAGACAATAACGCTGGGAATGAAAAGTAATTTTCATCACGTGACGTGCGAGATCCTTATTAAGTGCTTGCATTCATGATTGTGTTCAATATTGGAGTAGTTTTCACGCCTTCACTATCTCACTGACAGTGAAGTAATTAATTGTAAATATTTGAAACATATATTTTGAACTGCGGATGAAAGATCAAATAGAAGAAAGATCCTTGCAGTTACTAGTACGCAACTTAAGCAGGTCCTTGCTTCCTCCCTTAATTTCGTCCGTCCATTCATCATCAATGGCTTTAAAAGGAATATTTCTGTAAGTTGATGACACAGTTTCCATTGAACCTTGACTAAAAAAAATTAACTTGAGTGAACGAAATCTTATCAACCAAGTATCCCATAGCTATTTTAGGTCTACCTACGGTCCCAGCTGGCTTTTTTCGCACGGCTAACCGTGCCTCGGTTTTTCTCTTTGAAGCGACATTACACTAATTAAAAGAAAACTCTAGTTTTAATCTCAATCAGAACATGTCAGGACACGTAGTCCTTAGACATCCAACGAACCGTACAGACTTGATTGTTTGAATCATTTTATATATAGATATTTTACTGACCGTCAAACGTACCAGATGAAATGTGCATAATATCAATTGGCTTATAGTGAGTTATGTAAACAGTTCGATCGATCTGTCTGCGCCTAGACTGTTCACAGTCCCCCTATTTTTCCGTGGGATTCTCGAGACCGGTACGCTTCGATGGAACCGCCGCCATCTTGGTTTGTAATAGCGAGCGCGATCTGGGGAGAGTGTCTAAACTACCGAGGGGAGCGGGAGTGGGTGTTAGTATATATAGTGAGGGAGGGGAAGCGAAAAAAACGTATTCATAGAACTTCTTAACTATATTTGCGTTCTGGCAGATAATCCATTTTTGACAGCGTTCAATAAGGAAGGACAGCTCTTTGTCAGTGTTCGTTATTGGGCTTAGTCCTTTCCTTAACTCCTCATGATAGCCTCCGAGAAAGTCGAAAACAATATTGATTTGTTTAACGCGTGTGTTTTCATAAAGTTGTTTGATGCCTGCACGTAGTTCTGTGTATTTTCCTGATTCTTAGCTGTTTTGTTCGCAATTGTGCCAACTTGGCAGACAGTGCCTTCAAGTAGTGTCCAATTATTAGTCTGTTTGTTGTATACTGCCATGTCTATCTTATTTGCTCCATTTTCTGGTGCCTTTTGAAGTTGGAAAGGTACATTTCAATTAAATGCAAAAGATTTTCGCGTTTTCATTCTCCATTACTGCAGAGGGTGGCCTTTGTTGCTACCATGGTTTTTCATTGTCGCTCTCCTGAAAGTTGTACTTTTCTAGTAAGTGGTGATAGATAGGTCTTAACGATCTGTCATGTCTTGCTTTATTATTATTATTATTATTATTATTATTATTATTATTATTATTATTATTATTATTTGTTTCCTTATGGTCAACCATTTATTTGAAAATATTTTAGTTATAAACAAGGTCATATATTTATGAACCGATAAAAGTGTCAAATTTCACTTCCAGTTACGTACAATACCGCGCAAGATGGGAGACTGGGGATAGTGCGATGTCAATACAGAAACGCTATTCTCGCTATTTCTCTATTCCTCAGTTGCTTTTCGTGTGCAAAGGAAGAAAACTGTGTAGACGAAAATTTGAATGGGATTGTTGAATACTCAGAATGAAACAACTGAGGAATATAAGAAACCGCGAGACTAAGCGTTGTAATAACGTCACAGTCCAGCCCAACTATACCCAGTCTGCCGTTTTGCCCGGTATTGTACTCAAGCAGGTGGCATTTGACGCTTTTATATGCCTCAAACGCAGAGAACTAACATTTGATCAAGCAAATAAAAAAAATCAGTGACATACATTTTAAATCTTTATATCTTGACAGATCTTTTACATCTTATACCTCCAATTAAGTTGCAGAAATATTATTAAAGTTGTAAAATTACATTAAGTACAGTGCGTACTTTGTACTACACATCTGCAAAATGAATGAATTTCTAACTGACTTGCTGCTTTTTCTTTACTTGTTAAAAGCGTTCATCGAAAAAAGTTTCTTATTACTTTTCATGCTAACTTATCACACATTACATTGTCTCTTGAAGTGTGACAAGTCTACTTGTCACGCAATATCTTAGTCATCTTTCAACAATTCTCCTGGAGCGTGTCATAAAGCTTCTTATATAAACTCCTATCTCGGTCATACAAATCGTCATCGATGTGAACTGGATCTTTCGGTTCGAAGTCTCCGCCCCAACGGAGGTCTTTATTGTTTCGAATTTTGGAGATAAAACAGCCTACACCCTCAGGCCACGTCGCTTCATTGATCAAGCATTTGCTGTTGCACAGTTTTCCCTCATAATAAAGATTCATATCAATCGCGTGGCCCACCAAGTGGTTGCTTGTCTTCGATGGAGGTACTATAACGTTTGTTAAAGGCACGCCTTCTTTCCTGAACGAATGCGTGACCAAGACCTAAGAAAACAAAATTACAATTAAACTGTATCAATCGAAACCAGAGCCCAGTTGTTCAAAGCCGAATTAAGCTTATCCTAGGTTAACGTGAACTTTGATCAAGTTTAATACGAATCTATAAAGATTCTTCAGAAATATTTTTGTTTCTAAGTTTTGACTTAAACTTTTCTTTACCATTAGCTTAAAATTAGCTTTTAGAAGAATTTTTAACGAGCTAAATGGAAATTTGGTTTAAATTACTTTTGATCGGAGATTAGCATTAATTGGCTTTCAAACAACCGGGCCCAGAGATTTTTTCCAAACACCAAAGTTTTGTTTAAATTGCAGCATTACGAAATATTCTGGGCGTTGGTAAGCCACATTGATGGCTGTAGACGTGCGGTTAAGGTATGGTTTTGATAGCAGATCGTATACAAGGGATTTTGTGAAATATATCATGGCTTGCAGGAAGATCATTTCTTGTACAATGATGACGATGATGATGATGATGGTGATGATCAACAATGGAATTTGGAAATTCGATTGATCGATACTGAGAACGGAAAAAATTGTGGGGATGGCTGTAGAATTATGTGCATATCGAAAATTTAAAACAGATTTCACCCACGAGTAGACAATAATGAGTCAAATCTTTGCATCATGTCTGCGAGTTTTATTTCGACACAAACTTTGCTTGCATGGGCTTGAACGATAATCACCTCAAAGTTGTAACACTTTAGTGAAACTAGGTCTCATGGGTTTGACTGTAATTAAATTTCACCCGTTGCGTACGTAATATGTTTTCGCAGTTAATAAAGGAACTAAATTATAAACGATACTAACCTTGACACCACATTCACCGGCATATTTGTCGATGGTCTTCATATGATTCAAAAAACCCTCTTCAACACGTGCTGAGTTTGTGAAATGGTCACCTTCGAACGTCTTCAACGGGCAGCCTAAAACCAAGGTAACTGTAAAAATTCATCTCAAAGCACAAAATGCAGCAAGCAAGCAAATTACAAAGGAAGAAATGGCGGTTCGATAAGAGCTTTTAAGCTCCGGAATGTTATACTCCCCTTCCTTCTTTTTGGACTTTTTTTTTTTTTTTTTTTTGGCCGTTAACGAGGAACTTGTTGAAATTTGGATGATAAATCAATCTACACAAAATAGGAAAGATTCATAATTAACAAAACTACAACTATCCTATAATTATTATTCAAAACATCGTAACTATGCCAAACGTGGTCATGCTGAACTCAATATTTGTCGTCCATAGTCAACAGATATCCTGCGATATACGTAATTTTGTGTGCAGGGGGTTAAAAATGGCCAAATATATAAAGATCGTCTCCAGCTTTTCGGCAATAAAACTGTACTTTGTTATCAACGTTATCAGGCGACATTCCGTGCGATTTCGCAGGATAATTGCAAAGATCAAATCCGTATATAGTTATTCTTCATGTCAAAACTATATTTCACAGTTGGTGAAATTAACGTTTTGAACGAACACGATACCATGCAGAATTTGCTCATAACGATCTGAGAGGAATTAATAAATTCTTAATTAGATAGGTCACACAATCCCTGCCCCGGACGAACATCCGTTACCTAACACACACTTACTCTGTGGTGTTGCAGACATGACTTCAAGGAATCTAGGAATGTAGAAAAAAATGCTAGGGGAATATATCGGCCTGCTAAACAGTTAATTAATCAATCAATCTGTCAGTTAGCCAGTCAGTCCGTCAGTCAGTCAATCAGTCAATTAATCATTCAATTTATCTATAGACTGAGAAATGAAAGGGTAAATAAATGTTAAATAAATACTACTGCAACTTATTAAACTGTAAATTCGTGGGACATTTCAATGAATAAAATACTGTACCATTTGTGGGTATAATTTGGCCAAAACGCCTCCAGTGATAGGCAATCAGCTGAACTGCGTTCACGGCGTCGATTGAATTCCAAGTGGGTTGTAATGGTTTTCAATTAGATGAGGCTTTCCCAGTTGCTAAGACATAACATAACATAACATAACGTAACATAACATAACATAACATAACATAACATGACATAACATAACATAACATAACATAACATAACATAACATAACATAACGTAACGTAACGTAACGTAACGTAACGTAACGTAACGTAACAACATAACATAACATAACATAACATTTTATTCAGGAGGCCTTAACGCAAATACAAAAACATCCTGAATAGGGAAATCGTGAGGCTAACCCTGCACAAAAACAATTTCCCTAACTAAAAACTTGCAAAAAATATTTTAAAATTTCTTGAACTAGATAAAATTCGGTGGCTACTGATTCCAGACATAGAGAAAGTGGCAAAACCTATCGACATTTAAAGCACGAACTTGCTTTCTTGGCAAAAAAGGAAATCGTCTAAAGGCCGACGTTTACCAATTCTTTTATAACATAATGAAAATAGAGTAAATGATTCCTGGAAAACAGGTTTAGTTCCAGATTAATTACAAAATTCTCTGTAAAAAAAAGGGGGAAAATGATTTCTCATATCGGTTTAATCTTAACGTTTCATTAGGCTTCATACTCTTATAAAAATAGATTTTTATGGTGTTGTCTCTCTGTAAAAGTTTTTTAATAACACAGCGCGCGCATGCTTCCCCCATCTGACTTGCACACGTCATCGAATGGACGCACGGCCGTGCGTCTGGTGAGAAATGTAGGAATTAGATTAGGATGCACGCGCGCTATGTTATAAACTTGCTTTGATCAGAGTTTTCGAAACAAAGAAAAAAAATGGTGTACACTCGTAATTGTTTCAATATATAGAAAGAAAAAAATTCATATGACTGTCTCAATCAGTTAAATAACAATTGTTTGTATAATACAGATCGGAAACTGATTCGCCGTTGCATGATCAATGGCAAAGTGAAACTGTTTTCACGAAGAATGCTATGATATGTCGCCATTGATTATTGGCGAATTAAGTGATTTGTCTGTTTAAAGAAGACATCAATATCTCGCCGTTGATCACAGTCTAAGTGAATTTGTTCGCATAAAGGAGACTTGGATATATCGCCGTTGATCATCGGCGAAGTGAATCTAGCTTGCCACAATGTATATCGGAGAGATTTCAAGTTCCCTAAATAAAGGAAGCATTTACCTCGCCGTTGTACATCGGCGAGATTTGTCTTTTTTTTATGTACAGAAGCATCTAAACGGCGAGGAGGTCTTTCTATAATACATAAGTTGCCAAATTATACATAGCTATCTATAGAGGAATGAATGGATAAATAAATATTAAATAAATACTTAGTCTACTGCAATTTCACTGTAAATTCATGAGACATTTCGGAGAACAAAATACTGCACCATTTCCGGGTATAATTTGGCCAAAATGTCTCCAGTGATAGGCAATCATCTCAACTGCATTTACGGCGTCGATTGATCGTAACGGTTTTCAATCAGATGAGATTTTCTCAGTTGCTCAGACATAAAGAAAGTGGCAAAACCTATCGATATTTAATTAAAAGCACAACTCTGCTTTTCTTGGAAAAAAGGGAAATCGTCTAAAGGCCGACATTGACCTTTGAATCGCTATCACTGTCAAACTGAATGACACTACTTCAATGTTTTAAAATGAGCTTCACAAGAAAGTGTTTTGCATTTTCAAAAGCACTTTAATTTATCCAACTACTTCTGGCACGACACGCATGCTTGCTAAACCTACTATCGTCCGATGAACGATGTTGATTCAACTTCCGCTATCCTATTAATCAGCAAGATTGGTAGCTTTACATAGCAACAGATCTCGCTAAAGTCCTGTTACAGTCGTATCGAATGGCTTTCAAGGACATTAATAATTATTCAAGTACTGTATTGACCTATATAAAATGTCCCCTGTATCAACTTATATATACTGGCTATGATCAGAATTTTCGTAACAAAGAAAAAAGGGGTGTACATTTGTGATTGTTTCAATACTTAGAAAAGTTTTTTTCATGTGAATGTCACAACCAGTTAACTCCGAACAGAACCATCAAAATTGACTCAGACATAATGCAAACCAACAAAGAAACACTCAGTAAAACTCAAGAAAAAATCAACAAAACTACAATCACGTCAAACTACTGATAACTTCATGGCACATATTCATTTGGCAATATTTACAATTTTCTGATTTCGAGGTTCTTTGTTTGTCGTCGTCTGGGCAATACCAATTTTAACAAAATACCAATCATGACAAATTTTAATCCAGAAGCAACAACTTGTGTAAGTTTCAAGTCGATCAGCATTGGAGAAGACTGCTTTATGACCGGTTGAGAAAGTGAGTTATGGTCCCTCAAAAACTGTAACCAAATCAAGGTCCACCGAATGGAGTGATGACGTTACGTGGTACGGGATTAGGTCGTTATGTCTGCAAAGCCGCCACCAGTTGCTATACCAACACGCA
This sequence comes from Pavona decussata, assembly GCF_977016875.1. Classification (NCBI taxonomy): domain Eukaryota; kingdom Metazoa; phylum Cnidaria; class Anthozoa; order Scleractinia; family Agariciidae; genus Pavona; species Pavona decussata. Next base: position 168,799 of record NW_028145729.1, read on the forward strand.
TGATCTTGGATTTGTGGACTTATTCAGAATTGTCAAAATCGATTCAAATATACTGCATAAACAAAAGTATTGAAATGCTAAGTAATACAAAAGTAAAAATAAATAAAAAATAAAACAGCAAAATGTAAAAATATCGAGCCGGTCAAAATGGTTTTGTTATTGAAACATCAAGTAACGTGATTGGGGGCACACCAAACAGGTGGAGATAAATTTTGGGAAAAACCACGAAGTCTGTTTGCTTTTGCTTCAATATTTTGAAAACCTTTTGAATGTTCAAAGTCTGTCGACACAGTTTCTGCCCTCTACCGACCTCCAGACATACGTAATATGGTTGAAGAGACCAACTGCTAAACCACAATGAGAAATATTGTATGTTTGGTTATGAAACTAAGACGCGAAGGTCAGTGTCTCGACAGTGATTAATTGAAAACACATGTTGCAAGAAATATTGAAAACAGAAAAAAAATTAAATATATTATGTTCCATTTTCCCTCTGGCGTTATCTCGAAACTATTAACTTTGGTACCGTCAGTGAGGGTCCGTCTGGTGCCTTGTTCGTTAGTTCATTGACCGACATTTTAATGTCCACTGATAAGTGATCATGAAATATATTCACATATCACCCGCAGGTTTAAGCTCTTTAATTACTTTGCGTGTTTACTTACATTTTTCCTTATCTTAAACAGTTCTATTCAACATCAAAATACGAAGATCTTTCTTTTATGACATTTATGTTAATGGTCTCAGTGATACTGACAAAAAACAAATATTTATAGAACTAGGTTTCAAAGCCAATAAAAGCGACCGAAACTTCATTAACTGAAAACCCCTTTGACCGCCAGCTGATAATTCATTTCTTTTCAATCATATTTTGTTCTTACTAGTTTATCGAGAACACTCCCATGGCCAATCAAGATCGAGTTTCAAATTCAGCGTGAAGTTTATTACAGTCCATTTGAGGTCGCCGTCGGTGATCGATCGCGTCCTGATACTTTATATGGTTAATCTCTTTCTCTTATGATGGATGGCCTATGCTATACGTTACTTAAAATTACAGTGCTTTACATAAAGAAGTTGTATGTTGCCCTGCATTCTCGGCCTATTTTTACGTTTTATTACTCTTCTTTCCATCCTATTTAAGTTTTGTTTTTGTCCTTTTGTTGTTTGTCGCTGACCACACCGGCTGATAATCCTCAATACGAGGGGTTGCTGTAATGGTTAATAAATAAAATAAATAAACTTTCTTGAATTTACTAGCTGTTGTTGGTTATAAGAAAATGGTTTTTAATCGTTTTTTTTTTTTCTCAATTTTAACGACATCTTTGCCCCTTCGAAAACGAAAGGAATTAGTTTTCCATTGTTACGTAATTTGAGCTGACATTTTGCCGAAGAAAACTGTAGATTTTATTTACGACTAAATCCAAATTTCGAGGCGATTAATGCCATTCGAACCGATGTCCACCGAAAAGAACTTTTGGGTGCTCCTGACTTTTCCATGTTATAATTTTTAAATTTGTACAAGTGATTCTGATCTTTCTGATTCTCTAACAAATAAAAACAAATGGGTCCAAATGGTCTGGTCTCTCAAATGAAAGCTATCAAGCAGAAATTTCTGGAAGTGCTGTTTATTGTGTTAACAATGCAAAGTATAAGATGACATCGACGCTCAAGTGTGAACATTTAGATCAAAGCTGTCGAGCCGTATTTTTCCGGTTGATACGTGATACCTTGCTTTTTAAAACATGCTTCAAGGCAACATCTAGAAATTATTACTTTAATACTACATAAGGCCGTCTTTGAACTGTTCAACACTGACTACCACGAAGCTCGCTGAGATTATAGCGCCGACAAGCAGATGCTGAAAATCAATCTAAATACTATTAAGGTACTATGGCAATAAACGTTTTTAAAAATAGTACCTATTAACTATTGTGGTCTTCCGGTCATTTATACAATGTTTGCCGTCTTTTACATAACAGCTTCCTCTCTGGTGGCTTGGATCAGAGTGTTACATAACGAGTTCATTTGAAAAGAAATTTTCCCCCATTTACCGAGCAGCCCTCAGAGGCTGTTCTTTTTTAGTATGAATATGATTTTTTGACAATCGGAAGGAAAGAAAATGCTATGAGTAAAACTACTGTGCCTCATTGCATTCACCGTTTGTCTCATATCTACTGTTATCGGTTACTAAAACAGATTATGCTGCTATAAAGGCAATTTGGTTTTAAAGTAAAAATTCATCCCATATTTTCCATCACTGGCTGTTACGGTTTATAAAGCAAACTAGGATTACTTTTTTCTCCCTCAAATTCGCTGAGGTTTTACTATTCAGACTAAAACCTATTGATCATCAAGTAATTTATTGTTATATTATGCCGTGCAAGTTTGCTGGTGTGAATGTTGTGTCTGCGGGCAAATGTTTTCAACTATAAATTTTCAAATTGATTTTGCAGCAGCATTTTCCAGAGTGCATGTTCCAAGTAACGGTTTCCTACGATGATGTGGTTCGTTTCAAACAGCACTGTTCTCCATTACTTGCTCGTGTGGGCTACGAGTCTTGCGGTTCGTCATTCTTTCACTCTCGCTCGAATCAGATTCAATTTCGCTTCTCCCCGTCAGTGTCTCCTTTACTGCCTTCCTTATTTCTCTTATCTTCCAGCAGTAAAGGAAGGGGTTCAACGATGAGTTGAAGTAGACAAATGTCGCTGTGTATCCCCAAGCGATGTACAGAGATGGAGTCAACTTGGTGAGCGTAATAATTGCTATGACCACGCTGTATGGAAGATAACAAACCACCAGAGATAGCTGCACCCAAACTGCGCTGGATACAGTTTTTCTGTACTGTGCCATATTCAGGCATTTTTCAACTCTGCTGGCGTCTCCTTGTCGGCAAACATCTTTTGTTTGAGCCTGGTGTCGGCGAAGAACGAAGTAGATTCTAGTGTAGCATAAAGCCGAGATGATGACGCATCCGAATTTCATAGTATAGTCAAATCCTTTCGAGATTGTTAAGCTCAGAAACGCCATTGAGGCGAACACAATGCTCGGAATCCAAAAGCAAAGTACAACCACTCGGACGCGATTGAGCGTAACAACTTGTCGGTATTTCATCTTCAGCGACAAAGCAAGAAGCCTGTCCACACTGATTGCTGTTAGCGTTAAGAGTGATACCGCGGACAACATTGTGAAGGTGACAGTTGTTATAGAGCCGGTGTATTCACACAGCAACAACCAGTGCGCGGTTTTGACTTTATACGACATCAAGTAAGTGGCATAAGCTGGCTCGGAGATGATACCAACGCAGAGATCAGTAGCTGTGAGACATTGAAGCAGAAGTTTCGATGGAGGATGAAGGCGGGATGGCTTGCGAAGAGCAGCCACGATGAGAAGGTTTCCCAGAATTGCAGTCACGGAGAGAAAAAAGTTGACTACTGAGAGGAAAAGCTGATGACCTCCAGTTGCCGTGCAAAACAAAGCTCGAATTGTCTTGTTGTTTCCAGCTCCGTCCGTGGAATTGTCCATGTTCAACGCCGCACCGGTGTCGTTTAGCAGATGTCTTCCAATGGTCATTCTATAAATTTAAACATACAGCAATTAGGAGTTTTTTAATTATTGACTCAGAAATACAAAGATGGAATGGACTTTCAAGAGGATAATGGACTGAAAGTATTTGAAGCTGGTAAATTTGAAGCCAACAGCGGCAACAAAACCAAACCAAAAAGGAGTGAGAAACAACGACGCGATTGATGGCTAGCAGTGTTAGTAGTGATGATGAAAGCGAATTTTGCACGCTTGGCTGACAAATTTCCATTTTACTTTGCCTAACAAAATAAACGAGGCCGTCAGGTGTATAATGCTGAAATCAGTACGTTTCACAAATTTGGTGTGGGCAAGGCGTTCCTAGATTTCTACAGTCTCAAGAAAAATATCGCGCCATGAGGAAATATACCTACAAGAAAAGTCATTCACCAAAAAGCCGTGGAAAGTTGTTAGCCAGTACATAGTCGTTCTAAGTGGCTGAATGTATATTCCCAAGAAAAGATATTCGCCAAGGACTTTTATACAATGCCGAAGGATTAACAATATTTTTAATAACAAAGTTAGGAATTCTGACCTTTTTCCACCTTGAACTAGTTTGTGAGGTATCGAGAGCGAAGGTAACTGTTAGCTAAATGGCTAATCGTCACGCCTATCAAAAACTCGCCGTCCAGATCTTCGTTTTTGGCCCGGGAATTTCCAAAGTATCTTCATTCGGCACAATGTATAGCGCTGTGTCAACGTCAAAGCCTCCATCATTTTTCGTCGATATTTGGTTTATCTTTAATTAGCTTTTGCAGCTTGAGATAGCTACTCGGCGTCGTATCGAGAGCGAAGGTAATTGTTAATTAAACCTCTAATCTTTACGCCTATCAACATTATCTTGCCGTCAAGACTGAAATTGTGGATGTTTTTCGTTTGGTCAGGAGAAATCTTTTATTGAACTATTAAATAGTTTAACAATCAAACTTTTTAAAACATTTTCGTTTTCGAGAATTACTGCACAATGCAACAAGCCGTGTTCACATCGAAAGCGCTACTAATTAAAATTTTGCCGAGATTTGGTTCTTCTTTCCACAACTCGAGTAGAGACACAGGATTTCTTTTTGTGCAAGAATTCTCGAAACGGACTGGAAAGAAAGGTAAATAGTTGTACAAAGAATTTATCTTGACCGAAAATAAAGAAATCCAAAGTTTTAATTTTGATGGAGAATTCTTGGCATTTTAAGTCTCGTTTTCATAAGGCGACAAAGCCTGCAATACAAAATGTGATCCCGGGCCATGAGCCTACGTAGTTTGCTCGAGTCCAACTTTGTAGGCCCCGAAAAATTACTCAGGGTCCATTTTGCCCTTTGAATGTGTCGGTAAACTGAATTAAAATGTAAATCAAAATGTGAAAATTTAATCTCCCCAGTCCAGTTCAAACTGAAGATTCCTCAATTTTTGTCATATAAACACGGCAAACATATGATTTGCCTTTGTCAAATGAATAAAGTAATTAACAGCTAGATCATTGCAGAACAGACTAAAAGTAATTACACAAGGGAAATTATGTCAATAAAGTATGTTTGTTTAGACGTTTGACAGAAAAAAAATAAGTTAAAATATACAGGGTTTCGAAGTAATCCTGAGTTCATCTTTTCAGTTTAAAAGAGGGCAACGGTGAAGACGACGTTAAGATATAATACTTTATTTTCACGTAATTCTTTGACGCTTTTATCTTGAATTTTTTGAAATTAAAAATACGCGCAACTGGCATTAAACGACAGCAGGCACGCTATTTTATTCAAAATATCTCACGCTGTCAAACAAATCAGTCTTTCTGATATCACCGGCAGGAACACAAACTTATGAGAGCTGATGACGAAGGTACACAAAACTGCCTTGAAATTTGTTTTTTGACAGACGATAACATGAATAAGTAAACGAATTACTTCAACAGGAAGAGCAAATTTGAGAGAATTGATGAGGACCGTACACAAAAAAGGAAACACATGAATTATGATCCCTGCAATTAAAACATTTATTCAGTAAAGCCTTTGACTGCGACACTAAACAACTCAGGGACCCCCCCCCCCCCCCCCTCCCCCACACCAGAGTCTCGATAGGCTTAGTTGGAAAGGATTGTCCTTGCTCTGTGTGGTTTTGGATTTGGAAAGATTTATGCTCTAGAAGAATCGGTTTTAGACTGAGGAAATACTACTGAGCAGTACAGAACCATGCACCATTTAAGAAAGAAAAAAACAAAACAAAAGGAAAAGAAAGACTTTTCGTACACTCGGCGCTCTCTCACCACCCGATAACTTCTTCGCCATTTTTTTTTTCTTTTCAAAAAGAATTAAAGTGATCAGGCTTTATGTTCAGTCTTTTTCTAGCAGGCAAAGGACTTCAAACCCTCGGTGTCTGGCAATGCAAAACATAGATATAAACTGCAAATAATGAAAACCTACGATAAACAAACAATCAGCGGAAAATGTATTTAATATATGTAGTTTTCAATGGAACGCATGAAAACAAATTTAGCTTAGTTTAATTTACTGCACTACTGCAGAGTTCTCAAATAAATAAAATTATAAGCAGTGCTTATATATTTTTTTTCTCAAAAATAATTTCTCGGAACCAGCGAAAAGAAATTGCACTATAGTTGTAGATGTTTTTATTTTATTCATATTTAATGCTGATAAGATAAAGAAAGCTCAGAACTTAAATGCTTTTCAAAGGTGAACATACATTCAGAATCAGCGGTTAGCTCTCCAAAGTTTTTGGAGGCACCTGACCTGTTGTTGGCCAGGGTCTTCTTCGATCCACCATTTTGAATATAGCGAAGATGCTGAGATAAGGTTGTTTACAATAGTTTGAAATTACAAAATGGTAGTCAAGTATAGGTCACTGATAGGGTACGATCAGGCTCCTTTGGAGCTATTACAATTTTTTGTAATTTTTCGATATTTCTGTTCTTTTAATTTTCTTTTTCAACCAACCGCGTTCACGCTAGAGAGGGCGATGTGAAAATAAGCATTTGATATGTATGGCCGATGACGCCACGTACACGTCGCTAATAATCATGATAGCGCGGGAAAATTAGCACTGTAAGAACAGAAAAAATATAGAAATCATATTTCCTCTGCATCTAACAGCTAGTAAACACATACTGTAGTTTCGACCAAAATCTTAACTTTAGCTCGCAAGTCCATGCACAATGAAATGTCAACAAAACAGCAATATACTCTGTTCCAAAATTTCAAGTACCTGTCATAAAACAGCTGTTACTGTTACTTACTGTTTTCTACATCTAACAATGCTTTCTTATTATGGGAGCTATCATATCAGCTACAACCTGAAGCACCAGGCATGAAGAAAATACCAGATACTTCTTCTTTTAACATTAGCTACGAATTCCTACGTATTCCTACGTAGGAATTCCTAGCTACGAATTCCTACGTACGTAATAGCTACGTACTGGGCCCACTATTATTCAATATATTCATGAACGATCTTGTTTACGCTGTCAAACAGAGCAGACTATCTGCGTACGCAGACGACACGCAAATATTTTTCGCCGCCAGTACACCAGAGAAAGTTGAAGAAGTGATTAATGCAGATCTTGCCCATGTCGATCAATGGTATGAGCAAAACGGCATGAGGAGAAACACTTCCAAGTACCAAGCAATAGTAATGGGAAAGACCCAGGTTAAGCCCCAGTTCCATTGCGAAGACGTTGCTATTCCAATTACTGAAGATCTTGAAATGCTCGGAGTTACAGTAGATGACAAAATGAAATTTGAGAAGCACATAGGCAAAATATGCCGAAAAGTCTCCCAGCAGATTGCTGTACTTAAGCGAATGAAAAAGATTCTTCCATTCGAAACAAGAAAGTGTCTTTACCTCGCATTTATCATCCCTCATTTTAACAACTGCTCAGAGACATGGCATTTCAGCAACAAAAGCGCCATTGCTAAGCTAGAAAAAGTTAATGAGCGTGCCCTCCGTTTTGTCTTTAACGAAAAACAAAGGCCCTACTCCGAACTACTCGACAAAATAGGTTTACCATCACTTGAGAATCAACGCCTCGCAAAAATAGTTTGCACAGCTTTTAATGCAATTAATAATGAACATGCACCAAAAAGCATAAAAGAACTGATCGGTCTTAGAAATAATAAATACAATCTAAGAGGAAGTGACATTTTAAAGCGACCAAAGGCCAGCACTACAACTTATGGCCTTAAATCGTGGAGGTTTACGGCACCAAAACTCTGGAACTCATTACCTGACTCAAGCAGAACAGTGACTACTTACAAGGCTTTTAAAAACAGTATCAGAACACTAGATCTGGCAGGTCTACTATGATCGAGTGAGCTTTTCACACAATACGAATTATTGTAGTTTTTTATATCCATTCATTTCTTTATTGTAAATTTAAAATTTTTGTTTTACGTATGATGATTAATTTGTATTAGAAATTTAAATTTTACCTAGTATGCCATTTGATGTTTTTTAATTTGTGTTAGTTATTTTAATCTTTTAGTGTGAAATACCTGTAAACTAGCTGGTGAGCCTAGCTTGCTGGTCTCACAAAAGCTAAGCGTATTTTCACAATAAACTGCTATCATATCGTGTCGATATAGCCTCTAGTTCATTACTTACGCCATAACGTTTTATGAATGCTATTTTTGCCAATTAATTCAGAAATTGTCTTTATCAATTTTCTCAAATATTTTTGAAATTCGGCCATAATTTAACAAATTAATCCCGAAGCCTTTGTAAAACTCACTAATACCTCTTTACATGCCCAGAATGAAAGTAGGTTATTTTGTTGCTTAGACCACGCTTTGCTCGATATTCCTGTGCATTCGCTGTTAATACTCCATGTGTATCAAGACTATGGCTACGAAACTTTATAGCTATATACATTACATCCAAAATTAGTTCCTTTGAGGTCCACAAAGTATTGTTCTGCTCAGCCCCCATCCTAGATCCGCCATCTTGGATTTCTCAGTTTCTTCAAAACCTCCCAACATTGTCCAAATTTACCCGAAAGTTTCCAAAGCCAATAAAAAAATGAAAGTTATAACGGCAAACTTTAAAAACAAATTCTCGTAAAAAGGTTAAAACATCAAATTCACATGGCTGTCAAAATCACGTTACAATGGGAACATGATGTCACGTGAGCAACGAAATATTATAACAAATAGGTGTGCCGCCCGGCTCTCCCTTTTTCGAACAGAAAATATTTGGTTTCCAATACCCGTTTACAGACCTTGCCTCTAAAAACATACCTCATTTTCAGCTTTTCAGACCAACGCGGTTTACATGCCTCCAATCTCCACAAACCCTCCACCCCTCTCCCACCTACCCCTTGGGCTGGCAAATAACGTTTGGAAAATCTATTCATAATTGACGGACCAAGGCGAACGAATAATACTGCGATGCCGGAACGATGTTTGAAAAACTCGAGCAAAATTATTTTATGTTCACCTCGTTCATTAACAAACAAAAATTCATTTTTAATACCCTTCAAAGGCAAACTTGAAAAACATCACGATATTGCGAAACACAGTGGGGCATCTACCTCCAATCAATGGGTAAACGATCTAACAAAGTACTTGTCGGGCCCGAAATCACTTCGAAAGTTGTTAGAAACGAAACACTGCAAAACACCGTGAAATCGGCTTAAAACTGAGGAAGCAACATGAACAAGCGTTCTACATCCTTAAGTACGTAAAAGGAAGCTTGTAATTAAAGAGCTTTCTAGTATTTTGAAGACATCCTAAAATGTGGCGATTCAGATGACAGCTATCGAGCAATATTTTACAGGGGTGCATGCAGTTTATTTAACATGCTGTGCAAGGAAGTTCTAACTCATGATTCAGAAGGCCGATAACGTCAAACAAAATCCATGACCTCTTAAGTCTTTATTTGAGTGTGAAAATGGAATATATCGTGGTGTTTCCTTGCGTGCAATATTTCCCCAAAAAATAATTAAATTTGGATTTGTTCGCAATTTCGAGCTTGAGCCTAATTGCTGAGAAATATAATCAATTGTCAGCTTTCTCTAAGATGATAATTTCAAGGAGCAGCCAATGGGAACCTTTAAGCAAAATACTTAAGATGCAGTCTCCTGCCTTCCCCGGTAGTTTATGGCCTTTAGAAAGGCAACTTGTGCAAGCTGACAAAGTTTGATCTGTAAATCCAGGAAAATTACAGGAAACGGAATCTTATTCTCGAATGTCCGACGTGCCCTTGGCTTTTAGAAAACGTTAGTTGGTTTTATTCGCCACATTAAACAACATATTTCCCCGCTTGAAAACAAAGGGGATTATTAGTTATTCACTGCTTTAGAAAACTGAGGTGACATTTTGCGAAGAAATTAATCCCAATTTCTAAGGAGAGTAACTTTGTCCTTCGAATAGATTTTCCTCCGAAACGAACCATTTCTGATTTGGTGCCAACGTTTTCAGAAGGTTCGTGCCCATTTGTCTGCTAAATAACGGCTGGTCTCAATCCCACTTTAATTTCAAAATACGCGTTTGATATAACCGACTAATTTAAACAGACTTTTGACGCCTGTTTACATTTCTTAGCAATTTAATGCCGTGAAAAATTAATAAGAAATAATAGCAACGTTTCAGTTTTTCGATAGCTACATATAGACTTGGAAAAGACATGAAAAGAAAGGCTATCAAGGGTTTTGAGTTTCTTTAATGGCCGTCAAAGAACAACGCAACACAGAGAAAAGATATCGTCCCCAGTTTATACATTGGGAGATTTTAAAAAAAGTTAGAAATATCAAAATGAAGACTTATTTCAAAGCCTTAATATCACTAACAACGAGCTTTTTAGGGCAAAAAGAAAAATGTATTAAAAGAGTGAGAGTAAAGTTCAAAAGCCTGTTAAATTCTGCATTACGATTAAACGTTTGATATCGCCGACTCAAGCAATTAATAAATACGAGAGCAAACGTCGAGTACTTGGTAAACGTTAATACATTTTGAAGCAAGTAAATAGGTCCATTATATGGTGAAGATAACTATAGACCAATAAGGGAAAGAAGACAAGAGCAATCTCTTCATTTATGGAAAACAGCTGACACCATGCAATTAGCAGGTTAAATTTAAGGAAAAAAGGCCAAAAATCCTTTAAGTGATGATGAATTTTAAAATATATTTCTATTGCTTTTTTTATTTTATTTATTTATTTATTTTTTCTTTTTTTTTTTTCACGAAATGGAAATCGAAGAAGCCTTTTGCACTGGCGACAATTAAGGCGCTTTTATTATTAATATATTTTTCCTTCTTATTTTCTTCTTTTCTTCGGAAGAAAAATATAAACTGAAAATGAGTAATGCTACATGCGTAGTTTAGAAAACTCATGCTGTTATACATCCAATATGACTTCAGTTTTATCTGAAGAAATACATTGAACGTCTGTGTCAATTTTGAAGAGGGATGCAAAAATATCTACGCAGTCGTTATGCACAAACTATTTTTCATTCAATGCAGAACGGTATATACAAAACGAAGCTACCTGAGATTCAGAGATGTCACAGATCCATTTTGCAGAACCTTGCGAGTAATCTTGATCGAAATTTAAAGTCGATTACTAGCAAAACTGGAAAGATTTTCGGTTAAGAAAGCTGAAGTAAAGATCGAATACAAAATAGCGTGCATGTTCAAATATAAAAAAGAATTTCGAAGTAGGTTTTAACCCGGCTCACCTTATATGAAGCTGAGATGAAGGCAGACCTCTTTCTCACACGAAATACAGGACGTTATGAGACGCTTAGAGCTTCGTTTGCTTTTAAACGCAGCTGCAATCAGCTTTGCTTATCATATGCTAATAAAAACGGAAAGTTAATGAGCTGAGCCTATTATAATAAGTTCAATTTCCTGGGTGTCTCAGTGGGTTCGGGGTAAACTTATAAAACGTTCTTACAAAATATATTAATAAAGAAAATGACAAGGACGAGAGAAAAAAAAATTGAAAGAGTGTCACAGTGAGATATCGGCCATTAATAAAGTTAAACGAAAAGGTAAATAAATTTAGTATCTACCGGCTGTATTCACACCTCGCTATGGTTACGTAAAAGATATGTGCCGAATTAAAAATTCGAACAATTTTCTTTATTAAACAGACTCTCAATCCTTTCTGCTGTATGCCTATGTCAAGATTCCTTATATGTCTGTATCAATATAAGCCTCCCATGCAGACGGTTGTTGTGACGAACCCAATTCAAAGGGCTGCTGCAGGTTAGATGCTTTTGAATCAAGTCCAAAGCGACGTGTATAGCAAAATTATGAATAGTGCCAGGTGACATTGCTTTGAGCAGGTTTAATTTCAATGGTCACTTGCAGACCATAGAATTTCGTCGAAAAAGTTAATAAATAAACACATGAGCGTGCTTCTCTTATGATGTCCCATCCACTATAAAAGTCATTCCCTAAGATTTCGTTTTGGAATACTAAACAAGGTGTTAACGTAGTTAAAATTAGGCTATTAAGGGGAAGTTAATCGTGGATGGTGAATTGCGAAAGTAGTGTACTTCAACTCTTTTTGTCGTCAGAATCATCAAGAACAGAGTTAAAACTATGAAAAGATATCAGATTTTGCGCTCAAAGAGCTCTTATGTCAACTGAAACACTTTGAAATTCCATCTGCAGTCTAGTAACTTATAAAGCAAAACACACCGCACCACAGGAAATCCTGCTCAATAGCCCTCATTTGAATGGCCACACTCAAGGATTCTGTCCACCAACGCAAAAGCTAGAATTTCGCATCCTGTGCAGCGTAATAAACAGCATGACGCAACAGGGAATCTCTACTTCAAAGCTTTAATTGGAGGGACACGCTTATCGATTTTGTCCACAAGTGAAAAAGTGAAAAGCACTTTGTATTGCATGATGAGCCTGAGGCACCACGCGAAAGTACAATGCCACTCAGTAGCTTTTATCAGCCACACTTAGAGTTCTCATAGGGATTTCATTAAGTACAGAAGAAAATGGAGCCATAGGAAAAGACTCAAGTTTCGATTCTGTACTTGAAAGTTTCTCAAAGAGATGAAATAAAGTCACAATAAATATGGCATAAATTCAAGTGTACCATGGCATAGGGCATACCGACCATTTGACTAAAACAGTAAACCTATAAACGATTCTTTCCAATCATGGTTATTGCAAGAAGACGTATCAGAAAAGATGTATACAGAGAAAGCGAGCAAGGGGTAGAGGCCTTGAAAGTGGCATAAGAAATTAAAGGTGTAGCACGCGCATTATATTATTTACAAGAAAAATTCAACTTAGTTCCTCAACTCCCTCAATCCTCCTTCTTATAGAACAGTATACAGAGGACAACATAAGAGACCTCGAGATCCTTACAAAGAACTGGGAGTTGGCAATTTTCCTCCATATGGTAATGGTAGTGTATATATCTCGTGGCGGTTGATAGTTCCTCTATGGGGTGAGATCGGATCGACGTCAACATGTAAGCATACGACTTTCAGATACTTCACTTTCATAATACAGTTCGTTTACGTTTAATATAAAGTGCTTAACCTGATCGAAAATTTAGACTTATCTCTTAAATAGTTAGACATCTGTGGGAATGAACAGGGGAATCCTGTCATTAACTACTACCAGCGTTACACAGGGTCTATTTAACAGTAGTTTGTTTTGGGTTTAACTGAGTACTGTTAAATATAAATATATCGGAAATAAAGGGGAGGTACCAGTATTTTCCCACGGATCAAGGCAAACAACAATCAAAACTTTCTAAAAGAAGTGTTTAGAAGGCTCTTTTGTAAAGCTTAAGACTGAAAGCACATTGTTTACGATTCAAACAACGCCAAGTACTTGGATTAAATCTTGCTGCAAATGATCAGTTATGAATATGAAAAAGTTAATTGTAAGCTTCACTCCATATTCTATATAATCGTGCCACTTTGTTATTGAACGTTTTGGTAAAAGTAAAAAAGTTTTGAAACAATCAAGAGAAGAAAACGTCAATGCATGAGCAAGAAAATTATCGAAAACGAATTCGAAGCATCTTGTTAAGTTTCGTACAGTATCAGAGAAAATCAGTCGGCGATTTACGACGGCATTCGTGATGAATCGTCGATAAATGAACAGAAACGTTTTAAGAACCTAGAGGCAATATTCGGAAATTTTCGGAAAATACTCTGGGGCCGATATACTGTAGGGCACTAGGATTATTTTACAATGCTCTGTTAGCGTATGATCTCACCACTGACTTTCAGATATTTCACTTCCATAACACAGTTCGGATACGTAAAAAGTAAAGTAATCACTTGATCGAGAATGTGGACTTATCTCTGAAATAGTTAGACATTCGTGGGCATTAACTAATGCCAGCGTGACACAGGGTCTATTGACTTTTTTCTTTATATAAACACTCTTCTAAATGGTTGGCTCTCGTGGTGGGGGTATTTCACCAGCAGTATGACATGGACAATCCAAAACATAGCATAACTCGTACTGATCACTTAAATAAGCTGTGTACGACCCTCATTTCAAAATATCACTGAGTGACATAGGACATACAAAGACAGCCACCAGCAAAACATTACATAACTTGTATGTAAACAGGCTGTGTACGATCGTCCTTTTAAAATATCACTGAGGGAGGACAAGGCCTCGATCCATCAGCAAAAATTGAGTTACAATTACAATGTAACGGAGTTGTTGCACGGTGAGTCGGTTAAAAATCGATCAATATCTATGTTACACAATTGCGAGACGTAATTTTGAGCTATCTGGTTGAAAGTTTTTTTTTCCTAAAATAGACTATGTTCTTTCATACAGTACTGATCAGAAATATGGAGATGCATTTTCGTGTTGTGTTTGCTTGTTAAATGGTATCGACAATAAAGTATTTTGGTCGAAAATAGGGGAGTGGACTCTGACACTCTGTACACCAAGAATTCGGACCTTTTAATATATTCACCAGGGAACTCAGAGCCTAGGTTAGGTTGAATAATAATAATAATAATAATAATAATAATAATAATAATAATACTTTATTATAATATTCCAAGCAAAATTGATATTTACAAGTTAAAAGTAGAAAAAAAGAGCTATTAAAACCTATTTAATAATAATAATAATAATAATAATAATAATAATAATAATTATAATAATAATACCAGATTGGCAATGTTTCACAAAACTCAATTATTATATCAGGCAAACAGAGTTTAAAAGATCCCCGTAATTACTTACTACAATACAGTAGTGGGCGTCAAGAAAAGGATAAAATACTAAACAAAATTATTACACGATTATGGCTTTATTGGTGTCAAAATAAGGGATCCCTAATGATTGATTCCCCTTCAGCGATTGATGGTTTGCATGCGACATCATGGCGGCCGTGTTGGTGTATAGGAACAGTGAGGTTTTTCTCCCCTCAGAGTTAATTCCATTTTTATGCAAACCATGTGAACAAATCGTCTTTTTTCTTTTGTACAACAACATGGCGCAATGCAAACCACCTATTGAAAATCAGCTGGTATAAGGGAAAAGGGTGCGTGTGGGTGGGGATTTGTCAGCACAAAAAGAATAATAACAAATAGTTAGAGATCAGAAATCACATTGACGGGGATATTACTGCAATGCAATTATATTGCCCAGCTTAATAATTGTAAAAATACATATAAAATATAATATCTATGAATAAACATAAATTAAATTGAAATTAAGTCAAAGCAACCATTGTTTAATAAACATCAAATTTCGACAGAGCATTTTAATGCAATAATTTTTTACTTTTTATTCAATAGCAGATTAAACCTAAATGTTTGAGGTGCTATTGTAGTTTATTACCAGATTTTCACAATGGATTAAAGTGAGTACTTCATTTTGAAAGTTTGAAAGTGAAACGTAATCAAAAAAAAATTGAATTATAATAAAATCGTTCACTAATATCATTCTAAAAGAAGTGGTGTCTGGTAAAGGAGAGAAACAGACAACCTCCGGCAATCCAAAGTGCCCACTTAAGAAGCTATGAGAGTCTGGGAACTAACCTCCTCCACTATGATTTGTGGCAAAGCTTGGATGAAGCGGAAGTAAGGTGGGCGGGGGGGGGGGGGGGGGCGGAGGGGAGGTAAGGACGTGGCAGATGGCGTCATAACAAAAAGCAATGGAACGTAGTTCTTGTAACCTCTTCTTCAGTCCAGGGAGCCGTTTGAAAAGTTACGATCCATAGAGTAAAATAGTTTCTGGAGTGAACATCTACCCATATGATTTTGTTATTATTTTTTTCTTGTAACTTTTTTCCTTTGTGGCGGATAAATGGTTTGTATCATCTAACGATAGTATAAAGATAAAAGAGCTAAAGAGTTGGTTCTCTTACAAGACCATTTGAACAGCATTTCATTAATGCAAGGTATTAATGTCGAACTTTAGTCTGAAGCTCGATTATTTTCATTGAAAATTTTGTAATGCAGTATGTATATCAAATTCTAATTTCTTTCAGCGATAATTCTAAAATCCTATTAATATGGGACTTAGCATCATGATCTGGGTAACTGAAATGACGACTGTTTTAATTTGAATCCAGGCGAATTTCACACCGCTGATCGATGTGGAGAAAATATGTTTGACAATTTTTTGCCCTCTTCTATTACATAGAAGTTAGTTTTTATCGTTCAAAAATAGCATAATAAATAATTCTTTTGGAGCACTTTTGGAAGTTACAGCTCAAAATCTCATATTTTTCTTAATTATGTAAAGATAAGCTATTCAGTACAGAGGTTAAGCACCGCTTTCCGCAGCAAACAGCAAACCCCTATACTTTCAATTAAGTCACTGCTAAGGTAATTGTGACAGAAGCTTAAAATCCGTTGGTTACCTCACTTGAAACGTGGGTGACACTGATAAATGCCGGACGGCAAAAATCTGGCGGAAAAATCATGAGTACGTGTTTATTTCCAGCAACTATGTTTGCCGTCAATTAACCGCTGTCGGTTTGACTGACAAATAAACCCCTAGCTACTTATCTTGGAGAGTCTCTAAATCATATGCGCCTTCTTTTCTAATCTATTATATTTCGAAGAAATGTTTGTTTCTTAGAAAATTTCGGTTGAATCATAAACCTTCGCTTCTTTTCCCTGCAGGTTTGTTGGGCAGCGGCAGAAGCCTCCTACCCAGTCTTTTTGCTCTTTCCACCTCTGATTTTGATACGTTGAACAGCTTAATCGCTTTTTCACTTAACACTGCAACACGTGGTCGAGGACTTTGCCTCAAAGCTAAAATGCAAAAACAAATTACTTTAGAGGTAATCAATAACATCAATAGGCCACCACATGTTTTGTATAATTGATTATCAATTTCCAATCGATTACTCACTGATGTCATTGATCATTGATTATTTAATTTTTTATGAATGTCTAAGTCGCCAGGACGAGATTAGCAACTGACTTAGTTTCTAGGGGAGGGAGAGTTGAAAAACCCTGGGAACGAAATTGAGAAGTAACCTCAAAAAAAGAACCAAAGTCCATTTGCTGAGAACTTATGTACTTTCTGACGAAAGCCTTAAGTGTGAAGACGATTCACCTTATAACCCGGCAATAAACAGGGCGTGGCTGTGGTAGTATAAAAGTTTGTGAACATGTGGGGGAAATATTCAAAGGGATATTTGACATAAAAAAAAAAAAAAAAATTCATAAGTTTGTAAAAAAAATCAAATTAAAGTTTCTGAATAGTTCTGTAGATGACGTTGTTTGTTAACCTGTACAAGGTGGTTGAAAAAGGTTTTTGTGGTAAAAACGTTAAAAATGTCGTCCTTATGCTATAAACTAGTTTGAATCAATCATGTGAAAAGCGCTGAGGCTTTTATCAAAACAGAGTCAACTTCAGCCTCGTTTTCACTCAAAGGCCAGGCCACGAAGCACGTAATGGATTATTGAAAGCTTTAATATTCTTTTGTTTGCATTCAAATTAGCCCTTCTTGGTTCGTTCAAGGTAAAATATTCTTTTGAGTTTTGAGATTAAGAACGAGCGAACAAAAGAATATTAAAATGGCAGCCATTTTGGAATAAGGTCAATTAGGGCAGTATATCTTTGTTTCTTGATATTTTTGTCTCAGTTTTTAAACTTTATTTTTTTCCGATCGACAAGATAATTACCTCCTAGACTCTGGAGAACACCGCGGGACTGTACACCTTGTGAGACTTGGTAATCCACCCTCACACCACCTGGTAATCTGGAGTTATCTAAAACATCTCTAGGATGAAGGCCTCCAGTACCAGGCATGTTGGTAGCAACTCGAGGGAAATGAGCGTTCAAATGAGCGCGACTTCTCCGCTGCCAGTCCGTCCAGATTTTGTCCATGAAACTATGATGAAGGGCAAACTCGGGAGCAGCGGCTGAATCGAATGAACACATGTGACCTGTCCAGAAATGCACAGTAGTGAGATTCATGAACTGTATGATGGACATTACAAGGTGTCCCCTAATCTTAGTCCTCATTAAAACATGAAACATGAAGTCATATAAAGACGACAAAAAGGCCTGTTTGATATGCAGTACCCAAATTCAGGGTTAGGTGCATTTCTGGACGTAAGTAGAATAACACCAATAGCAAAGCGCAGATAAACGTAAATTCCCACTGATAGAACTAAACCTGGCTGAAGACTGGACGAAGACAACATTACTATTTAAACATTTAATAGATGGTTTTGTTGTCTTTCGTGCAAGATCCAGCTCGCTATTTCGTGTTTGAAAAAATTCGTACCCTAGAAATTATCCTAAACGATGTTTTAACAATTTATATTGTTTTAGCAATCCAATAGATCGAATGTGAAATATTAAAATTCTAACTTAACTGCGCGGCTGAGGGGATTAAAACAAAAAAGAAATAATTATTCATATACGGGCCTCCGCATAATGTCGTTTGTTTTATTCCCCTAAGCCTCGGAGCTAAGTTAAAATTTTAATATATCGAAAATGGCCATTTCCGAGTTGCTGTACAACTACTTATAAAAGCAACGGGCTAACTACAAAGCTTTTCATATGAAAATTAGTTTTGTTTGTCATGAATGAAAGCTAATTTTCATAGTAAAAACTTTGCACTTGGCCTCGCTTTGCTAATGAGGTTCGAAGCAACTCGGAGGGGCCTATTGGTCTATTAATAATCGGTGGCGTCCGTCGTCATATCAAGCCTTAGTGTTTTTGCATAGCCCTCTGTTTTTGGTTAAAGCAGTATGCAGATTGTATATCCCTTCGTCTATTGCCTTTTCTATTGGTCTCTGCACGAAACTGCGTGTATGGATGTTGTTACTCACGGCTGTGGTGTAAAATGTACGTAGTTGCAAATTCTCGTAACTAACATATATACCGCTATTTATCAAAAACTGTTACCAACCGCTTGCAGATAAAAGGAGGCACAATACCACATTTGCTCTCCTGGCTTTCCATAATATCTAAATGCTCTTAGTCTCTTTGAATGATGTATAAGTAAGGGCTTTTTTACATCACTTCTGGTTAGCTCTGCTAACTGCGGTCTTCGAAGGCCTTTTTTCAGTTTGTAAAAATAACGTTAATGTTGTTGTTGTTGTTGTTGTTGCTGTTGTTAGTCGGGGAGATATGGCCAAATATGGCAAAGGAAATGAAAACGCAGACGAAAATCGGCCCGATTTACAAAAATAAATGTGGCGGTGCTGAGATTTTCTTGAATCAGGACGATTTTTCATTTACACAGTGCTACACCAACAGAAAAAGAAATCGGCCGACAAATTGTAACGTGTAAATAGGTCATTTCCGAGTTGCTGTGAACCTCATTATGAAAGCGAGGCTAAGTGCAAAGCTTTTCATATGAAAATTAGTTTTGTTTGCATCTGAATGAGAACTAATTTTCATAATAAAAACTTTGCACTTAGCCTCGTTTTGATAATGAGGCTCACATCACCTCTGAAATGGCCTATTGGACAATGCGTTTGAACTTACTATTCAGCGCGATTAATCGGTACTCTTAAAGGGAAAGTATCATGGGGTTTTTGATATCTTTTGTTAAAAATTATGAAATAAGACCTCCAATCAACAGCCAAATAATTCTAGAATGACGAGAGGAAATAAATCAACTCAATTCTTAAAAAGAACAACTCGTGATCTGTTCTAGTGCATTTTTTGGAAACAAAAATGCGGGAACTTGAAAGACATTAGCCGAATATTTTTCAAGTTTCAATCCATACCAACCTACTCTGTCTCTGGCCAAAGGCACTAATCGACAGTTTTATTGACAATTATTTCGTTGTTTCTGCTGACAGACAAACATTTTTGGGTTTTGAAATGACAGCAAATTTGCGCGATACTTCCCCTTTAAATTAGCCTCTAAGAAACCATTAGATAACGAGTTTGGACAATGTACCTCCGATTAAGCAGTGAATAGTGTCATGAAGATTTATCCGCATGGTAATTTCAAAATCGTTAAAGCTGGAAGGTGGGAGCCTGAGCACCGCTGTGACCATCATTGAAGGAGGGGGAGTATCCGTAAGATTAAACTCGCGGCGTAAGCATCCATTTCCGGCAGACGGTACCACGTTCCAGGCCCCTCGCCTAAACGGCCCATCAGTAACACATCGTGGAGCTGGTTGCTCTCCGTTCCCGCCAAAGCCACTGTCGCCACCAGACCAAAGGTCGGAAGGACCTGGATTAAAAAGCAAAAATGGAAACTGTAGGCAACAGAAGAAAATGTTTTTGACATTTTACGTATATAAATAAACAGTGCGAAGAGAAATAGCACATAAGATTTCATTTGACTGATCACAGTGTTCCTAAAGTTTATACCGTTTCTCCAAAAGAAAAAAAAATCATTTGCAAAAATGAAGCTGCATATCTGAGTTTGAGAGGCGCGTCTTTATAACTTAAAACGGTTACAGTGCCACGTTTGCAAACGTTCGAAGAGCATTTTCTTTTCCAAAAGTTACAATCGCATTTCAAGACTTTAGCTTACCTGAACGCCATGGAGTGTCAGCAACCAAACTCCAATCCCAGTAAGGCACAGTTATTTGACAATCGATACGTTGAAGAATGTTCTCGTACTGCAGAACAAACCATCGATGCCACGGCAGAAAGTGATCTCGTGCATGAATTCCAGACTGGAATATTGTTCGGTGTAGTGTGATGAGTTGATCGTAGTCAGGCTTGTACCTGGGGTCTGTGGACGCTGTGCGGACCGCTCTGATGTACCTCACACGGTCAGCGGTTCTCATGGCAGTGAACTCGCGTCTGACGCGCGCGCAGTTAACGAGACGCCCACCGGAACATGTACAAGTCCGACCACATCTGTCGGTCACGATTCTTCCCTGGACACAACCTGTATAGAAATCATTGATAGGTTTGGATTTTTAAGCGATGGCAGACGGAAATCTTTCTTTCGGGCACCAGATTCCTTGGTGAAATCCGAGGAACACTGGGAACTAGCTATTGAGAAACATGGTTAGGTTGACTTTGATACCAATACTTGATATCACCAATACTAAAATCTACTTGAAAAGTATCGATAGTCGATTATCCCGAAAAGGTTTGACACAAATCATGTGACCATTCAGGAAATTTTACGTCTACTGCAGGTATTTCTTGTGTTACAATTTGTTAATGTCACCGACTTTTTTTAAACAATAAAATAATGAAAACACATGCTCGTAGGCAAATTGAAGAAACTTTTGTCCGCCTTCTTTTTTTTTTTTTTTTTTTTTTTTCATTTACTCGTTATTGGGAATTTTTCTTGTTAAATAACCTAATAATATTATATTTTCATATAATATTTCAATACCGTGAAGAACGCAAGCTTTTAGAAATACTGGGGAAAGTGGATAGCAAAATGCTGTTGTTTTCACCAACGTGACACCTAACTACCTACGCATTTTGATGCATTTATTTTTACACTTAAGCTGTCGTCTTGTGATCTGTTACGACATGAAATTAAGCGATAGGCAAGAGGTAGACAAGAGGTAGTGGTAGGCAAGTTAGAATCAGGAATTGTGTATATTTTGCTGTGGCGTCACGATAAGCAACCGTGACATAGGAAAATTTGCGGTCTTTTCTCAGCCACTGTTGTGTAAGCTCAGAAATCGTTTCTCTGTATATCATCCTGGGCTATTACACTTGCATCCTCGGTGACCCAGGGGCAGTCAGTCGTGGGCGTGCGAAACTCCTTCGCCCGTTCTTGAAAACTTTCTTCGCACCGTTTTGCCCGCCCCCGACTGACTGCCCCTGCGTGTCAGAGGATGTTACGTCTGAGATTGCTTCCATACCCGGACACGGATTCGCATTGCATTGTCGGGATTCAAAGCTTCCTCCTGGACAGGTAGCACCTCCACTGCTGGGCGGAGGGTTTGTACATGTTCTTGTTCGTCTCTGTGTTCCTCCCCCACAGGTTCTGCTACAAGAACCCCAGGGACGCCAAGCAGACCACCCGCCGTTCACTAAGATAAAGTAAATTTAATAATTAGACTTTGATCGCCACTCTTTATGCACTATAGATATCTTTTGATAGTAACGTTGACCAAAGCAGTGTTTCTTGGACAACACTTAAGACTTGAAAGTACGCTGCGCTTATTAATAAAAGAAAACTTCAATTTTCAGGCACTGTGGACAGCCTGTACAGAGATCATAGATGCGTTTGGATTTTTAAAGGGGCACTGTCACGGAGATTTTGCTGTATGTTGGTCAAAAATGCTCAAATGTTTGACTAAGAACATCTTTTCAAACATAAAATTGCTCTTAGAGCACCGAGAAGAAGATATGAAACTATTTCTCTGTGCAAAAATAAACTATTATCACTTTTTAGCCATTTTTCCAAGCTACATACGAGGAGGAACTTGAAAAAATGGGCCAATTTTCTCAAGCGGCAACCCCTTTCCATCCGAGCCATCCGCAGATAAAGATGAACGATACTAGATTCTGTGCATTAGTTGGGTTGTTGTTAACTAAGCTGAACAATTAGACCCGTTGGTGAAATCCGAGAAGTACTGAAAATTACCAATCGAGAAACATTGCCATGTTGGTCGACTCCGATACCAATACTTGATATCATCAACATACTTCAGCAACGTGACACGTGACAGCGTGACAGATGCAATTTTTGACTTGAGCTGTCGTCTTGTGATCTTTTATGACATGAAGATAACAAGAGGTAAACAAGTTCAGTAGAATCAGGAATTGTGTATATTTTGCTGTAGCATCACGCTAGGCAACCGAGGCTTAGGGGAATTTGCCGTCTTCCCTCAGCCACTGTTGAGTAGGCCCAGAAATCGTTTCTCTGTATCAGCTTGGGCTATTACGATTGAGACTAATGTCATACCTGTACATGGATTCACATTGCATTGCCGGGATTCAAAGCTTCCTCCTGGACAGGTAGCACCTCCACTGCTGGGCGGAGGGTTCGTGCATGTTCTTGTTCGCGTCTGTGTTCCTCCCCCACAGGTTCTGCTACAAGAACCCCAGAGACGCCAAGCAGACCACCCGCCGTTTACTAGTACGAAGAAAATTAAATAATTAGACTATGATCAGCACTCTGCATGTGCCATAGGCACCTTTATTATATGGCAAGGTAGTCTTGAGGTATATCCGCGCGTTCTGATTGGTTCTTTCTTGATCGGGATTTTACAATACGGACCGTTTCCATGGAAACGGTCATAAGCCGCGTATTTTTGTTTACAACCGCAGCGGCAAATTTGAAAATTTGCAGCTCAAACTGCCAAAAGAAACCTGAAAATACTTTCATTCTTCGCAAAGAAACTACTCAAAAGACTAATTCTAACATGGACGAAGAAGAATATCATTTACAAATCATATTTTACTATCTCGAAGATCTAGAAACCTCTGAAGCAGGCATCAGCGAAAGCCAGGAAGTTATTGACGATCTCATAAACAAACAGAAAAGTGAAAACACAAAAGGGAGGCGTCTACTGATATAAACACTCTACGCCGTTTTATTGGAGCTAATGGCTTGAATAGTCAAACAATTGAAAGCCTACCTGCGTGCGAGCTTGACCACCTTTTGTCAATTTTTTTTTTTTTTTATGAACTTACGCAGAAAAAATAGTGAATACGAGCCAGCAACATTTTCCAGTTTTCAGCGCGATATACAGCGATACTTATCTGAGAAGAAATATCCATTCAACATACTCAAGGATAATGAGTTCGAAAAATCGAGAAGAGTTCTAGCTGCGAAGAACAAGTCACTTGTTCACGAGCACGACAGGAGAAACGAGCTGCAAGCCGCTCAGGCGATTGACGAAAACGAAGAAGAGGCAGAAGAATTCGGCGACTCCAATCCAGTTGCACTTCAAAGAACTGTGTGGTGGTTTTTACTCCTACACTTGGGTTTCCGAGCCAGAGATGAGAGCGATGAGGACGATTGACTTAATGCTGCTTCTTTGAAAGTTGAATATGAGTTTCACAGCAACCTTTTCTTGATCCGTACTTTGTAATGCGCTAGTAAATTTTCTGGGATCGACGAAACCCTTTTGTGAGTTTCAAAAACAAACCGCTGCTGTTAAGATTTTCGTCAAATTCCGCTACAAATCGTTTTTGAAGTCTTTTCTATAATCAACATGATTACATGTAAACGTTCAGTAAATTTGTTTTCAAGCTCGTGGTACCGTAGCTTGTTCTTTCTGGGTTGCTCGCGTCATCAAAAACACGTCACGACGAAAACCCTTTGATTTCAAGTGACCGGAAGTGCGTTTTTGTAAATAAACAAGTTTGCTCCCAGTGCCATATAATAAACTACTTACTAACCTAGCTTGCTTGAGCCGTACTGGGAAATATTGGCCCTCGGTCGTTTTTGTACGGACCTCGCTGCGCTCGGTCCGTACTGGCACGACCTCGGCCCAATATTCCCCAGCACGGCCCTCGCGCTCGGTTAGTAAGAGGTTATTATAAAGTAACATTGACCCTGTGATAGGCCTCAATTTTGAGCAAAGAATATACTCAGTTGAAAACCCAGCGGCAACTGCTCTATTTTGATCATTAATTACAATCAGTTGAGTTGGGGCAGTGTCACCGATATTTAGCGTGCCTTTGAAAAGCGAAAAATCAGACTTGTATCGATAAAAATGTTAAAATAATGGTTCAGTAATGTTTCCAATTACCCTACTGGTATACTTTAGGTAGTATTTATTATCTCTTGTTGCAGATGGCTTCGGATGGAAATGGATTAAAACTTGAAAAATTTGGCCAATTTTTTCAAGTTCTTCCTCCGTATTTTTTTGAGAATTGCAATAAACTTATTCATAGTTTGTTCTTCATTGGAAAAATCAGTTAATATTTTCCTCTCGGTACTCTACGAACAATTTCATGTTAGAGAAAAGGTTCTATATCAAATATTTGAGTATCCTTAATCAAAATACACCAAAATCTCTGTGACAGTGCCCCTTAGAGCCATATTTCGCCTTACACCTTTACTTTCCTTCCTGAGGCCAGAGAAAGGGATCAGTGTCTCCCCCTCCCCCTGCTCCCGCCTTTAATAACTTACAGGGCATTAATTATCAAACTGAATATGAACAGTATGTAATAGGAGACGTTCCAATTTGGTTTGTTTGAGGTCTGAAAGCCATCAGTGAATGGCCGCTATTTAATTCAGTCTTCATAGTTTTCTCCATTTCTCATTAACCTAAGAAAATCACCATGCAGGTAAGACTTGAAAAAATAATTTTACAAGTAAAATGAAAAGTAAGGAAAAGACGAAATTTGAGAAAAAACATGCCCGTCCAAACTGTGGTTGCCAAGGAAACATCAAGCCACATGTAAGTGATTTAGCATACTATGCCAAAGTTAGCATTAAGGCACGGGGTTTGGTGGCATTTGTTTTGATATTAAAAGAAAGTTATGCGTGTTTGAAATCAGTGCGGCAATTTTCTGCCCACATCCTGTTTAAGACGGGCTAAATGTTTTTAAAAGTATAAACGACAGTGCTAAATCCACCCCTTTGTTCACATGCTTCGAAGTTACTAGACTCCAAGTTTGCTCCTATCTAAACAACCGAGCGAAACTGGGTTTAAATAACAATTTAAAATAGCGTAAAGAATGAATGAAGGCTTGTGTTTGACTAAAGAAATGGAAGTTTTTCAATAATACTGGAACTCCAACCGGAAATAACTTTAGGAATTATCGAGAGATTTAAATATAACAACCAAATGTGGTGGACGAGAAGCTATTTTCGCTGCAATTGCGTCTTAACTGTCTGGTGATTTCTCCTTCTTGTGTCGGTTACATTGTTATGAAATCACGAGGCCAGTCCAACAGCGAACAATACTTTTAGTTTATAGAAGAGGAGAAGAAGAGAGAAAGAAGGTAAATAGTAAATTATGCTCGTCACGTGGAGAAATGTACCTAACTGTTATTTATTTATTTATTTATTTTTGCTGACCTGTTAAATTTCATTGCACTTGCTTCGAATCAACAATTCAAGTTGGTTTTCCGAAAACCGATTTAATAACGCCCATCGCGCCACAATTAAACGTTGACAGAGATTTTCATCCCGCTCGTTAAAAATGTTTTTAAAAAGACTAATTTTAAACTAATGGTAAAGAAAATTCAAAGTCACAACTGAAGGATAAAAATCTTTTTGAAGAATCTTTATTGTTAAGTAATATATTAAACTTGAATCAAAGTTGACTTAATCCAGGATAAAGTTAATCGGCCTTTAAACTACTAGGCCCAGGATATCTGACCGTTATGAAAATATATAGTTTTCTCTAGGTTTGTAGCTTATGTAGAGCTATGAATAACCTCTGTAATTAAATGGGTAACATGCTTCTGAAAAACAGTGAACCTCTTGGATTCAACATGGATAGGAAAATTGCTACTATATAAAGTGGCAGGTTTTTCTATGGGTTGCGAGTCACAGGTCAGAAGGTGAAGAACCTTTGGAGGATGGTACGCATCATTCCATTTGGAGTACTTCTGAAATCATGGTCTTCTGGTCAAAGTGATGCATTTTTTTTACTCCTTTTGGGATTTAAAGCTGATGTTCATATGTACTGCATGTTTTCCAGCTTTTGTTAAGACAAGCTAAATCATTTTGTATTTATGGCGACAATTTCCTTCCGGGTAGTTTGCGTAAATGGTAAGCACCCCAATACTCCTTTTACTATACACACCAGGTTGTTTAACTGTCTCCTTGTACAAAGGAAATACCACAACATGCAACTTGACACTCCCCCCCCTCCTTATATGAAAAAAAAAACAACAACAACAACAACATTAGATTGCCGAAAAACTTCCTGTGACCTGTGACCTGAAAAAGAAACCTGCCGCCATCTACATGTATGGACTTACCAGAACAACTATTTGGGTTGCATCTCCTAGATTGTGAGTTTGCACCAAGGCAGCTATTCCTTGGAAAAGGGTTGGTGCACGTTCTTATTCTTGTTTGTGATCCACTGCCACAGCTTCCAGTGCAAGGGCCCCAAGGTTGCCATAGGGACCATCTCCCTTGAACCATGCCTGTAGCGGAATATCATTAAAGGTGGCTCACAATGGTTCTAGCAGTTGCCAGCACTTATAATTTCGTGGATCATTACCACCACTCTTTATCTGTTGATACTACAGACATTGGTATCAAAGGAATTCCTAAACATTGGGAAACAGGTTATGGTTTTTTTGTCTTTACTGTTAGTGTCCATGGCAAAAATATAAGCTAATTTTGACTCAAAACGTGCTGGATGACTCTCGTTTATTATTATTATTATTATTATTATTATTATTATTATTATTATTATTATTATTATTATTATTATTATTATTATTATTATTATTATTATTATTATTATTATGCAGTTGTGACCAGTATGCTAAATCATGGTAAGATGCAACTTTTTGTAAAGTTTTAAAAACATTGTAGGGAGGGTTTCACATCCACCTTTTTGACCTTTTTGTAGAAAATGACCATAACTCGTTTACCTATTTTTAGGAATTTCTTTGATACCATTGTTGCAGTATTGTTGCTGTAAATTGGTAATAATGATTCATTAGTGGGAAGTACTGGAGACGGTGGTGTGCCACCTTAACTAAATAAATATAATAACTGACATACGTAAGCTTGATTTAGGTTACTTTAAAAATATGATTGTAATGGTCTCTCTCCTTCCCCCTGTTTGAGTGGCATGTTTTAACCCTGTCTTCATGCTCAGGAGCTCATCTATCTAACAGTTCATGCTGTCTTGGCTTACTTTACTTCACTCAGTTAGTAACATATCACCGATATAATTGTCATACGTATTGTATATTATGAGCAGACCCACCTGGGCACGGGTGAATGTTACATGTCCGCCGTTGAAGCCTGTGGCCCGGGCATGCACGACCGCCATGCAGGGGGAATGGATTCGAGCACGTACGAGAACGTATTTGTGTCCCTCCATTGCACGTCAACGTGCACCGAGAATATGGTGACCAGGGAGACCAACCACCGTCAACTATAATGGAAGAAAACGAAATACCGTAGTTTAATCCCAACGCATAAACCTAAAAAACATCTGGCGAGTCGAAATGGAGGAGGTTTTGGAACTTATTCTGCACATTCGTAGCGTTGTCCTGTCTCAAAGCAAAAGCCGACCTACACGACGTTCCTCAAATATTTGTTGTAAAAATTTGGGATGACACGAATCTGCTATTGTTCTATTCTTCTATCTTGTGGATTCAATCCGCAAAGTCAAAAGTTAGCACCCCGTGCTGTTCAGTATCTTGCGTATCAAACTTTGGGTTGATAGTAGGACACATTTTCGATCCTTTTATGGTCTTGTTGTTGTTGTTGTTGTTGTTGTTGTTGTTGTTTAAGGGAACTGAGAGTCTTTATTGTTCGTAAAACAAAGGTGGCGATTGACAAAGCGTAGCCTGATTAGCGACCGCGAAATTCAAATATCTTCGATAGCGACTGTAGTGTTACAATGCCTTCTTTACGGTAGTGGGGTGTGAAATCAATTGTTGAGGCAGAAATAATCTAACGGGAGAGGGCTGGGGTATTTGTGATTTGAGGAGTTGGTTCACTCGCGTAAATGTGTCAATGGTCACCCCTTTAAGATTTAATCGACACACTAAAGGTATGGAACATCTTTTTCACGCGACGTTGTTGCCTTATAAAAAAGTTTACATGTAACGTTTTAACGAAGAATTTTTTGCGGTAACACATATCAAGTTTTTATCTATCCTCAAAAACTTGCAACGTGTTGCCGCAAAATAATTTCGCGTACAAAGTTAAAAATCAAGTACCCAGATATTTTTTTCCTTCAGAAAAGACATCTGGTAAAATCAGTCAAGTTCTACAATCTGATTGGCCAATATAAATGGCCCGATACGAACGCGTCATCTTTTCGCGCGAATTTTCAAACTTTATCTTCACACTCCTGTTCTTCTAAAGAGGTTTTACAGTCAATCCACACGAAGAAACCAGCATTGGTTTAGCCATGGAAGAGATTTTACAGTTAATCCAAATCACGCCATGACCAGTTTTTTTTTTTAAATTTGAACGTAGGTCGATTTTGGAAATCGCCAACGAGATTTCAGAGTTCCCGTAGAAAATTCCCTAGTTTATTGACGGTATAGAGCTATGAATTTTTCTTTTACATTACAGTATTAACTACTTCAAGCATAAAAATCATTTTTTAAGTATTTTGATTTTTTTTTCTTAGTTTTTTGCCTCTGTTTCGGATAGATTCCCAGAGAAATGTCAAGATTCCATTCAAATCACGGCCGGACATTACCAAGAGGAATCCGAATGTTCATTTCATTCTCAGAAATACTGGTCACGCGAGACGTAGACGGACTGTAAAGCAACCAATCAAAAGCGCCGTAAAACAAACCTCTATTTCCACAGGAGGTTCTTCTACAGATCTGAGACTGGGCTCCAGGTCCATGGCACTGGGCACCACCGTTGGACGGTGGGGGATTGGTGCAGCTGCGCGTGCGGGATCGTGTTCCATCTCCACAAGTTTTGCTACATTGATTCCATGGAGACCAGCTTGTCCATTGACCGCTCACTAGCGAAACAAAGAAGATATCATTTTGGTAAGAAAATTGTTCAAAATAGTATAGTTATACAGTCGAACCGCCATATGCGATCAGCTCCCTTAAGCCAAAACACCAAATTTTCCCATCAAAGTTCTATAGTTGGAACCTCTTGTAAACGACCACTTGACACATGCTCAGATCTCCATCTTTGCTGTATGTACTACGCTACTCAGAGTTTACGAACGCGAGGAACCTTTAATGACAACCTAGCACTGCTCGTATTGTAACTAGGAAAACTATACGATGAATTTTTTTTCTAATAAGGAGATGTGCCGGACCTGTTCTCGGAAGAAAGCCCCTCTGGCTCGGCTCTCGCAAGCGACCACTAAATCTTGGCTGCTTGCGGGATGTTTGACTGTAGTACTATTATGGCCTGGATTTAGTACAAAATGGGCAAATTGAACGCATATAATCCATTTGGAAATTCCATTTGGGATTTTGGGACTACCTTAGTTTTCAGAGATCCCGTTTTCTCTGGAAATTTCCCATTCGGGGAGACCAAATTAGTCTACCCACTCCCGCTCGGTAGTTTACGCACTCTCCCCTGGTTGCGCTCGTCGTTATAAACCAAGATGGCGGGAGTTCGATCGAAGCGTCCGAGTATCGAAAATCCCACGGAAAAATAGGGGACTGTGAACAGTCTGTTATAAGATTAAAAACATAGCAGTGACCCGTGAAACTCGTGAAGACAAATGGAACCATGGGACTGTTCATGTTGGTCGTCTTCATTTCAGAATTTATCATTTTTCGATCAAAGCAGCGAGATTTGGTGGAAATTGCTTCAGTGACGATAAGATTAAAATTAAAATAACTCTCTTTATTGATATATTTCTTCTTTGTTTAGTAATTCCTTTTTTGGGGTAGAATGTTATGTTGTCCTATCGCATATTTATTTAGGTTCTATTTTCTGGCTACACTCACACTGGAGAGTTTAAAACTCATGTCAGTTACATCAAATTGTATAATTTTGCTTTCCCACAACGATCCAAATCAATAGAGTTAGATGGAAACGTCAGTGGTATTTGTGTGACGGAACCACAGCCTTAGTTTCTTTTGATTTGTAATGTTTGTTATTTGGTGTGAATTGTGACGTTGCTGTATTATAAGCAGCGAAACGAATTCCACACTTTTTTCGCAACTCCATGTTGCATTTATATCTTTGTTGCTTTGTTAGAGCAAACAAGCAAGACTTTATTCGAGCAACAAATTAATTTGCATGTGGTGTAATCGTTTGCCGGTAGTTCGGGTTATATGTTGTTTAGAGATTCTGTTTTGCTTTCAGTAACAAATTCAAAGAAGCAGTAGACCAAAGGAAAAAAGTCAAACACGGAAATAGGAGAAGGTAAGGTGTTCAATACAGGTTTAAAATAAGATCAAACGAAGC
The DNA here is from genome assembly GCF_977016875.1 of Pavona decussata. Lineage (NCBI taxonomy): Eukaryota > Metazoa > Cnidaria > Anthozoa > Scleractinia > Agariciidae > Pavona > Pavona decussata. Next base: position 199,741 of record NW_028145729.1, read on the forward strand.
CAAAACTAAAATCCTTCGTACAAGATAATAATGTATTGTCTTCATAAATCCAACCCTTGACCAGTTTGAAAAGAGAATTAGGCAAAGTAGAAAGTTTGTTGCGACAGGTTCCGAAAACCAAGTTGAATCCGAATAGTCTGTTTAAACAGACGTGACTCAGTTAAGGTGGCCGAAAACAGTTTTTTAGTGTACAGGTGTTAGAAGACGTTATTTCGAAACTATGTATTTCTGGACGCCCAAAATTGGTATGGTGTAAGACCAACTAAGAAAGAATGTATTTTCGTACGTCTTGTTGAGCTAAGTACCGTTTCCATGGCAACACAGTGAACTATTAAACGTCCATAAATAGTAGGTTTCCTTTATTTTTAGAAAATGTACTCATTAGATTTTTTTCCATTTTTTGTATCCAGAACAACTCACAAAACACTGACACAGTTGCACTATCTTCATGTAATTTTGACCTAGTGATCTCCTGCAAATATTGATTTTGCAGTTTAATGTTTTGTGAAGATACCCTCTGTTAGATTTAGGTTTCTCTTTGTACGCGAGTTACGCTTTTAAGGAACTGTTTTCATGGCAAATTTCAGGGAATTCTAATGAGCGGTTCCTTAGAAAACAGTTCATTTCCACAAAAACAACCAGTCGCAATTTTTTGGTCAAATGCGCATGCGTGGTTATATTTGGGTTTCATGGCAAAGATGAAAGCATGCGAAAGGTCTTGGTGAATGTTTTTTTTGTTTTTGTTTTTTTTGCTCGGAAAGAAAAGAAAAAGAGTCCAGAAACGAGAAACTTAGTTATTTAGGATCAAAACTTAACTTTATTATCCATTTCATGTGAAATTGAGGGATCACTTTATCGACCGCCATATTTGCGTACCACAACCCTAGCGCGCGCTTAATAGCATCACTTACAGAATCTGTAAAGCGCACAAACTGTGTTCAGCCACCTTAACTGTCTAAAACCATATACCGCGGACCAATAGGATCTTGGTGTTCGGATGTAAACGTTCGCGAATTTTAAGTGAATCGAGAAAAGAAACGCGCAAATTAAATATTCTGAGAACGGATCCCCACGGTGAAAAGTAGCGAAGGCACATGAAGCTAATAATTTTCCTAAGTATATAGAAAAAGTGTGTAAATGGTTGAAAATAAGGAGAATATATTTTAGGCTCTGCATGATATTTAGCATTGGATCGTTTCGATTTAGTTTGCTTTATTTTGTTTAATTTTCTCGTAGTCCCTTTAAGTCTCCAAGCACAGTCAAATGTCTTTTCGTTTGAATCCGATGTTCTGCGTACTTGTCCCGATCATATGCTATAGGTCTGGAGGAAGAGGTCCACGGTCTTATGGTGGGAGCGAAACTTCATTCCCAGACATTAAGGCGCTTTTCGACGGAATCGAGCTCAGCTGACGGGTTGAACCAGAAAATTAATTTTTTTTCCGATCAGCACGACGGATGACTTTGCATTCGATACTGAACACGCCCAAGATGACTGGGAACAAGGCTACCTGCATGCGAACTAATTAGAACGCGAAATTGCTCATATTTAAAGCAACAGATATTTAAATACAATATAGAGCCACGTACCTGGTGCTGGAGTTTGGACTCTGTAGACGCTTCCAGAATCGTACCACCCGACTCCCCTATAACAATACCATCCATATCCATATTTGGTGTAGTCACGCTCAGCGTTCGGTCCCCAGCGGCATTCCCTTAAGTTCTGAATGGAGAATATTCGGTATCCCCTGGCAACGGCCGCATCCGTGCACGTTTTTATGATGGTGTCAATATCCGGCCACCACCATCGGACTTGGACCTGTTGATAGAGAGTTGAGAAGATACGTTGGCTTGAGGCTCTGTCCCTGTAGCATCCTATTGCTGTTAGACGTGAAGGCGAACCTGGGGGAAATTGAAAAAAAAAAAAAAAAGAAAGAAAGAAAATAAAAGAAGTTTAGATGCCCATTTAAACGGTTTCCACATTTGCCTCAGCATGCGTTCAATACTTGTTGAACCAACGTCGGGGGCGTTAGAACAGGTCGTTCACTGTTGAAAGAATGTAAAACGTTGAAAGCGTGTTGAATCAAATTTAAATTGCTTTAAACTTTCATTCAACATCAATAGGTCTTATCACGGTTTTCGACGCCATTTTGACGGGTTGGCAAACACGTCTGAAATAACAGTGTTTGTATGGGAATCCGATGTCAAATAATTTTCATAAAACATCGCTTCTGAAAAATTCATGAATTGGAAACTTTTGGAACTAGGGAAAGGATTCTAAGAAAATAATTTGAGGGATGTAGCTGTGCCAGAAAGCGCCCAGTCGTGTTTTGAACTTTCTATACATTTCCCTGCATTTTTTTCCCGCGAACTATTTTTAGTAGCAGATCACGGCTGGTTCGCTATACAGACAAATGCATGGAAAGTTCAAAACACGACTGGACGCTTTCTGGCACAGCTACATCCCTCAAATTTTTTTTACTTAAAGTCGTTTTCCTAGTGCCAAAAGTTTCCAATTCATGAATTGTTCAGATGCGATGTTTTTTGAAAATTATTTGACGTCGGATTTCCATACAAACACTGTTATTTCAGAGGTGTTTGCCTACTCGTCAAAATGGCGTCGAAAACCGTGATAAGGCCTATTCAACATTTCCTTTGCTCTCCAAAATGTTGAATGGCGTTGAAGCCGTTTGAACACTCCGTTCAACACTTGCCCAACATCCGTTCACCTTTTTTTTGAACGAATGTTGGTAAAATGTTTAAACGGGCCTTAACAGTCTTCCTAATACGAGATGAAGTAGGATGCACCTAACGAGAAATTATTACGACCTACTTCTGATGATAAACAAACCCAAAAAGTTGGAGTATTCCAAAGCACCGGTGACATCACAAACAATAACGTCTTTGTGTGGTAGTTTAATATCACAAACGCAAGTCACATGGTTTCATACACGGACCCCATCGCCACACAGTATAACAAGAGTGTAAAATGAAAATTTCGCGGATTGGCGCACCAAAGTTTCGACCCGCGAAGTTTCGTCTCGCTTTTCAAAAGTTCGACCGTACACGGAATTTCTTTTCAAAGCGCTCCAAAGCCTGGTGGAATTCAATATAAATTTCGTTAAAAATTTGGGTGGAAAGCGAAGTTCGACGAAATTTGTTTGCATTATGCATTCATAGAACTGTAAGATGTACAAAAAGAACCATACACTTTGATGTTTTCAAGATGTGTGTTTTATAATTTAAAACCCCTAATCTTGAATAAATATCATGTTATTTTATGTTGTGTTATGTTGCCTGCCTGGTCTGTCTGATATGACTGTGTAGCGGTTATGGTTCTGTACGTTTGCAAGGTATTGTCTAGTGTCCCAACTGGTCAATCTACTGAAACGCTATATATGAGACCAGACCTCTTTTTAGGCACTCACGTCAGGACGTTAAGTGTACATGTATATTTTGGAACATATTTGAAACTTATTATAACCAAAACAATTATGGGAAGCCTAGAGGTACTATAAAAAGATTCCATACTGAAAACAACGCACCGCTCTTGCGATCAGGAACTACTTAAACCTTTCAAGATACAATCCCTTCGTGAGTCGAGCTTTGGTCATGTTTCATTTTAAAAGTGTCGTCCCCATGATAGACGTAAGAGATATTGTGGTCGTGAAATATGCCATTTTGGACAAGAAATAGCTAGAGCGCGAAACAGCGTTTATATGGAGAAAAAAAAAAACGGAAATGTGCTTGATTCTATCATTCTATCATTCTTTATGTTCAATTTTGAGTCGGAATCCTGTAGTCAAATGCTGTGCAACTTAGTCCAAGTTTTTTTGCCTATAAATAAAATTATTAAGTATAACCATTGAAATAAAAATCTATTAAGTAGTGCTAATTCCTGTGCTTGATTCAATCATTTTTATGTTCAATTTTGAGTCGGAATCCTTATCTGTGACCATTGAAACGAAATGCTTTTGAACCCACCTTTCTCGTGATACCTTAACTTTTACAGTAAAAGGCTGCTAAAAAAAATGTTTGAGCATGGCGATACAATTCTTGGTGGGATAATAAAAAGTGGAAAGCTTACCGCAGATCAAATTACTTCGCTACAAGTCTGTGGACGAAAACCTAACCCGGTTTCAAAGCTATAAATGACAGCCATAGCAGTACTTCCCTGTATTTAATACTGAGTATTCTAGCTATTTGATATTATAGGTAACTCCAACGCTTTAGTCTGGGATGAAATCCTTAAGTGTGACCATTCAACAGTTCTTTGCTTTGGTGCCCAGTTGTGATTATGATGTACAGTGTGGTTCTCAGTTAATCTGGTAATGCGTAAGTGTGACCTTTCACGTTATATCTTGGTTTTAACTGAGTCCAGGCAACCTAGAGTCTATTTAGTTAAAATGTGACAGTTTAGTACCTTGAGTATTCTCTAACTGAAGGTTAAATACAACTGAATCGCAAAATTCAAACTACCGGATGTATTGTAAACATATCGGTTAGGGGATCATGGAAATGATAATTAAATAACGTCACCCAAGTCATTGTACAATTATTGATATTTTTTTAATTATCCCGTCAAAACGGTACCCATTTCGCCCAAACGAATTAAGAAAAGAAAAAGTAGAGGTTTGTTAAACACATTGCGTGGATCGTGTCTATTAATAAATTACATTTGAAGGAAATTTAACTGTCTGCGTCATAGCTTAAGTGGTTTAAGCGATTAGAAATATTGGTTAAGGTTAGAAAACCCCGACTAACACGGCTTTCAGATCAGTTGTCTTCGGTTAATTTTTAAGAGTCCACATATCCTGTGTTCAAAAGTTCCTTAAAATCGTTATTAAGCATTACCTTTCCTTTCTCACTGACTACTTGAGTGTTAATATTTCTTGTTTTCGAGGGAGACGGAATATAGAACCGAGAAAGGAAGTATATTGGGTACTATCCAAAAAGCAAAACGCTGATAGGGACTGATGTTAAAATTAAAAAAATTAAAAAAAAAAAAAAAAAAAAAAAAACTTCCGAGAGCAATTCTACTTATGTCACTTATGCTTTAGACTGGTTGTGCTTCTTCTAGTCTCTTCTCTTGAGGTGGTTTCGGAAACTTGTTTAATTTCCCGCTGCATAATTAATCGTAGATTGCACTTTGTCTGAGCTTGCTTCCCAATAACATGCAATATCAACTCCAATCTTAATATAGATTGCACATTTTCGTGGTTTTAACCTCGCTGTTACAGCTTTTTTTTTTTTTAGTCTGACCGGTGCATCAAACCGTTTTTTGTCGTCACTATTAAATTAAGCTGATGCATTCTGTTCGATTTCTTTTGCCTCCTCTTTGGGATGGTTCAAGAGCTCAAGAAAATTTGAGTCAGTTGCATCTGCATCAAACTTAAATAAATGCTACCACCATACGAAAGTTTGAGGGAGAGAATTTAAACACATTGTTTTATAATTACAATAAAAGTTTCACTCACACTGCAATTGAAAGTTTTTGGTAGGTTTAATTCCTTTTAAATTTCGTTCTCGATATTTTTATGCCCAAGCCAAATTTGTTGGAAAAAGGCGATGTTTCGAAACATGATGCGCAAATTAATTAAAATGGCCGAAAAAGTGATAGTTTTGAAGTTTCGAGACGAGTACAACACAACTACAGTATACAAAAAAAAAAACAATAGAGGAAAATCAAAGTGATTCATTTCATTATTCGGCTATTAGTATTAGTATTATTAAGACGATGATGCACAGATTGGTAATGAAATCATGATATTGAACACTATTGAGGGTTAATCCTCAGTCTTATCAACCACAACCTTGTTTATTTTAAGAACATGTTTAGTAAGTTCCAGAAACGATCGTTACATACGGTAAAAAAAATAATTTTGTGATCTCAAAAGTAACCAAGTTGCACCATGGTACATCACTGATAACAGGAATACGTTGGAAGATTTCAGTTTCGTCTTTGACGTGGATCACTTGAAAGTATCATAAGTTAGATATTGAATGAATTACGCAAATGTGATATTGAATAAGTTACCTTGTCTCTGTGAGGTAACATGAAGGCAAGATGTGCACAAAACCGAGAGAAAGTACAGCACCTTCCAAACTGTCATCGATTCCATTCTGTGTAGACAATTGAAGCTAATTTGAATCTGAGAGGAAGAAATAAAATATGAGAGAATCGGACAGTGCTAAAGTGCCGAAGACACCAAAAGATAGCACACGAGCAGTTCAAATATTGCTAAAGAAACTTAAATTTTTGTCATTTACTTCCAGAATTTCTTTTTACCCTCGGTCACTATAAAACTGAATGAGTTCAACAGTTAAGTCGTTTATCCTCTGAGAATTGCCTTTCCATCTTCCCTAGAAATCTTTTAAGAAATTATTTTTTCAAACCATTTCCAACCAGAGATACCAAGGGAACTGAATGCGTAGCATTCGATCGATTGGCTGATCTCCTTTCTGAACATTAAAACGGCTTGTGTTAAATATGGTTGAAATTAATACATTCTTAACGAAATGAACAAAAGAATAGCACTAGACTTAATAGATGTTCATTTCTTTTGTTTCCAAATAACACTTTAACTGCGAATATGATACACAGAAACAAAGGAAACTCACCTTGCCGCTTCAAAAAAAAGTATATGGAATTAAATAACTTCGTGTTTACGTTTTCATTTATATAGGTTAAGTCAGTTTTCTGTCGCCCAATGAAATCGAAATAACACAAATGGCCCACAAGCAATACTGAATACAACATACAGGGGAAGTTTGCCTTCTATTTTGGTGCCATCAAGGGCCCCTCAATTTCATTCTGCGATGTCGTCAAAGTTTCGAAAATGGCTCTTGAGATTTCAAATAACAGGACATTCTTCTTTGCGGTGCTAAAGATAGCTTTCGGCATACCCAGTGTACTATAACATTTACTGCATAATGGTAGACAACGCAATATCAATGCCTAAAATGCATCCCTACGGCATTCTTAACTATAGAGCTTCGTGGCTTGATCGCGGTCATGTATACATCTCTATACATTTGCCGGTGAAGTGTGCACAGGACAAAACCGAAACGGGTCCTTGGTGAGCTTTGGGTAACGAGTTTTTCCACAGCGTAACGATGTTGTGAATTATGCAGTTATTTAACAGTTATCCTGTTAAATCGAGCGGAAAATCGCCTTGTACTCAGCCGAAGAGGCCGTAGGCTGAGTTGACTGAAATCAGGGGAAATTCGGCAAGATTGAGCAGGATAATTGCTTTAATATTCAACACGTTGATAGCAAAGCACAGTTTTTATTTACTGCAAACTTACTGGAGACGATCTTTATTTTGCCATTTTTCTCCCCGACACACGAAATTGCGTATATCGCAGGATATCTGTTGACCACGGAGGATAAAAATTCAGTGCACCATGACCACATTTGGGCACTGTTATTTCAATGTGTTGAATAATACATATATCTTATTCGATGGTTTTACATATAATACGCGCGGATATTTTGCGAGTTGCGTAGTATTTTTCCGAGCCCCGAGGGGGCGAGGAAAAATACGAGCAATGAGCAAAATGTCCGCGCGTATTATATGTAAAACCATCGAATAAGAGATTTATTATTCCACTACAAAAAGATTTTGTTATTTTGGCTTCTCTGTTTTGGTAACAGTTTTGAAATACACCCGGCATTAACTGTCCATCGGTATATGGCGCGTACGAATGACGTAAACAACACAGAAAGCCAGTTAAATGTCTTTAATTTAATTGGATAAAATTAAAAGATAAATGACAAGTGATTGGCATGCTAAAAACTTGTCTTCGAGCTTGCATCGTTTCAAAAACTATCCTTCGTGAGCCCACTTTGAAAAAGAGTGATGGCCTGGGTCGAGAGTAGCTGCCCAGACGATTGTGGGAAGGTTTGGGGGACGTTGGCTATCGTTATCGTCCCCCCAAACAATCCCACAATCACTTGAGCAGTTACTCTAGACCCAGGCCATCACTCATTTTCAAAGTGGGCTATTGTTCCTCCTTTTTTCTGCGTTCTCCGTCCGTATTCGCTCTGTTGTAAACCGGTCAAACCGGGACACTACTGCAGAGCTCAAGCTGGTTGAATATGCGACTAGATTTTTTATTTTGCGCCTGAAAAATCATATGTGATCGCACTCACGCGCCTAAAAACGCCCAAGTTCAGTGCGCCTGATCCGGGGCTACTTTGATTCCTCACCTGACAATTATTGTGTACTCTGCCTGATCAAACACGAAACAGAAGCTTGAAATAATAAATTCGAATTAAGATGTAACGCAGTTAGGTTCCACATAATAAAGTTACACCGTTTTTCTTGCATCAGTGTGTGTTTTATTTGTTGTTTTCCCAAGTCCATTTCTTGTCCGTGTTTCAACCCACCCCAGACTCTTCTCGGTTTTGTGACCGCACCGCTGACACGTACGAGTGAAGGCAACCTTCTGAAACACGTGCTTCTCGCGCAATTTAGCTCGCTTTGCCGATATCAAAGAGTCAAGTATGTCTAAAAAATCTGGGTTAAGAGACTTTTTTTCTTCAAGGCAAGCACAAGTGTTACGTATTTCCTGTGAAACAATGAAATTTTTTTTCAGTTAAGTCAATGCGCAGTCAACAATGTAATTTACTCTCTTTTTCGAAACGCTCATTTACAAAAAGACAATTTATTCTCAAACAGCCGGCTGCTGCCTTCCAACACATTTGACCCAACTACAGCAGTTGTGAAGTGGTTAAACAGTGGGCAGAGATCAAGGCGACCTATGCTTTCCTACAGAAAGTGGCCAGATATATTAATTTCAGTTGGTGATCCGTGGGACTTGAAGCATTTCGTTTGATCGAAAGGATTCAATGACGTTATTCCTTACCTTCGTTTTGTCTTATTATATTGTTTAACATACCATAACATGTAATATTCTAAAAAATGAAACAGTGTTATTGCTATCGCAAACGTACAGTAAGAGACTGAAAGAAACAAACACACGATTGAAATAAAACATTACCATGCTGGTAAACGATCGGCAAGCGAAAATAAGCAAAAAATATGAACAACGTTTGGGTGTCGTCATGACACCATTATCAATGATCACTGATAAAATGCCTGAAGCTTCTGATTTTTCTTTTTGGTGCTATTTTAAGTTGTGCTCTTAAAAGTTTTAGCAGCGCGCCTAAAATTTTGGCAGCGCGCCTAGAAATTTACACCTGGTAGCACAGGTGCTCCCAAAGTCAAAAATAAACTTTGAGCCCTGCTACTGTGTATTACGGTCTCATATTTTGCGCGTTCTCTTGACCTTATTTGGTAAAATGACAGTATTATCCAACGATGAATTCATTATTTCCCAGACAAACTGTATTCACAATGAGTTGGCCACTTCCAATGGCGATTTTTCTGATTGTAACGATCTTTTTACTGCACAAGAGAGTAAGCATGTTCCCTCCAAATTACGTCTGGAGAAGCGGTAATGGCAGAGAAAATCACAGGAAAGTGTCAATAAATGACAATTTAATTGTCACTCAGTAGTCAAAACCACCTTGTGCAACATATAAGAAACGGATGTTTGGTCTATCAACAGACTTGATAAAAGTGAATTAGCCACCGTAAAGAGATTCGAGTGTTGACCTTTCGAGCGGCCCTTCGATTCGCTCTGACGAAAACCAGACATTTGTTTCTACTCCCCACCGACGCAGCACCGTAGTCTCTTTTAGAACTTACCCCTAACGGGACTGAAACTACAGTAGCTGAGTAACTCCTTTTGTTTTTTTTTGTTTTTTTTTTTATTTATAGCTTCACTTTGGATTAAATCTACACGCTCAAACGTTAAAAAACTACCTTGTACCACGTAATAAAAACAATAAGGCAAAAAAAGTCAATGTTAAGGCCCACCTTGTACCTTAACAAACATCGCTACAGGAAATGTTAAATATAAATGTTAATGAAATGTAAAGTACTGAGACCGCATTTACGAAGTTCTCCTCAGTTGAGAGGTATCCTAAGTATTGTATCCTAAATTAAATTAGTATAATACCCTTTTGTTGGCATAACAATAGACAATTATTTGGAACTGATGCGTAACCAGGAAGACTGGTTGGTCCTGCAACACTTGAAATGCCCAAAAATCTTCGGTATCATCCACGTCTTATAATTTTGAAACAATTCTCCATTTCTTGTTACGGTCCTCGTTTTTGGAATTCTCTTGCTTTAAATGATCTACCTACGTTTAAATCTTCGCTCAAATCACAATTGCTATCTCGATACTTAAGTTGTTGATATTATCTCTCCTTCTACACGTCTTCCTCTCTTGCTTTTACTGTAGCTTTTGTACAATATATTGTTGGTAAGCAATGTAACTATCGTTGCCTGTACCTTGTTTTATAACATGTTTTGTAACTAATATATTTATTATTATAGGCCTGGGAGGCGGCGTTAGGGCGCCGAACTTGTAATCCGGAGGTCCCGGGTTCGAGTCCCGCTCTGACCACTTGGATTTGTTTCACAGTAGCCCCGTAAATAGCCAGCTGGTTTGCCTCCCACCAGTTGGAATTTTTAACAAATATTATGTTCAGTCTGTAGTCTGTATATATGTATTTCATTGATTTATAGTGTCCCCAATTAGCGCTACAGCGCTAAATACTTAGACACTTAAATAAGTCATTTATTTATTTATTATTTGTATTTTATGTCGTCCTTCCAGGGACGGAGGAGAAGAACTAAAATTGACGTCACGTCCGGTCAAATTGGCGCCCAGCAGCCTGTCTCGGCGATGTCGAATGATGGCGTCTGGGTCAGGCATGATTTCTTCGGATTTTTGAGCCATCAGTATCAGGAATTGTGAACTGTGGATATGAAAGATGTTGTAAAGATATTGCTTCGACTTCATGAGCAAGGATTTTCCAAAGAAGTGATTTTTTTCTATTGTTTTGATGGAAAATACGACACAGCTAGGCGTCGTGTCATGGCGAAAATTTCACACTTTCAAAACGAGTGGCGTTCAGCCCCTTTTGGCTCTTGTGGCTTCTGATCGTTCGAAAGCTGAAATTATAATAGCTTATCCCGTGTGCAACATAATTGAGGAGACATCGTCAGTCATAGTTTGCAGCGTTAACATCGGAAACCTAATTATCTCTCGACGTGAAGTGTTGGAAGCCTGTGTCATTGAAGCTGTTCCAATTGTCTTCGTTCTATAAATATTATTGGAACCTACCTAGGCATTGCAATTCCTGGTTTGAAATTCGTTTTCATAGGCGTAATATCCCCGAAGAATTCTTTTTTTTTTTTTTTTTTTCTTGATTGACATTTTCCTTCAAATCATGGCGTGTAAATTAACAAATCTGTCAGATAACTCAGATTTCACGCCTGACAAAAAATTGTCCTCCTCCGAGGCAGGACGACGGCGTCTTGGAAGTTTTGTGAGCCTGAACAAAATTTGGTAGATCTAAAAATCACCGGGCACACTTGTCTCAGGGAACTGGTGGCAGATTTTTTCGCAAAATAAACAAAAATTTGCCCAGAGCGTCCGGGCCCTTAGCGTATAATCTCACCACTGATTTTCAGATATTTCACTTCCATAATACAGTTCGGATACGTAAAAAGTAAAGTAATCACTTGATCGAGGATGTAGACTTATCTCTGAAATAGTTAGACCTTTATGGGAATGAATAGGGTAATTAGAACTGTCATTGACTAATTCCAGCGTGACACAGGGTCCATTGACTTTTTTCTTTATATAAACACTCTTCTAAATGGTTGGCTGTCGTGGTGGGGGTCTTTCGCCGGCGGTATGAAATGGACAATCCAAGCCATCAGCAAAACATTGCATAACTTGTATGTAAACAGGCTGTGTACGATCGTCCTTTTAAAATATCACTGAGGGAGGACAAGGCCTCGATCCATCAGCAAAAATTGTTAAAATTATTATGATTATTATTATTATTATTATTATTATTATTATTATTATTATTATTATTATTATTATTATTATTATTATTATTATTATCATTACTACTATTATTATTGTTATTATTATTAAGATTATTATTATTATTATTATTAGTAGTAGTAGTAGTAGTAGTAGTAGTAGTAGTAGTAGTAGTAGTACTATTATTATAATTGTGTCAATAACAAAATGCTTGAATATGATTGGTTCTTAACAGCCCATATTTATAGCTTAATTTTGCCATGTAACTCCAAAACTGTCCGATTACTAGAAGCTTGTAATCGGACAGGTCAAATCGGACATTTAAAGAACCAATGAAAATCAAGTAGCAAATGCCACTAGCCAATGAAAGTTAACTACATGACAAATGATAACCAATCAAAATCAATGAAAAAATTGTGACGAGGTAAGCTGTCCAGCTTCAACTGGAAAAGAAAAATGGTGGAAACTAACTGGTCCAGTTGTTTTTTATTCAGACATTTTTTCTTGACACAATTAATTGATAATAGGACTTCGTGTCGTACAATTCAGGGATAATCAGGCTCGCAATTTCAAATCAAATTAACAAGCAAACACAAAAACTTACAATGTAACGGAGTTGTTGCATGGTGAGTCGGTTAAAAATCGATCAATATTAATATTTTATGTTACACAATTGCGAGACGTAATTTTGAGCTATCTGGTTGCAAGCGTTTTTTCCCTAAAATATACTATGTTCTATCATACAGTGCTGATCAGAAATGTGGACTTCAATTTTCGTGTTGTGTTTGCTTGTTAAATCGTAACGACAATAAAGTATTTTGGTCGAAAATAGGGGAGTGGACTCTGACACTCTGTACACCAAGAATTCGGACCTTTTAATATATTCACCAGGAACTCAGATCCTAGGTTAGGTTGAACTATAATAATAATAATAATAATAATAATAATAATAATAATAATAATAAAAATAATAATAATGATGATGATGATGATAATAATAATAATAAATAATAATAATAATAATAATAATAATAATAATAATAACAATAACAATAACAATAATAATAATAATAATACCAGCAGATTCACTAGCAACCTTTGTGGCAATGTTTTATTTATTTCGCTTAAAATCCTTTTCATCACGCATTTAAAGATTTTCACAAAACTTAATTATTATATCAGGCAAGGAGATTAAGCACGCTGATATGAGCTTTCGTAAAGATCCCCCGTAATTACTTATTGACAGTACAGTAGTGGGCGTCAAGATAAGGATGAAATACTGAACACAATTGTTATACGTTTCTGGCTTTATTGGTGTCAAAATAAGGGATCCCTAATGATTGATTCCCCTTAACCGATGGACGGTTTGCATGTATATGTGTAATTGACCACTCCCCCTTGGGGCTTTTCAGGGTCAATGAACAACGGCTCTAATCAGATAGACCATGGCACCGGGAACTCCACGCCCTACTCTTTTCCAACAGTGCCAAGGGTTCTTTCACGTCCCACAGATTATTATTAGGAATAAGTGTTGTGAGACGGGACCTACGGTTTATCGTCCTTATCCGAGAAGACTAGAAAATCTAACCATTTGCAGATGTCATTACAAAGGCAGCACTTTCTCCTCAGTTATTTAAAGACCCTGAGTGTTGGTCCGGCCGGGCTTTGAACCCACGACCTCCCGCACGGTAGTCCGGTACTCTACCAACTGAGCTAACCGGTCGCCGGTGCATGCGACATCATAGCGGCCATGTTGGTGTACAGGAACAATAAGATTTTTCTCGTCTGGGAGTTAATGCCATTTTTATGCAAACCATGTGAACAAATTTTCTTTTGTTTTGTACACCAACATGGCGGCAGTGCAAACCACCTATAGAGTGTGTGCACGACGACCATGTTGGAGGACCGAAACAATACAATGATTTTCCTTTGGGAAATATATTCTATTTTTATGCAAATATCTTCTATTCTTTTTGTCCTCCAACAAGGCCACCGTGCACACATTCTATTGAAAATCAGCTGGTATAAGGGGAAAGAGAGTGTGTAAGTCTGTGGGAGGGATATGTCAGCATAAAAGTAATAATCACAAATAGTTAGAGATCAGAAATCACATTGACTGGGTTATTACTGCAATGCAATTATATTGCCCAGCTTAATAATGGTAAAAAATATATAAAAAATATAATCACTATGAATGAACACAAAATTGATATTAAGTCAAAGCAACCATTGTTTAATAAACATTTTAATGCAATAATTTTGATACTTTTAATTCAATAGCACATTAAAACTTAAATCTTTAAGGTGCTATTGTAGTTTATTACCAAATTATTAAAGAAACATTTCTTCGTTCTTTTTCACAATGGATTAAAGTGAGTACTTCATTTTGAAAGTTTGAAAGGGAAACATAATCAAAGAATTAAAACATTGAAGTATAATAAAATTATTCGCTAATATCATTTTAAAACCAGTGGTGTTCGGTAAAGGAGAGAAACAGTCAACCTCTGGCCATCCAAAGTGCCCACTTTTAAGTGGGCACTTTTTAAAAGAAGCTATGAGAATCTGGGAACTAACCTTCTCCACTATGATTTGTGGCAAAGCTTGGATGAAGCGGAAGTAAGGTGGGCCGGTGGGTGAGGAGGGGGGGGGGGGGTGAGTGGGGGTAAGGAAGTGGCAGATGGCGTCATAACGAAAAGCAATGGAACGTAGCTCATGGGACCTCTACCTCAGTCCAGGGAGCATTGATACTGCAGCCGTTTGAAAAGTTACGATCCATAGGGTAAAATAGTTTCTGGAGTGAACATCTACCCATGTGATTTTGTTATTATTACTTTTTTCTTGTAACTTTTTCTTTTGTGGCGGATAAATAATTTGTATTATCTAACGATAGTATAAAGATAAAAGACATATCTGAGAAGAGCTAAAGAGTTGGTTCTCTCACTAGACCATTTGAACAGCATTTCATTAATGCAAGGTGTTAATGTCAAACTTTAGTCTGAAGCTCGATTATTTTCATTGAAAATTTTGTAATGCAGTATGCATATCAAATTCTAATTCCTTCAGCGATAATTCTAAAATCCTATTAATATGAGACTTAGCATCATAATCTGACTAACTGAAATGACGACTGTTTTAATTTGAATCCAGGCGAATTTCACACCGCTGACCGATGTGGAGAAAATATGTTTGACAATGTTTTGCCCTCTTCTATTTATAAGTTACTTTTTATCGTTTAAAATTGCATAATAAATAATTCTTTTGGAGCATTTTTGGAAGTTACAGCCAAAAAGCTCATATTTTTCTTAATTATGTAAAGCTAAGCTATTCAGTACAGAGGTTAAGGCAAACATCAAACCCCCATACTTTCAATTAAGGCACTGCCAAGGTAATTGTGACAGAGGCTTGAAATCAGTTGGTTACCTCACTTGAAACGTGGGTGACACTGATAAATGGTGGACGGCAAAAATCTGGTGGAAAAATCATGAGTACGTGTTTATTTCCAGCAACGGTGTTCGCCGTCAATAATTAACCGCTGTCGGTTTGACTGACAAATAAACCCCAAGCTACTTATCTTAGAGAGCCTCTAAATCATATGCGCCTTCTTGTTTAATCTATTATATTTTGAAGAAATGTTTGTTTCT
This sequence comes from Pavona decussata, assembly GCF_977016875.1. Classification (NCBI taxonomy): domain Eukaryota; kingdom Metazoa; phylum Cnidaria; class Anthozoa; order Scleractinia; family Agariciidae; genus Pavona; species Pavona decussata. The sequence goes on from NW_028145729.1 coordinate 215,298, forward strand.
TAGAAAATTTCGGTTGAATCATAAACCTTTGCTTCATTTCTCTGCGATTTGTTGGGCAGCGGCAGAAGCCTCCTTACCAGTCTTTTTGCTCTTTCCACCTCTGATTTTGATACGTTGAACAGCTTAATCGCTTTTTCACTGAACACTGCAACACGTGGTCGAGGACTTTGCCTCAAAGCTAAAATGCAAAAAAAAAACACTTTAGAGGTAATCAATAACATCAATAGGCCAACGCACGTTTTGTATAATTGATTATCGATTTTCAAATGATTACTCACTGATGTCATTGATCATTGATTATTTATGAATGTCTAAGTCGCCAGAATGAGAGTAACAATCAATTTAGTTTCTAGGGGAGGGAGAGTTGAAAAACTCCGGGAACGAAATTGAGAAGTAACCTCAAAATAAGAACCAAAGTCCACTTACTGAGAACTTATGTACTTTCTGACGAAATCCTTAAGTGTGAAGACGATTCACCTTACAAACTGGCAATAAACAGCGCGTGACTGTGGTAGAATAAAAGTTTGTGATCCTGTCGGGGAAATGCTCATAGAGATATTTGTCATAAAAAGAACTTTATAAATTTTCAAAAAATTAAATTAAATTAAAGCTTCTGATTAGTTTTTTAGATTACGTTGTTTGTTAACCTGTACATAGTGGTTAAAAAAGGTTTTTGTGGTAAAAAGGTTGAAACTGTTGCTCTTTTTCTGTAAACTAGTTTTAATCAGTTACATGTGAAAAGCGCTGAGGCTTTTATCACAAAAAATTCAACTCAGACCTCGCTTCCATTCAAAGGCCAAGCCACAAGCACAGAAGGGATTCTTGAAATCTAATAAACCTTATTTCAAAATGCCTTCGACTTTAATATTCTTTTGTTTGAATTCAAATTAACCCTTCTTGCCTCGTTCAAGGGAAAATATTCTTTTGAGTTTTGAGATTAAGAACGAGGTAAGAAGGTCTAATTTAAATACGAACAAAAGAATATTAAAATGGCAGCCATTTTGGAATAAGGTCAATTAGAACAGTATATCTTTGTTTTTTTATATTTTTGTCTAAACTTTCTTTCTTTCCGATCGACGGAATAATTACCTCCTAGACTCTGGAGAACAGCGCGGGACTGTACACCTTGTGAGGCTTGGTAATCCACCCTCACACCGCCTGGTAATCTGGCGTTATCTAAAACATCTCTAGGATGAAGGCCTCCAGTACCAGGCATGTCGGTAGCAACTCGAGGGAAATATGCGTTCAAATGAGCGCGACTTCTCCGCTGCCAGTCCGTCCAGATTTTGTCCATGAAACAATGATGAAGGGCAAACTCGGGAGCAGCGGCTGAATCGTTTGAACACATGTGACCTGTCCAGAAATGCACGCTAATGAGATTCATGAACTGTATGATAGACATCACAAGGTGTCCCCTAACCTTGATTCTTACTAAAACACGAGACATGAAGTCATATGAAAACGAAAAAAAGGCCTGTGTGATATGCAGTACCCAAATTCAGGGTTAGGTGCATTTCTGGACATAAGTAGAATAACATCAATCGCAAAGCTCAGATAAACGTAAATTCCCACTGATAGAACTAAACTGGAGACTGGACAAAGACAACATTACTGTTTAAACATTTAATAGATGGTTTTGTTGTCTTTCATGCAAGATCCAGGTCGTTATTTCGTCTTTGTTAAAATTCGTACCTAAGAAATTATACTAAACTATGTTTCAACAATATTGTTTCAGAAATCCAATAGATCGAATTCGATATATTAAAATTCTAACTTAATTGCGAGGCTAAGGGGAACAAAAGAAAAAAACAAGTAATTATTCATATATGTGCTTTCGTATAATTTCTTTTGTTTTATTCCCGTAAGCTTTTGGAGCCAAGTCAAAATTTTAATATATCGAAATTAACCATTTCCAAGTTGCTGTATACCTCCTTTCAAAAGAAACGGCTAACTGCAAAGCTTTTCATCTGAAAATTAGTTTTGTTTGCCATGAATGAAAACTAATTTTCATGGTTAAAACTTTGCACTTAGCCTCGCTTTTCTAATGAGGTTCAAGGCAACTCAGAAGGGCCTATTGGTCTATTAATAACCGGTGGCGTCATCATATCAAACCTTCCTGTTTTCGCATAAAGCAGTATCTAGATTGTATATCCCTTTGCCTATTGCCTTTTCTATTGCCTTAGTAAAAGTTTGGTCTGTGCACCAAACTGCGTGTATGGATGTTGTTACTCACGGCTGCGGTCTAAAATGTACGTATTTGCAAATTCTCGTAACTGACACCTATACCGGCGCTATTTATCAAAAACTGTAACCAACCGCTTGTAAATAAAAGGGGGCACAATACAATATACGCTCTTCTGGCTTTCCATCATATCTAAATGCTCTTAGTCTCTTTGAATGATGTATAAGTAAGGACTTTTTTACATCACTTCTCGTTAAGTCGGGCAGATTTGGCCAAATATGGCAAAGGAAATGAGAACGCAGACGAAAATCGGCCCGATTTACAAAAAAAATGTGGCGGTGCTCAGAAGTTTTTGAATCAGGCCGATTTTCCATTTACACAGCGTTTCACCAACAGAGAAAGAAATCGGTCAACAAATTGTAACGTTTAAAGTGGGCAATGCAATTGAACCTACTATTCGGGACAATTAATCGGTACGTTTAAAGGGGAAGTATCAATGCTTTTGATATCTTGTGTTAGAAATGATGAAATAAGACCTCCAATCAGCTGCCAAATGGTTCTAGAATGACGAGAGGAAAGAAATCAACTCAATTCTTGAAAGGAACTGACAATTTGTGATATTTTCTAGTGCATTTTTTGGAAACAAAAATGCGGGAACATGAAAAACATTAGCCTAATATTTTTCAAGTTTCAATCCATACCGACCTACTCTGTCTCTGGCCAAAGGCACTAATCGACGGTTTTATTGGACTGGGGTGATAGTTTATAAAAAAAATTGACAATTATTTCGTTGTTTCTGCTGACAGACAAAAATTTTCGGGTTTTGAAATGACAGCAACTTTGCGTGAGACGTCCCCTTTAAATTAGCCTCTAAGAAACCATTAGATAAAGAATTTTGACAATGTACCTCCAATTAAGCAGTGAATAGTGTCGTGAAGATATATCCGCATGGTGTTTTCAAAATCGTTAAAGCTGGAAGGTGGGAGCCTGAGCACCGCTGTGACCATCATTGAAGAAGGGGGAGTATCCGTAAGACTAAACTCGCGGCGTAAGCATCCATTTCCGGCAGACGGTACCACGTTCCAAGCTCCTCGCCTAAACGGCCCATCAGTAACACATCGTGGAGCTGGTTGTTCTCCGTTCCCGCCAAAACCGCTGTCGCCACCAGACCAAAGGTCGGAAGGACCTGGATTAAAAAGCAAAAATGGAAACTAAAGGCAACAGAAGAAAATGTTTTTGACATTTTACGTATATAAATAAACAGTGCCAAGAGAAATAGCACATAAGATTTCATTTGACTGATCACAGTGTTCCTAAAGTTTATAACCGTTACTTTAAAAGAAAAAAAAATCATTTGCAAAAATGAAGCTGCATATCTGCGATTGAGAGGCGCGTCTTCATAAGTTATAACGATTACAGTGCCACGTTTGCAAACGTTCGAAGTGCATTATGTTTTCCAAAAGTTACAATCGCATTTCAAGACCTTAGCACACCTGTACGCCATGGAGTGTCGGCAACCAGACTCCAATCCCAGTAAGGCACAGTTATTTGGCAATCGATGCGTTGGAGAATGTTCTCATACTGCAGAACAAACCATCGATGCCACGGCAGAAAGTGATCTCGTGCATGAATTCCACACTGGAACATTTTTCTGTGTAGTGTGATGAGTTGATCGTAGTCAGGCTTGTATCTGGGGTCTGTGGACGCTGTGCGGACTGCTCTGATGTACCTCGCACGGTCAGCAGTTCTCATGGCAGTGAACTCGCGTCTGATGCGTGTGCAGTTAACGAGACGCCCACCGGAACATGCACAAGTCCGACCACATCTGTCGGTCACGATTCTTCCCTGGACACAACCTGTATAGAAATTATTGATGGGTTTGGATTTTTAAGCGATGGCAGAGGGAAATCTTTCTTTCGGGCGTCAGATTCCTTAGTGAAATCCGAAGAACACTGGGCACTAGCTATCGAGAAACATGGTTAGGTTGACTTCGATACTAATACTTGATATCATCAACACTAAAATTTACTTGAAAAGTATCGATAGTCGATTATCCCGAAAAGGTTCGACACAAATCATGTGACAATTCGGGAAATTTTATGTCTACTGCAGCTATTTCTTGTGTTACAATTTGTTAATGTCACCAAACCTTTTAAACAAGAAAATAATGAAAACACATGCTCGTTGGCAAATTGAAGAAACTTTTGTCCGCCTTTTTATGTTGTTTTTGTTTACTCATTATTGGGAATTTTTCTTGTTAAATAATCGAAATTTTACTGCATTTAATTTTCATATAATATTTCTATACCGTGAACTACACAAGCTTTTAGAAATACTGAGGAAAGTGGATAGCAAAATGCTGTTGTCTTCACCAACGTGACACCTAAGTACCTACGCATTTTGATGCATTTATTTTTACACTTAAGCTGTCGTCTTGTGATCTGTTACGACATGAAATTAAGCGATAGGCAAGGGGTAGACAAGAGGTAGAGGTAGGTAAGTTATAATCAGGAATTGTGTATATTTTGCTGCGGCGTCACGATAAGCAACCGTGACTTAGGAAAATTTGCGGTCGTTTCTCTATATATCAGCCTGGGATATTACAATTGCATCGTCGGAGACCTAGGGGCAGTCAGCCCCGGTTCGCCTACCCCCGACTTACTGCCCCTGCGTCTCAGAGGATGTTACGACTGAGAGTGCTGCCATACCAGGACATGGATTCGCATTGCATTTTCGGGATTCAAAGCTTCTTCCTGGACAGGTAGCACCTCCACTGCTGGGCGGAGGGTTAGTGCATGTTCTTGTTGGTCTCTGTGTTCCTCCCCCACAGGTTCTACTACAAGAACCCCAGGGACGCCAAGCAGACCACCCGCCATTAATTTTATAATTTGTCCTTGATCGCCACTCTTTATGGACTACAGATATCTTTTGATAGCAATAATCACCAACGATAAAATGCTCTGATTTTTAGACAAAATCTCCCAATTAGTATCATAAGAAATATATGGAGGAGAGTGAGGAGAAGATACATGTTGATAGTGGGCTGGAAGGGTTAAGGATAAACTAAACGGACTCAGCAATGTTTCTTGGACAACACTTAAGACTTGAAAGTGCCCTGCGCTTATTAATAAAAGAAAAATTCAATTATCAGGTACTATCCGAACATAAGGTTGAATGATACTAGATTCTGTGCACTAGTAGGGTTGTTGTTAACTAAACTAGACCATCAGATCCGTTGGTGAAATCCGAGAAGTACTGAAAACTACCAATCGAGAAACATTGTCATATTGGTCGACTCCGATACCAATACTTGATATCGTCAATGCGTAACTGTTATTTGTTTATTTATTTTTTTCTTTATTTATTTATTTATTTATTTATTTATTTTGGCTGACCTGTTAAATTTCATTGCACTTGCTTCGAATCAACAATTCAAGTTGGTGTTTCGAAAGCCGATTTAATAACGCCCATCACGCCACAATTAAACGTTGACAGAGATTTTCATCTCGCCCGTTAAAACTGTTTCCAAGAAGTCTAATTTTAAGCTAATGGTAAAGAAAACGTCTGAGTCACAACTGAGGGACAAAAATCTTTTTGAAGAATCTTTTTTCTTAAGTAATATATTAAACTTGAATCAAAGTTGACCGGCTTTAATCCAGGATAAAGTTAATCGGCCTTTAAACAACTGGGCCCAGAATATCTGACCGTTGTGAAAATATAAAGTTTTCTCTAGGTTTGTAGCTTATGTAGAGCTATGAATGACCTCTGTAATTAAATGAGTAACATGCTTCTGAAAAACAATGACCCTCTTGGATTCACATTGGATAGGAAAATTGCTATTTGAGATCTGGGGTCCTTACCATTTACATGGAAAACCCGGAAATTCCGGTTGCAAAATCAAATGATATGCATCATTCCATTTGGAGTACTCCTGAAATTATGGTCTTCTGATCAAAGTGATGCATTTTTATTACTCCTTTTGGGATTTACAGCTGATGTTCATACGTATTGCATGTTTTCTATCTTCTGTTAAGACAAGCTAAATCATTTTGTATTTATGGCGAAAATTTCGATCTGGGTGGTTTGCGTAAATGGTTAACACCCCAGTACCCCTTTTACTATACACACCAGTCTCTACACTGTCTCCTTGTACAAAAGAAAATACCACAACATGCAACTTGACACTCCCCCCCCCCCCCCCCAAAAAAAAAAACAACAACAACAACATTAGATTGCCGAAAAACGCCCTGTGACCTGTGAACTGAAAAAGAAACCTGTCGCTATATATATTTGTATGGACTCACCAGAACAACTATTTGGGTTGCAGCTCCTAGATTGTGAGTTTGCACCAAGGCAGCTATTCCCTAGAAAAGGGTTGGTGCACGTTCTTATTCTTGTTTGAGATCTACTGCCACAGCTTCCAGTACAAGGGCCCCAAGCTTGCCATAGAGACCATCTCCCACGAACCATACCTGTAGCGGAACATCATTTAAGGTGGCTCACAACGGTTTCAAGCACTTAAATTATGAAAGTCTGACCAGCCTGGTAGATCATGGTAAGATGCAACTTTTGGTAAGTTTTTAAAAACATTGTAAGAAAGGGTTTCAGATCCACCTTTTTGTAGAAAAAGACCATAACTTGTTTACCAATTTTTAGGAATTTCTTTGATACCATTGTTGCAATATTGTTGCTGTTAATTGGTAATAATAATCCATTACTGGGAAGTACTGGAAACGGTGGTGTGCTACCTTAACTAAATAAATATGATAACTTAGATACGTCAGCTTGATTTAGGAAAGCTTTAAAAATATGATTGTAATAGTCTCTCTCCTTGCTACTGTTCCCATTGATTTTTGAGTGGCATGTTTTAACCCTGTCTTCATGCTCATGAGCTCTTCTATCTAACAGTTCATGCTGTCTCGGCTTCCCTACTTTACTCAGTTAGTAACATATCACCGACATGACTGTCATACGTATTGTATATTGTGTACAGACCCACCTGGGCACGGGTGAATGTTACATGTCCGCCGTTGAAGCCTGTGGCCCGGGCATGCACGACCGCCATGCAGGGGGAATGGATTCGAGCACGTACGAGAACGTATTTGTGTCCCTCCATTGCACGTCAACGTGCACCGAGAATATGGTGACCAGGGAGACCAACCACCGCCAACTATAATGGAAGAAAACAAAATACTGAAGTTTATCCCAACGCTTAAACCTAAAAAACATCTGGCGAGTCGAGCTGGAGGAGGTTTTGAACTCATTCGGCACATTCGTAGCGTTGTCCTATCTCAAAGCAAAAGCCGACCTACACGACGTTCCTCAAATTTTTGTGGTAAAAATTTGGGATGACACGAATGTGCTGTTGCTCAAGAAACTATCTTGTGGATTCAATCCGCAAAGTCAAAAGTTAGCAAACCTCGCTGTTCAGTAACGTCCGTATCAAACTTTGGGTTGACAACAGGACACATTTTCGATCCTTTTATGGTCTTTTTTAATTGTTTAAGAAAAAAAGTCCTTATTTTTCGTAGACAAAGGTGGCGATGAGCGAAGCGTAGCCTGATAGCTGACCGGCAAAATTTAAATATCTTTGAAAGCGACTGAAGTGTTACAATGCCTACTTTGGGGTAGTGGGGTGTGAAATCAATCGTGGAGGCATAAATAATCTAACGGGAGAGGGCTGGGAAATTTGTGATATGCAGGGCCGTACGTAGGACTTTTTGTCTGAGGAGGCAAACTCCGCACACCCGTATACAGACAGGGCTTCTAGTTGGACGTTTTTGTTTTTACCCCTACACACATACACAGAAAGTTGCCTCTAAGACCTTTAGAGGAGACAAAACACACTGATGCTTTTTGCCTTAAATTGTCATGATTTATCAGTTATGGCATAACCACCTTGTTTAGCTTGAACCAAACATTGCCATATCTCAATAAGGCAGTTAAAACTATCACGCATTTAAATGAGCCAAACCGAACTCAGCTGAAGTGCCCCATGTGGCATCAAAAACATCGTCGTTGAACAAACACACAGATTAAGAGGACATCAAAACTCATCAGGCACAAATGACCTGTGATGTTGAACATACGATGGTTATAAATCCAAGGCTCTATCAAATCCTCCAAACCCGCTACAAATACTTGAGAGTAGCATAGGCCTTTAAAGACCAGTTTAGCTCTGAAAAAAACATACTCGTGCAAGCTAGATTTAAAAAGGCTAAAACACGCGCCAGGGAGTCGCGTAGCGTCAGTCTTTATTTACCCGCCAAATTCTATACCACAGGCCGAGCCCAAGTTACAAAATGATTATTTTCATAAGAAAACTCGCACTGGCTTTTACCTCGAAAGATTTTCCAAAATAATTATTTGGAATTGACATTGAAGGAAGATTTTTTCAGTGAAATTAGTCGATTTTCGTGTGATTTCGGAGCAGTATAGCTACAAGAAATAGCTCAACAAACTCAAACACTATGTCAGAAAAACTGAATTAAGTTCTCCTGACGGGGGCAGCTGCCCCCTCTGCCCACGCGCTATGTACGGCCCTGGTACATTTATTGATATTTTTAATTCATCCCGTTAAAAGGTACCCAATTGTTCTAAAAAATTGAGAAAAAAAAAGATTTGTTAAACATATTGCGTGGATTAAAAAAGAAAATTCACCCATTTTGTCTATTAATGAATCAATGTAAGGGAAATTTGCCTGTCTGCGTCACAGCTTAAGTGATTAAAGCGATTAGAAATATTTGTTAAGGTTAGAAAACCACGAGTTGTGTTTAACACGGCTTTCAAATCAGTTGTCTTCGGTTCATTTTTCAGGGTTCACACATCCTGTGTTCAAAAGTTCCTTTAAATCGTTTCTAATCATTTCCTTTTTTACTGACTACTTGAGTGTTAATAAATATTTCTTGTCTTTGAGGGATAGCACTGGGATATGGTACCGAGAAAGGAAATATATTGGGCACTATCAAAAAAAAGATAAAAAAAATGATATGGACTGAAGTTAAAATTTAAAAAAAAAAAAACTTTCGAGAGCAACTCTACTTATACCACTTACGCTTTCGAGTAGTTGTGCTTCTTTTAGTCTCTACTCTTGAGGTGGTTTTGAAAACTTGTTTAATTTCCCGCTGCATAATTAATCGTAGACTGCACTTTTTCTTGCTTCCCAATAACATGCAATATCAATTCCAATCTTAATATAGATTGCAAATTTTTGTAGTTTTAACATCGCCGATGCAGCGTTCTTCTTTCTTTTTTTTTAAGTCTGGCTGGTGTATCAAACCGTTTTCTGTCGTCACTTCTAATTTAGTTGATGCATTCTGTTAGATTTCTTTTGCTTCCTCTGTGTGATGGTTCAAGAGCTCAGGAAAATTTGAGCCAGTTGCATTTGCATCAAACTTAAATAAATGCTACCACCATACGAAAGTTTGAGGGAGAAAATTTAAACCCATTGTTATATTATTACAACACAAGTGTCACTCACACTGCAATTGGAAGTTCTTGATAGGTTTAAATTGATTTTAAATTTCGCTATCGATGTTTTGATGCCCATGCTAAATTTCTTGGAAAAAAAGGCCAGTTTCAAAAGAAAATGCGCACATTAATTAAAATGGCCAAAAAAGTGATAGTTTTAAAGTTTCGAGATGAGCATAACACAATTACAGTATAAAAAAATAGCAATAGAGGAAAATCAAAGTGATTCATTTCATTATTCGGCTATTAGTATTAGTATTATTAAGACCATGATGCACAGCTTGGTAATAAAATCATGATATTGATCACTATTTAGGGTTTATCCTCAGTCTTATCAACCACAACACCTATTTATTTTAAGAACGCGTTTAGTAAGTTCCAGAAACTGTCGTTACATACAGTAAAAAAAATTGCGATCTCAAAAGTAACCAAGTTACGCCATGGTACATCACTGATCACATGAAAACAATGGAAGATTTCAGTTTCGTCTTTGACGCGGATCACTTGAAAGTATCCTAAGTTAGATATTGAATAAATTACCTTGTCTGTGTGAGGTAACATGCAGGCAAGATTTGCACAAAACCGTTAGAGAGTACAGGACCATCCAGACTGTCATCGATCCCATTCTGTGTAGATGATTGAAGCTAATTTGAATCGGAAGAAAAGAAATAAAATAATGATTAGAAAATGCTCAAGGTTACCCGGTACCTTCAGAGGTGTCTCGCGTCCAAGCGATGTAGCGCATCCGGTTTAAACTGTAGATACTTGAACCCTTGTATCAAATTAAAGCTTATAGAACTGGCTATCCAACTAAACCAAGAATTTTGAAATAAAATGAATTGCCGAATTTTTAGCGCTGGTTTCTCAAACAATTTTTTTTTTCACTTGGAGGAGCCACTTCAAAGAGCTAAAACTCAAAAGGAATTTGTTCGTTTGCCTTCAAATTTGGACAGTAGCTAGTTTAACATATAAACAACAAAACCGTGTCCGCGAATTTTTTCTTTCGAAATATTTTTTCTCCGAGAGCGATTTTGTACGATTACGTCACTTTTTTTTCATCCTATTTTGAAAATGCTCTATAACTTTTCACTGCGATTGAATATGGCAAAACGCAGACACGTTTTTTTTTTTGCGCTTTGGGTCCGGAAACTGAGGAGCAAATTAAATTGGCAAAAACAAAATTCACTTTGACTTGTAGCTTTAAAAAGGTGATTCGGACGCTCGCAATTAGAGGTCGTGAAAAATTCGACAATTCACTTTATTTCAAAATTCTTGGTATAGTTTGATAGCCAGCTCTATAAGCGTTAATTTGATATAGGGGTTTAGGTATCTACAGTTTAAACTGGACGCGCTACATCGCTTAAATGCGAGACACCTCTGAAGGTATCGGGTAACCTTAAGTGACCAAAACATTCTCCTTGACACCAAAGATAACACACGAACAATTCAAATATTGCTGGAGAAGCTTAATTTTTATCATTTATTCCAGATAAATTGGTTACCTCAATCCGTACAAAACTGAATGAGTGTTGAATAGTTCAATGATTCTTTCCTTGAGAATTGCCTTTCCATCTACCGTGGAAATTTCATGAGAAATTAGAAATTACTTTGTCATTCCATTTTCAACCAGAGATATTGTAACACAATTAAAGCAATAAACAAAAACACGTGGCAGAACATGTGGCAGAACACAACTATGTATTTCAACTGTCCTCCATGGTGGGCGAGCACACGCCTTTCTCAGTCATGCGCACAACACTATAGGTACGTAATGCGTATACAATATCCCCCCTTTGCTATGAAGGCATGGACGGGTAACAGAAAACAAAAGTAGCATGGCTAAACTCAACTAGGCTCACAAATGAATTTGAGTAAGCACAGTTTCTAAGAAACGTTCTAGCTCAAATGAAAGTCATTAAAATAACTGGGAACACGGCGTTCTCGGAAAGGCCTGCCAAGATGTTCAGTGTTCAGTGTTCTCTAAGGTAATGTTCCCATGACTGGGGATGCTCCCTCCTTGGGTAGGTTCGGTGTTCGTTGCTGTGGGAATCACTTTCTTGACCATGGATACGTTTCTAAACAACCGTATCCCTCCTCTCGCAAGTTCGACGCTGACTTCCTTTTTTTGACAAAGGTAAAGGGTCTAGGGTCATATCTTGTGGTTAGCTTGTTTTGACGCTTCTGAAGCAGTAGCACTTGATCTCCCTGGCAAATGTCTGAAGGGGTTGCTTTGTGCCGTTTATCCATGTATGACTTTGCCTTTGACTTTCTCAAATTGTCATTGGAGCGTGTGATTTGGAGGAGCTTAGAGGGGCGAGAGAGATCCAAACAGGGAATCTTGGTACGAACAGGACGATTCATCAACAGGGATGCAGGCGATACCCCAGTGGAGGAATGGGGAGTATTTCGGTAATTCATTAAAAACACAAACAGTTCAGAACGCCAGTTCCTCCCTTCTACCAAAGCAATGCGAATGGTCTTCTCTAAAGTTTTGTTGAACCGTTCTACTTGGGCATTGGCCGCTGACCACAGGTGTGTAATTTTACGATCCTTGATGCCTAATTGCTTACACCATGGTGTAAACTCCTCTGACCCGAAAGGGACATTGTCAGATGTAATGACTTCGGGGATGCTGTGTGTTGCGAACATTTGGGTAAGGTATGTAATGGCTGTGGCTGCCGAACTTGAGCGCGTGATGTGGACCTCTGGATACTTTGATGTTTCATCAACAACAACAAAAAGATACTCTCCTGATGGGAATGGGCCACAGTAGTTAACATGGACTGTGTGCCATACTTGTTTAGGTGGATCTGTCATTCGGAGGGGCTCTGGGGGTGGGGTGGGGTGGGGCCCACAATTTGGCAACCAAGGCGTTCGCGTACATATCTCTCAGCTTGAATATCTATGCCAGAACACCAAACTCTTTGCCTGAGATGCTGTTTAACTTAAGTGATGTCTTGATGCCCCTCATGTGCTAACTGAAGAATGCGAGGACGCAGTGCGTCGGGGTTAACAATACTATTGTTCCGCAGAATCAACCCACGTTTTTGGCAAAGTTCATCCTTTACATCTGCAAAGGGCCTTGGTGCAGCTGACCAGTTGCCAGTGTCCAGGGCCTCCTTGATGGTGTTCAAAGTAGGGTCACCTTCGGAAGCGAGAAGAAGCTCTTGAAGAGTGATGGCTGAACGGGGGGAGTCAACTATTATGGAGTTAACGTATTCCTCAACAGGATCTGTTGGTTGTAACAGGTTTGCGCGACAAAAATTCAACAGCATTTTGGATACCAGGGCTGAGTTGTTCGAAGCATGGTTAGCGCTAACCATTGGTTAAGAGGTATTAAAACCTATAGGTTGTCATGGTGTTTAACCCGGGTTAGCGCTAACCATGCTTCGAGCAACTGGGCCCAGACTGGTAGACAATGCGTGGACTGTAGTTCTGAAGCCGTAACCGCCAACGTTCGATTCTTGGTGAAGGGTTCCCACGGCCATTGAGGAGAACTTCCAGAGGTTTGTGATCGCCCACTAAGTCAAACTGGCTGCCATGGATGTAAAAATGAAACTTCTCACATGCCCATATTCTGGATAAGGCTTCTCTTTCAGTTTGGCTATATTGCTGCTCAACGGGTGACAGACTGCGGCTTCCATATGCAACAGGTCGCATAGAGCCATCAGGGTGCTTCTGAGTCAAGGCACCAGTAATTCCAATTTTGCAGGCATCATGACGTACCTGGGTGGGGAGGAAGGGGTCAAAATGGGCCAGAACAGTGTCGCTAGAGATGAGGTCACGCATTTTGTAAAAGGCTTCAGATTGCTCCGGGCCCCACAACCATGGGTGTTTCTTGTGTGTGATTCTTCGTAAGGGCTCTGTCATAGCAGCGAGGTTTGGCCACAGTATTTACTAATCCAAGAAAGCTTCTTGCTTCTGTGGCTTTGCTGGGCGGTTGCATTTGCTTGATTGCCTGTATACGATCCTTGTCGGTGGATACACCTTGTGCTGAAATGTGAAATCCATGATAGTCCAGTTTAGTGACGCCAAATAGACACTTGGCTGGGTTGACTGTGAGGTTTTTCTCTTGGAGACGTAGCAAAACATTTTTTAGGGAGCTGTCATGCTCCTCTTTAGTGGTACCATGGACGAGAATGTCGTCAGCAATGTTCCTCACATTGTGGCATCCTTCGAGGACCTGCCCAATTACATGTTGGCATATCTCAGAGGCTACTGATGCTCCATATGGCAGGCGTTTGTAACGGCGGGGGCCGACGTGTGTTTTGAATGTTGTCAGGTGACGAGATGATTCGGCCAGTTCGATTTGGTGATAACATTCTTTGAGATCAAGTTTGGAAAAGAAGTTGGAGCCGTTTAGGTCTTGTAGAATTTCTTCAGATGTTGGGTATGGGTGGTGTGTACGGCGAAGAGCCTCTTTGGGCCTACACATGTTAACACACAGTCTTACGTCACCATTCGGCTTATCGACAATGACGACAATGGTGTCGGACCTGTGACCTGTTCAATGATATCTTGATCTTCCAGCTGTTTCAGCTTGGCTTCCACCCTGGCACGGTAGTGTAAGGGTGTAGGACGGGAATTTTGTACGACTGGTTGTACAGTTGGATCAATGTTGAGCTCGAGTTGGTAATCTTTTAGTTTCCCGATCTTGCCACTAAACACCGCTGGGAACTTCTGTAAGAGAGACTGGTATTCACCATGTACAGGTGGATGCTCAGTGGTGGTAGAAGCAGCAATATGCAACATTCCCGGCCGGGTTGAGGTTTCACGGCAAAGGACACAATCAGCATTCCTCGCTTTGAGCACCAGGAACCTTGTTAGATCCGTCAGCCCAGATGGAGTATTGATCAGTCCGTAAAACGATCCGGCAAGGGGAATTGGCGCAGGGTTATCTTCTCCATAAGGGCGAAGTTTCACATTTGTGGGTTTTAAGGGTACCGTTTTTGCAGCACAGATCGCCTCATATGTTGCATAGTCAATGGTGTTCGCTGTGGCACCAGAATCAATGCAGACTTTGACTGGGGTACCTTCCATGGTAACTGTGATATCTGACTTTTCTTGGTTATGGTTGAGTTGGAATGCTTCGTGACTTTCATCGTCATCCGAAGAGTAACTAACATACCGGGCCTTAAGTAGCCCTGCCTGTTTGCCATTTGGGCGCCTCTGGATTTGGGGTTCTTTTCATACACACGCGTCCAAAATGGTGTAGGATTCTGCACTCAGAACATGTCTTACGAAAAGCAGGGCATCTGGGGGTTCGTGGCTGGTGGTCGAGCTGGTCACCGCAATGTGTACATTGTTGTCGTTTATCTAAAGTAAAATTTGCTTGTTCTTCTTCGCTGATGGTTGTTGTTGTCAGTTGGTGAGCGAATTGGGACGATGCACTTTCAATATTCGCCGCCTGAAAATTGGCTGACTCCATGGAGCGAGCAATATCTAACAAAGAACTGAGAGAAACGGTGGATTTTTCACGAAGGCGGCGTCGGCGAAGTGTATTGGAGTGACAATGTTCAATTAGCTGATCCTTAATAGCCTCGTCGAGCAAGTATTTATCGAAGTCACAGTGCTCTCCCAGTCGACGTAGACATGTTACGTATCGAGAAATCGATTCACTGGGCACTTGATGAGCCTGGGGAAAGGTGTGTCGTTCGAATTGTAAACTCTTCTGAGGAGTGAAGTGAGTGTTCAGCGCGGTTAGTGTCTCCGTATAGCTAGTCCCTGTGTCAGAAAAGGTAGCAAAGATGTCTTGGACATCCGGCCCGGCAAGGTGAAGTAGCAACGCTCGTTTGCGATTGTCAACAGTGATTCCACGGGCATCGATGTAATATTGTAGTCGTGTTTTTCATCTGTCCCAGCGGGGACCCACACTGCCAGTCTGTTCGAAGGGATCGAACGGTGGTATCGATGTGATCTCGGCCATCCTCGTCGCCAAAATATTGTAACACTAAACAATAAACAAAAACATGTGGCAAAACACAACTATGTATTTCAACTGTCCTCCATGGTGAGCGAGCACATGCTTTTGTCAGTCATGCGAACAACACTATGGGTACGCAATGCGTATACAATAGTGAACTGAATGCGTAGTATTCGATTGATTGGCTGATCTCCTTTCTGAACATTAAAACGGCTTGCGTTGAATATGGTTGAAATTAAAACGTTCTTATTGAAATGAACAAAAGAATAGCACTATACTTAATAGATGTTCATTTCTTTTGTATCTAAATAACACTTTAACTGCGAATATGATACACAGAAACAAAGGAAACTTACCTTGCCACTTCAAAAGATTGAATAAGGAAAAAAATAACTTCGTGTTTGCTATTTTCATTTATATAGGTTAAGTCAGTTTTCTGTCGCCCAGTGAAATCGAAATAACTCAAGAGGCCCACAAGCAATACTGAAAATAAAATATACAGGGGAAGTTTGCCTTCTATATTGATGCCATCAAGGGCCCCTCAATTTCATTCTGCGATGTCGTCAAAGTTTCGAAAATGGCTCTTGAGATTTCAAATAACAGGACATTCTTCTTTGCGGTGCTAAAGATAGATATCCATGAGATATACCTCTAGCAACTGACGAGATTCCACAACAATCGAAACTGCAGTCTTGCTTCAAGTACAACTATGGAGAATTTTTAAATCCTTACAGCAGATGGTCAACTTAGACCAAACCAGCCAGACACCAAAACGATCCCAATGAGTCCATTCTAGACATTGGGGACGAGATTGACCTTAGCGAGACCGACGAAGACACAGTTGATATTGAGATCCCTGACGCTCAACCAGCGAGAGAAAAGCCAGCACCTCAGCCTACCCGTGAAAGAGTTACGAGGAACCCAGTTGAAAACCAGCTTGGTGCAAGGAAGCCCAACGAGCACAAACGGAAATTAGACACGCCAAACCGGCATCAGAGCTGAGACGGCAAAAAGCCGCGTCGAGCCATGGAAGTTTCGTCCTTCAACACTAAGATCGAAAGATCTGAGACCGCCATTAAGAAACTGAGGGCACACATCAAGGACGGAACCTGTCCTAAGACTCTTGGATATAGCGTGCGTGCAAATATCACGCCAGACGAACAATTTAAGAAAGAAATAGGCTCGATTAGAAAAACTGCCAAACAGGAATTTATTCGCACTTTAGCGAGATTCAACCAGAGGTGCATTGAACAACTACAAAGTAAACGCACCAAGGTTGAGCAAGAAGTGTCTCGCGAGAGAAACAAAACTAGTGTTTTTCAAACTAGAAAAAGCAGGACGCCATCGGCGCCTAGAGATGTAGTGTACACATGAGTACTGATGTACTTAAGTTAGCATCGAATATCCAAGCAAAGATTGACATGTTCACGCAACTATTGTCAAAGATTGATGATTCTAAGAATAAACAAAGTGAATCCCAGTGTACTCTCTGTCTCAAAAGGGGGAAGGGAGAAAGGGACAAAAAGAAATACATTCACTGTTAGAAATTACAAACGAAGAACGCGGAAAAATACTTTACAGCCAAAAAAGTCTAGAGAGACTATAGAATTTCGCAAGCAACACATCAAAAACCTCTCAGATACACAATTGACTACAGAGCAGATCAATTTACTCTCTAGAGGTTTGAAATTCATTCCAACACCTGTCATGAAAGAAAACCAGATAAGGCGCCAGCTAACTCAGACTTCAACCAATTTGCCAGAAGGATGCGCCTTCAATATATATATATCATGACAAAAATACTGAGCGACATCCATTTCACGTGAAATCCAGTTGGATTCCACCGATTCAACGGTCAGTTGCTCTTGAGACTTACTTAGAAGAAGTCAAAATAAAGCTTGCAGAAGCTCCACTGGTTCCCTGCTAGCAGAGGTCTCTGACGGCGAGAAGGAAGAGAGACCTCTGCCGGCCCCCGACGAATCTTCTGTCACGCATGCGCTAGGGTTTCCTAGCAACGAGTTACATTTTAGCCACATGTAACACGAGCTTCGCAAACCAGTTTGCGCGCAAATAGCAGCCGCGGTAGGGCGATGTGTGAAATAACTCGTAGCTATATGTGGAAATGCCACGGACTCCTCAACAACATCGCATATTCAAAGAACATAATTCTCCACGGACACCAGTAAAACCAGCAGCTGTAGGCAAAGATGAAAACTGCTTTTTGTGCCGAGTAAATTTCAAGTTAAGCGGCCAGAACACCTGGCGATCGCTAAAGACAAGCGATTGAAAAGCTGTAGTTTGCGGTTTGTTGAGGAGGACTGCTAACTTTCAAAAGGAATCTTCACCGCTCTGTACGGAATGCTTTCGCAAAGTGGAATCATTTATCAAGCAAATTAAGGATTTTGAAGATGGTAAACGTAAAATAACTGAAGTGGGAAACTTGTGTAAACCAGCGGAAGCCGTAACAACTGTGGGCTCGGAAATTTCCAGGGCACAATCTGAACAGAGTATGCGCATTGCGTATTAACTGTAGCCGGTTTTGGAAACCGGTCAGTTTCGACCAAAAATCTGGTCGGCGGCTACATGAGAGAACGCGTCGGGGGCCGGCAGAGGTCTCTCTCCCTTCTCGCCGTCAGAGACCTCTGCTAGCAGGGAACTCCACTGGTTAAACCTAAAAATAATCTGCCACCCGGCGAGCGACGAGCTCTCAAAGAGCTTATTAACAACAAAGAAACTATTCTCAAAAAAGCCGATTAAGGCACAACAACCGTCGTTATGAACAGAGAAAACAAAATCAATGAGGGACAGAAACAACTGGACGATAGAAATAACTATCAGCCACTAGACAAACCAATGGTTAGAGACACATCCCAGAGAGTTAAACACCTTATTACTGCCCTTACCCAAGCAGGGTGCATAGACGAAATGACGGTTAAATGGTTTAACCTTACACCAAATCTGCCTCGAATCCCAGTGTTTTATACCCTCACAAAAATTCAGAAACCGACATTAGTCGGAAGACCTATCATATCTGGGTGTGATGGCCCAACAAAACGCCTATCATCATTCGTAGACAAACCATTTCAGCCAATAGCACAAATACAGGACTCGTATCTTAATGATACGACAGATTTCATAAAGTTTATTGAAAGCACTAGGGTGCCTAGAAACGCTTTTCTAGTCTCAATGGATGTCACTAGCCTTTTCACGAATATACCACAGGAGGAAGGAACCACTATAGTATGCAACGCATACGAGAACGTTCATGCCAACAACCCTCCTATAGCTACAAATTTCCTCAGAGAAATGCTTAGCCTTATACTGAAGGAGAACTCCTTCCAATTTAACGGCACGATCTAACGATCTCCAAACACACGGAACTGCCATGGGTACTAAAATGGCAGTAGCTTTTGCCAACATCTTTATGGCATCTATGGAAAAGGAGATCTTGAGGCAGAGCGTTAAGAAACCACTAACGTGGAAAAGGTTCATTGACGATGTATTCTGCTTGTGGGATGCAAACGAAAAAGAAAAACATATTTCATTGAGCAAGCAAATTCGTCCCACCCTTCCATAAAGTTTACTGCTGAAATCTCACAAGTAGAAACAACATTCTTGGATACAACAGTCTATAAGGGAGAGAGATTCGAGAAAGAATCGATTCTCGACGTGCGCACACATTACAAACCTACTGAAACATTTCAGTACACAAACTATAACAGTTGCCACCCAAAAAAGGCTTCGTTAAAGGAGAAGCTCTTAGACTTCTGAGGACAAACCCTTCTAAAGTAGTGTTTGAGGAAAACATTAAAAACTTTAAAACACGCCTGATATCGAGAGGTTATCCTAGTAACCTGGTGGACAAAATCCTCTCCGAAGTTAACTTCGCAGAAAGAAAGAACGCTCTTACACAAAAACAGAAAGCGCACAAGAAAATTCTACCATTCGTGACACAATTTCAACCATCACTGCCATGTTTGAAAAACATTTTAATGAACAAATGGCATTTAATACAAAACCAGCCGCTACTAAGAGAGATATACAAGGAACCTCCCTTGATCTCTTATAGAAAAGGAAAATCGCTTAAAGACATGCTTGTTAAAGCAAAACTGTAAAGGCTTTTATAAACACAATGTGCACACAGCGGGAGTAGAGCAGGTCTGTCAACCCCATTTAAACAGACTTAATAGATGTTCATTTCTTTTGTTTCTAAACAACACTTTAACTGCGAATATGATACACAGAAACAAAAGAAACTTACCTTGCCACTTCAAAAGATTGAATAAGGAATGAAATAACTTCGTGTTTGCTATTTTCATTTATATAGGTTAAGTCAGTTTTCTGTCGCCCAGTGAAATCGAAATAACTCAAGAGGCCCACAAGCAATACTGAAAATAAAATATACAGGGGAAGTTTGCCTTCTATTTTGGTGCCATCAAGGGCCCCTCAATTTCATTCTGCGATGTCGTCAAAGTTTCGAAAATGGCTCTTGAGATTTCAAATAACAGGACATTCTTCTTTACGGTGCTAAAGATAGCTTTCGGCATACGCAGTGTACTAAAACATTTACTCATAATGTAGACAACGCAATATCAATGCCTAAAATGCATCCCTACGGCATTCTTAACTATAGAGCTTGGTGGCTTGATTGCGGTCATGTATGCATCTCTATACATTTACCGGTGAAGTGGGCACAGGGCAAAAACGAAATGGGTCCTTGGTGAGCTTTGGGTAACGAGTTTTTCCACAGCGTAACAATGTTGTGAATTATACAGTTATTTAACAATTATCCTGTTAAATCGAGCGGAATATCGCCTTGTACTCAGCCGAGGAGGCCGTAGGCTGAGTTGACTGAAATCATGGAAAATTCCGCAAGATTGAGCAGGATAATTGCTTAAATATTCAACACGTTGATAGCAAAGCATAGTTTTATTGCGAAAAAGCTGGTAACTATCTTCATTTTGCCATTTTTCTCCCCGACACACGAAATTACCTATATCGCAGGATATCTGTTGGCTTAACGGACGACGAATATTCAATGCACCATGACCATACTTGGGCAGTGTTATTACAGTGTGTTGAATAATAAAATGAATTAAAGTATTATCCAGTGATGAATTCATTATTTCCCAGCCAACCTGTATTCACCATGAGTTGGCCTCAAAAGAGTAAGTAGGTTCACTCCCAAATTACTTCTGGAGAAATAGGGGCATAGAAAATCACAGGAAATTGGAAATAAATTAAAGGAAATTTTAATAGTCACTCGGCAGTCATAACCACCTTGTGCAATATAAAAGAAACAGATGTTTTGTCTATCAACAGACTTGATAAAAGTAAACGTGAATTAGCCACCGTAAAGAGATTCGAGTGTTGATTTTTTGAGTGTCCCTTCGATTCGCTCTGAGGAAAACCAGACATTTGTTTCTACTCCCCACCGACGCAGCACCACAGTCACTTTTGAAACTTAAAAAGGAAGTATCACGCGAATTTGATGTCTTTTCAAGACCCAAAAATGTCTGTATGTCAACAGAAACAAAAACAATATTTGTCTAGTTAAAGTCATCATCCCAGTGAAATAAAACTGTCAGCTAGTGCCTCTGAACAGAGACAGAGTAAGTCAGAATGGAATTGACTTGAAAAATGTTAGGCTCACGGTTTTTAAGCCCGCGTAATTTTGTTTCCAAAATACGCTAGAACAGATCATGAGTTATTCCTCTCAAGAATTGAGTTGATTTCTTTCCTCTCCTTGTTCTAGAATTTTTTGTAGCAAAGTGAGTCTTAATTTCACTATTATTAACAAGAGGTCAAAAACCCCATGACACTTGTATACACTCGATTGCAAAAACGTTGACACCTTAAAAGCATAAACTGTGAACGATGAGACCCAACAGATTTGTGGGTAGCCGGTTTAAACAATAACCTCGTTTCCATAGTCAATAATTTACTATTCTCGTTCTTTGCAATAAAAAATAGTGCTGACTTAATTCTTCCGAATAATTTTATACCAAATACTGCTTAAGTTCATTGCCTGTTTTGAACTTAGGCAAATCGCGGATTGTATATAACTCAAATTGGCCCTTGTTGGCCAACTTGGACACTTGCAAAAGTGGAAAGCTTGGACAGTTTCCATCATTCACCACGTGCAACTAATTTTGGTCATCGGCCGTTGCACGAGAATAGAATATTATGCAAATAAATTTAGTACACTTATACCCATAAAGCCACTGGGTCTCATCGTTCACGGTTTATGCTTTTTAGGTGTCAACGTTTTTGCAATCGAGTGTATACGAAACGGGACTGAAACTACAGTAGCTGAGTAACTGCTTTCGTTTTAATTCATAGCTTCACTTAGGGTTAAACATACAGGCTCAAACGTTAAAAAACTACCTTGCACCACGTAATAAAACAATAAGCCAAAAAAGGAAGTCAGTATTAAGAGCCACCTTGCACAGTAACAAATATCATTACAGAAAATGTTAAATATAAATGTAAATGGAATGTGAAGTATTGAGACCGAATTCACGAAGCTCTCTTGAGGTAAGATGTATCCTAAGTATTGTTTGTTACTTATAATAGCCTTTTGTTGGCATAACAATATGCAATTATAGGAACTGATGTGTAACCAGGAAGACTGGCTGGTCCTGCAACCCTTGAAATGGCCAAAAATCTTCGATATCATCAATGTCTTATACTTTTGAGACAATTCTCCATTTCTTGTTACGGTCCTCGTTTTTGGAATTCTCTGGATTGTCGTCTAAGTAATCTAAATGATCTAGCTACGTTCAAATCTTCGCTCAAATCAGAATTGCTATCTCGATACTTGAGTTGTTAATGTTACCTCTTCCTCTCCTTTTTACGGTAGCTTTTGTACAATTTATTGTTGGTAGGCAATCATGTAACTATTGTTTATATTATTGTATTTGTGGTTTTAGTTTTTCCTGTACCTTTTTTATAACATGTTTTGTAACTAATGTAGTCAATGATTATATTGTCCTTCTTTGTAACTAGTTCGTATCGTTTATTTTTCCTATTGTCACTCTGTTTTATCATCTCGTACCAAGATCTCACTGCAGGTTTTGAAATGAGAAAATGTGAGCCTGGGCGTGGTACGAGATTAATCCTAAGCTTACGACAGCCTGGACCTTATAACAGGCCCCCGGCTTCAAATTCAGGCTTCCCCGTCACCAAGCCTATTTTGTTTGTGCAGTGTGTAATATTTATATGTGACGAAACAGATTTATATATTTTGAGTGTCAATTTAGGATAAAGTGAACTATGTGGATCTGACCCCTGCTTTGTGGCTTTTTTCCATTTTTAAATGGTCACACGTTACGATTTCATCCACAAACTCAAAATGTTAGAGGTACTATGTACAGCCTAGTAAACAGCATCTCTTTGGGACTTTAATTTATTCACGGGAGCAAAAAACAAGAGCTACGTAAGATTTTTCACGGTTCGAACCCAGAAGCCTTTGGTCGAGAACAAAGTATCTCTAAATCTCTGGAATTCCTACAAGTTTGATATGTAGCAGTGTCAAATCCTTGGGAAATTGTTAATTCACCTCTTTAAATTACAGTCAACTTTTCCCTTGCGAATGCCCTATGCCACGAGCATTTAATTCTCTGTATATTTTGGTCAAAACTGTACAATTGTGTGAAATAATATATAGGGGGCGAGATATAACGATGTAAATGTCCTTTATTTTCTTCACACATGGCAGCTATTTAAAGATTAAAAAAAACAAACAACAGTAAAATTACAAACAACAACCGCCAATAAAACCAAAACGAGGCCACCCTTGGCCGTATCCGAAGGCGCCCCGGCTCGAATAACCTCGCCTTTTTGTGGAGCGAAGGAATTGGTGGCTACCAACCTGAAAAATAAATGAATATTAACTATTACTATCCATAAAGAAGTGGGGGTACAGCGTTTTATCATGCCTCAAATTATTTCATACAATTATGCTTATACTGCAGGCGGGAAGCAGCTCTTGTATAATCTTAAATTGTACATCATAATAGTCGTCTCGATATAACAATGTATGTTTAAAGCCTTACGGTTCCTTCTCAACTGCAGCGCTGAAACAGAGCGGCCAAACTAGCATTCCATACTGGGCGAAAAGAGAACATCTTAAAGGTGGTCTAGGTTGTCCAATCCGCTAAATGAATTATTTCTGGGATAGAAATGCCTTCTCTGGCTGCTGCAGATGTAGATGCTGCACGCCAGCCTCTAACAGACAGATTTTTAGCAAATGAAGAAGGGCAGCAGAGCTAACTGGCTTGAGGAACAACTTCTTTGGTTTCAGTGACAGCTTCTTGTCATCTCTCGTTCTTCGCAGTGAACAAATTACCTTATCAACTTAGTGGTAAGAACAAATATTTGTGACTGGCTTAATAACTTGACTAATCAATTGGCAAATTGTGATACGAACCTATTAATTATAATAAATTATTTTCTGTTGTGAATAGATGTACCTGGTCACTGTTCAATGTCAGTACACGTCCGCTCTTCTGAATTACTTCCCTGGCACATCCGACCACCATGCTTGGGTAACGGATTAGTGCACGCACGATAACGGATTTGTATCCCTTCATGGCAAGGAGAAAATGGTCCCCACGAGGACCAACCACCATCAACTGTTATGGAAGAATACAAAAAGAGTTTGATCACATCGTCGTAGAATTAAGAACTGGTTCAAGTGTTTAGCGTTTGTATACCACCGAGTTATGGATGCACGCGGGAAGTTTGGAGAGCACGGGCACTACCTTATCTTATCTTACCTTGTGTTAGGGAGGCGGCGTGGCGTAGTCGTTAGGTCGGCCGGACTTGTAATCTAGAGGCCCCGGGTTCAAGTCGCGCTCTGACCACTTGGATTCGTTTCACGGTTGTCCCGTTTTTAAAACCAAGGCCACGCTTTGTAAATAGCCAACTGGTTTGCCTCCCACCAGTTGGGATCAGTTTGTATAATTGTTTCACTAATTTATAGTGTCCCCAGTTAGCACTGCAGTGCTAATTACTTCGACTCTTAAATATAGTCATTTATTTATTTATTTTTCTTAATTGTTATCAATTTAATTGATAAAACCAGTTTTACAATAACTGTCCAAATTCCTGCGCGCTGATTGGCTCGTAGCTATTGTCTATAAGAGTACAGACAATAAAAATGACGTCAGATGTAGCGCGCACTTTCTCAACGAAAAAAATAGCAAATTCCGCTCGTCCTTTTTCCATGTTATTGTAAAAAACAAATCGACGGCGGTTTTCTATGGTCTATACTCTTATAGACCATAAAATGACGCCATAAAATGTCCAAAACTTGGCAGTGAAACCACTCGCCTGCGGCTCGTGGTTCCACTTGAGTTTTGAACATTTTTGACGTCATTTAATGGTCTATAAGAGTATAGACCATAGAAAACTGCCGTCGATTTGTTAAATATTCGTTGCTATCTTCATGACTGGCTAATCTATTGGCTAATTTTGATACAAACTAATAATTTATTTAAAATAAATGTTTTCTGATGCTAATAGATGTACCTGGGCACTGATGAGTGTTACACGACCGCTTTTCAGAGTTCTTTCCTGGGCAATTGCGACCACCATGCAGGGGAAATGGTTTACTGCACGTTCGAGAACGTACTTGTGTCCCACTACCGCAGGACAAAGTGCATAACGAGAATGATGACCACGAGGACCAACCACCATCAACTAACGAAAGTAAGGTAGGTAGAAGAAAGAATTTCTGAGTTGCTGTGAACCTCATTTTGAGCTTGTTGAAATTTATTTGTCTTGCTAGCTAATTGAAGTCAGGAATATCGAAAATAGAGCTAAGCATCACCTGACAACAATCTTATCATGATGACTCACGACAGAGAGAGTACTGCCGAAAAGGTCACCTTTGAATGGTGTCTTGTCTAAAGTTTGAACCACATTATGCGGGTTAAAGGCCCATTTAATCAGAATAACAGTGGGTGGATTTTTCCGATCAGCTCTATAAATGACGTTAAAAAGTGTTTTTCGTTGAAAGTAGACGTACCTGGGCATTGTTGAGTGTTACACGACCGCTTTTCAATATGCCTTCCCGGGCATACCCGGCCACCATGCAGGGGGAATGGATTACTGCACGTGCGAGAACGTACTTGTGTCCCTCCAGCGCAGGACAACGTGCAGGGAGAAAATGATGACCACGTGGACCAACCACCATCCACTATAACGAAAGAACACAAAATAAGTTTGGTCACATCGTCGTAAAAACAGATACAGTCGAACCTCCGCTAACGGACCCCTCTCGTAGGCGGAGACCTCTCGTAAGCGAACACTTGGTCATGTTTTTAATTACATACAAACATACAAATTACATACAAACACTACATTTTTAACCTCCCAGAAGCGGACACCTCTCTTGAGCGGACTCTTTTTTTTTTGTCCCAATTCAAGTGAAGCAAAGGTTGCATTGGGGGAGTGCACCAACAGAATAATTAAAGATTGTTTATCTAAGCGAAAAAGTGCACCACCTGACAACAATCTTATCATGATGAGTCACTTGGTTGGCTCAAAAGTGACTCAGTTTGTAACCCCCTCACCGCCCACGAAAGTCTATTCCTTTATTTTGTCGAATACTGAAAAAAGACATCAAGTAATGCTGACACATAGTGGCTTTAATGGTTCATCCTCAGACTAAAGCCAAGAAAATGCTCTGCACAGTATACCCAACTGCACAGCTGAAAAGTACTACTGCAACATTGTGACTTGAATGGTTCAGGCTCAGATAAAAACCGGGGAAATACTCTGCACGGTATACCAAATAGAAAAGTACTGCTGAAAAGGTCACCTTTATGGTGGTAAAGTTTGAACCACCTTATTGAACGGTTTCAATATTTGCCTCAATATGCGTTCAACACTTTGTTGAACCAAATGTCGGAGGCGTTTGAACAAGTCGTTCAATATTGTTGAAAGTATAAAAAATGTTGAACGCTTGTTAAATAAAATTTCAATTTCAATTGAACAGTTTTATATATTTTTAACCATGCTGCTGAATGACAACATGAACAGATTATTAAAATTT
Organism: Pavona decussata; assembly: GCF_977016875.1. Taxonomy (NCBI): domain Eukaryota; kingdom Metazoa; phylum Cnidaria; class Anthozoa; order Scleractinia; family Agariciidae; genus Pavona; species Pavona decussata. The sequence continues at coordinate 241,935 of NW_028145729.1, forward strand.
CAAATGTTTTAAACTTTCATTCAACATCGATTAATGTTTTCCTTTGCTCTCCAAAATGTTGAATGGCGTTGAAGCCGTTTGAACACTCCATTCAACATTTGTCCAACATTTGCCCAACATCCGTTCAACTTGTGTTGGATAAATGTTGGTCAAATGTTGAAACAATTTAAACGGGCCTTGGCAGAGACACGCTAATGAGATGAATAAACTGTATGATAGACATCACAAAGTTTCCCCTGACCTTAATTCTTATTAAAACTCAATTCGGTCAAATGTGAAGTCATATGACAATGACAAAAAGCTATGGCTTATTTGAATTACCCAAATTTAGCGTTAGGTAGGTACTTCAACAAACCTTTTATTCCACAGGAAATACCACAGATCTCAGTCTGGGATCCAGGTCCACGACACTGGGCACCACCGTTGGACGGTGGGGGGTTGGTGCAGCTGCGCGTGCGTGATCGTGTTCCACCACCACAAGTTCTGCTACATTGACTCCATGAAGACCAATTTGTCCATTGACCGTTAACTAGAGAAACACAGAGAATCTTCTATTAAGTAATACATTTCTTTAAAGTGCCCCTAACCCTTCAATTTGTTTTCTTTTGGTAGATTTCCATATCTTTCAAGAACTCATTTTCGAAAAAATTTTTGAGAAATATTGAATCCTTTTTTTTTACGAGCGCTAGAAGTGAATGCAGTCTTGTCGATATTTTCACCTATCGTTCGCATTAGTCCCCCACTCGGCCAAACATGGAGCGTGACGTAAGAAAAGGACATCGTGCTAAAATATCCGAAGATTCGCGGTAATGCTTCAATTGTAAACAGAGATAATGGTTGAAAAATGTGTGGTTTTTGGATACAGCAACTCTCGAAATGGAGAGAAAGGAATCAGCGTGCTTAAAATTCCTTCTTAATCCTTCTGGTGTCCTTTTCTTACGTCATAGCTAAGAAAGTGTCAAATATCGGACGCTTCTCTTTGGCTTGTTCCTAATGAGCCCACGAGACAAACATTTGTCTAGCGGGGCGTAAAGCGCGCAAAAATTTAAAAAAATCAGTAACTTTTAGCGCTCGTAAAAAGAAAAGGATTCAATTTTTCTAAAAATTTTTTTCGAAAATCAGTTCTTCACAGATATGGAAATCTAGCAAAAGAAAACAAATTGAAGGGTTAGGGGCAATTTAACGTTACAAGTGTAAGTAATACTGGAAAACACCGGGCAAAAGGCCTGCTCCCCGTTGTTCAAATCCTGGGTTAATGTAAGTTTGATTCCAGTTTAATTAACGCATTTTTCCAATATATTTTTCGCCTTCAGTTTTGATTTGCACTTTTCTTTACCTTTATTTTAAAAGCTGCTTTTCAGAAAACATTCGGTTAACCTTTAATTGGGGATTTGTGTTAATTGGCTTTTTAACAACCGGGCCCTGGGCCGATTCCATCTAAGGACTTTGCAGGGCTTTTATTTACAGAGAGGGATTTTCTTCGGGAAATCTTATTATCCGCCCTGCCATAGCCAGTTATCATGAGATCGTGATGAAAGCAAAAGAAGGGAAGCGAAATTTGCTGAGGGCTTGGAGCAGAAACTGACAGCGGGTGGATTTTTCCGATCAGCTCTATGGATGACGTCACAAAAAATGTTGTTCGTTGAAAGTAGGCGTACCTGGGCATTGTTGAGTGTTACACGACCGGCTTTCAATATGCCTTCCCGGGCATACCCGGCCACCATGCAGGGGGAATGGGTTACTGCACGTACGAGAACGTACTTGTCTCCCTCCGGCGCAGGACAACGTGCAAGGAGAAAATGATGACCACGAGGACCAACCACCATCTATAACGGAAGAACACAAAACGAGCTTGATCACATCGTCGTAAAAACAAATATACAGCCAACGTCTTCGGCAGATTATCTGAAGGTCGTATTGGGGGAGTGCAGGCACAGAAAACTTAAAGGTTGTCCATCTAAGCAAACGTGAAAAAACACCAAGCTATTTTCAGTGTTCGAAACATTAACATGAACGGCAGACACATCTGTTGATGTGACATATGGAACGGGTTGGTCGGTAGGTGTAGCGCTGCTTTCACTGGATAAAGCTTTTCGTTTACCACGAACGACTTGTTCGCGCCAGTCTTTACCTTTGTCTTGTCACCGAGTTGACAGTATCACGGTCCGGTGCTATCCTCTCTTTTGACGACGAAAACTGCTGCCTTATTTCTAGGATCTTTTTAACTACGTTTTTATTTGTTTGGGCACAGTTTCTACAAATAATCTTAGCCACACAGTTGCCCATGTCTAGCTTCCCGCTAACGAGAATCTGCAAATTATTATCATTGGAGCCAGTAAACGCTTACGACTATAATTAGGGGTTGAATAGCTTTAACACACGGTATACAGACTGCTTCCATCGAATATGGGGAGAGATTGACCCGAGAAACAACTTTAGTTGGGGTCAGGTCATCTCCATTCATCATGGAATTATCCAGCCAGTCCAGTCATTTGAGAACTGTTTATTTTACGTGCGACGTTTCCATGAAGTCATAGCCATATTTTCCCGCCAACACAATTCAAAGTAAATTCGAATCCATGCAGGCGGGACAAGTCGTCTCCTCGCAGCTTCTTCACTCTTTTTTCGGTGCAGAAAAAGACGAATTGAGGCAAGTCTAGAGTTCCCACTGATCGGTCTGCTGAAACGCTATATAAGAACTCTTATACCAATGCCTGCATCGCGACTTAGAAATATCGGTCAATGTTAGAAAATCACGCATAGATACTAAAAGCTTTCAAACCAGGGCCGTTTACCATTTGACAACAAAAACCGGAATTTTCGGTTGGAAGTTCAAATGGTTCAGGCCATTTCACTGGAACGTTTCCGGAAAAGATGGAAGTGCTCAGATGTATTCCTCTTTTCCCATTCCATCCGAAATGACTGGAAAATACCGTACCATTTGTCAAAATCATTCTCGACCCGGTCCATTTTCGTGCGCTTTTCAGTTGTAATTCAAGATGGCGACTACGGAATGGCGATGCACTCTTTGTGAAGCAATATTTTTCACAACTACTGATGAATCATAATTACAGAGGTAAGTAAATAATCAATTTTAACTATTCTTAGTTTTGTGGGGCCAAATTCTTGGAGGTATAGAATTTTAGCGGAATCGTACTCAACAACTGTGCCGCCATTTTGTTTCATTGTTTTTTCGTGAGCCGCAGGCGAATCGGGCCAGCCAAACCGCTTAAACTGGAAAAACCGTACCATATGAAGCGTTCCATTCCAACCGGATTTTTGTGTAAATGGTAAACGCGCCAGATTCCTTGGATTTTCAGAGTCCATATAAGTTCCGGGCATTCAAAAGATCCTTCAAATAGTTTACAGAAATTTTCTTTTAGCTGTTTCGGGGATGATGTAATACTAATATCAGCACTTTATTAAAGTAAATACGAGCGTATTGGGCACTATCAAAAGGCAATAAACGAAAGGCAAGTTTCGAAACCAATTCTGATTATCTTGTGTGATCATTTACTTTCAATTGCGCCACTGTGGCATTGAATAAAAATTACCTTGTCTCTCTGAGGTAACATCAAGGCAAGATGTGTACAACAAAACCGCCAGGATATACAACACCTTCCACACTGTCGTCGATTCCATTCAGTTCAGGATCACTGGTGCAGGTGGATAATTGAAGGTAAGCTTAATCTGAATATGAAGGAAGTAATATAAATTTGACTAAATTGAGCGAACCAGCTTAGCCAATAAAGAATTTATAATACAGGGATTTACCGTCAAGTTCGGACTAAGTAAGGGGAATGAAACAGAAATTCTTTATTTTACCGCGTGAACGTGTAAGATTTATTTTCAGTGGATTTAGATTAGCATGCAAACATGTAGAACTGGGCATCCTAAATTAACTTGAAAGAGCTAATCTACAAATTGAAGTTCAAACGATTCGCAAACAACCAAAAGTTAGATTTTCGCAATTGCAAGTAAACCCAGAAACCGGCAAAACTCGCTATTTTTAGTGGCGGAAATATTCGAAGCAAAATATTCCAGTGGTGGACTAAAAGACTTTATGTTACGCCTCGAAAGGAGGATAGCCGAAAGGAAACTCAAGTAATGAGATTACAAATTTATAACCTTCTCTGCGTAACGGCGGCGACGTCGGTTTGAAAACGCAAGGTGGCGACATGATCGGTGTTAAAACCTGCTGTCTCATAAGAAAATTAGACTCAAAGGTATCTGTAAATTTTTGTCACACGAAGAACAGAACAGAACAGAAACGGTTATATCATCCCACGCCCGTTCCTGTGTTCGTGTTGAGCGCAAGGGGGCCTTAATCTTTCCAAAACTGAATGAGTTTTGAATAGTTCAATGATTATTTCCCTGAGTATCGCCTTTCCATCTACCCTGGGAATCTCATGAGAAATTACTTTGTCATTCCACATTTATACAGGGTTAGCCTCAACCTAAAGCAAAATATTCACCAATTTTAGAAAGAAAGTGCTGAATCCTAAAGTAAAACAATACACAGAATTTCAGCCAGAGATACCCAGTGAACTAAATGCGTAGTATTCAATCGATTGGCTGATCTCCTTTCTGAACATTAAAACGGCTTGAGCTAAATATGGTTGAAATTAATGCATTCTTAATGAAATGAACAAAAGAATAGCGCTAGACTTAATATATGTTCATTTCTTTTGTTTCTAAATAACACTTTCACTGCTAATATGATACACAGAAACAAAGGAAACTCACCTCGCCGCTTCAAAAGATTGAATATGGAATGAAATAACTTCATGTTTACTATTTTCATTTATATAGGTTAAGTCAGTTTTCTGTCGCCCAATGAAATCGAAATAATACAAGTGGCCGGCCATAAGCAATAGAGCGTTTTCATTCACGTGACTACCGGCCATATTGCTATACTGAAACAAAAGGAAGTATTTGCATAAAAATAGCGTTCAATTCCCAGAGGTTTAGTTCGGGACACCAACATGGCTGCCGTGACGTCATGTGAAAGCACTCTATACTGAATACAATATACAGGGGAAGTTCGCGTTCTATTTTGAGGCCATCGAGGGCTCCTCAGTTTCATTCTGCGATGTCGTCAACGTTTCGAAAATGGCTCTTGAGATTTCAAATAACAGGACATTCTTCTTTGCGGTGCTAATGATAGCTCTCGACATACCCAGTGTACTTTAAATTTTACTGCAGTAGTCGACAAAAAAAGACTTAATGTTACGTCTCGAAAGGAAACTCAACTAATGAGATTACAAATTTATAACCTCCTCTACGTAACGGCAGGGAGCTCGGTTTGAAAACACAAGGTGCACCGTGTTCGGTTTTAAAACCTGCTGTCTCAAGCAATAAAGTTTACAGCCCTTTTGATACGACCGACCGAGTGATATTTACCCCACATTGCGATAACTCGTTCATTGCGCATGCGCGCATTCACGAGTTAAAAATTAGACGTAAAAAGTGTCTGTAAATTTTGTGTTTACGAAGAACAGAACAAAACAAGGGCACGGTCATATCATTCCATGGCAATAAGAACTGGACACATTCGTTCCTTTGTTCGGTCTGAGCGCATTGCACACACTGCCAGGAACACGCACTAATTACACTGATACGTCATAGTGTCCCGGCTGATAAACAAAAGTCAAGGGACAAATAGCCCTGACAAAAGAATGTGCGGTGGACGTCTTCAAAAATAGCCGCCACAATAACGCCCAAGATTAAGCCACCATATGCATCCGGCCTTATAGGGAAACACTGAGCCACACCTTAGTAGCCCAGCATTCCACCAACAAAAATAAAACGTTCATAACTGAAATAAAGCTGGTAATAATAGCTCTCGAAATGAAGTGACGCTGGTTAAGCGTCGTGAATAAGACAAGGAGATTTTAACACAGCCCCCTCTCTATAGCTCCTATAACATTTTATCAAACCCAGGGTGTTCAAATAATGAACGACGTCCCTGAGATACATGTTTCTGCTCGGTTCCCAATTTCCAATGTGCCGAGAATGGCAAGAGCTCGAGAATTACTTGTAAATAAAGATGCAGCTTGAGCACCCAAGAGTTCAAATCTGGCAGTCTTGAGAGGGGGTAATACGCTTTATAACCTAAAAAACCCCAATAACCCGAACATCAAACTCGCAATGCAACGATTGAACGAGTTCCTCCAGCGCAGAACCACTGACGGATACAGGGGGCAAGGAGGTAAGGTCGTTCGTGGTTAGTTCGAGGATGACAATGTCAGGCTTTGAGTTTCGCACAACATCGAGGTCGAATTGGATGACTTTATCAACAGTATACCCGCCGACCCCAAAAAGAGAAATACCAGCTGAATCGCTCAGCCCAAAGTCACTAGCACAAACACGTGAACTAGCAAGAAATGAACTTAAATTTCGAACAAAAGAATGCCCAAGAAAAGAGAACACGACGTAAAGACATGACAGCAAATCTAAAAAGGAACTACTAATCTTGTGCAAACCAAACGCCTCTAGAATGCTCAAAACTAAGCGGTTTGCGAAAAGAAAACACTGAAACCACTTGCCTGGGAACTTTGATCTTCACGGCGGTGTGATCTTTAAGGCAGCTAGAAGCTTGGTTATTAACTTTTACCACAGGGAGGTTAATAGCAAAGAGAGGACTTATCTTTGAAGACACGCTATTTCATAGTAACATGATATACCCGATAAAGACCTGTTGTTCTCCACCAACCAGACACTGATCACACTACATCTTTCTTGTCTCGCATTTGTCTCCCCATTTATTATCCCATTTAAGTTCTTGGTAGTTACGCGCCCGTCCTTTAGCATTTCGAGCCGTTTTTCTATAGAATCAATTATACTTAGGGAATTGTACAGTCGTGCTCTTTGAACTCTTAATTTATAGCGTTTGACAGTTGAAATGGGCTATTTCGGAGGTATTGAAGTTCTCTGCATTTTTTAATTAAAAATATGGACAGGTGATATTTATTTACCTTCTTAATTTTTTAACAAATATTTTTGTAACAAATAACTACTGAGGGCACAGACAGCAACAAGATCTTGATTGGCTCAAGTTTTATCCTCCTTCAACTAGTGTCGTCTAGAAACTGCAGACTTAGGGAAGCTTGGACAAGATTTCATTAAAAACACATTTTACACAACGTTTACAGCTGAAGTCACGTTCTCGTGAGTGTGTCAACACCCAAACACCCACAACAAATACGTACACGATTTGACTAGAATCCTACGTAAAATAACTGTTTGAGTCAAGCCGTTAAAATCACAATCACATTGTCATCAGCGTGTCACCTGATAAATACTACCCAAATGAAGTGTTGAAGAAACAACTACTTAGTATCGAATCACCTGTTGATGTGTGATGAATGTTTTTTACAACTTTATTTGCATCTGGTCCTCTCAACATTTCTTCTTTCACTTTACGTGAGAATGTAACGTCTTGGACTCCTGCCAAGACTTTTCGTAGCCGTTCTTGAGCGGGTAGTTATAAGAAGGCATACAAAAACACTCTCACGAAAGCGTAACTCATCTTAGTTTATTCGTCTCTAAGTTGGGCCCATATAATATTTCGTGTCAGTTACTGGAAGGATTTATCTCACATACACACATAATGTTTCAAAACCGACGTCGTCTGCTTTTCTTCAGCAAACTGTGTGAACAGTGAAGAATCAATTACTAGACATCCAAACGAGACCGAAATGTGTTTGTGTATTGCCTAACCTAATTTAATATTTTAAAAGCAACCTTACAGTTTGAGCGCTTGGAAGGAGGTTCTAATTACTAAACATTCTACCGTAAAAATGTGTCTTTTAACTTAATTATTCGTCGAAATAGAGACTTACCTGTGAAATTCGGGTAACCGTAGCCTGCCATGTAGAATGATAGAAAGGAAATCCAATCTTCTCCTGTATTCTACAATATGAAGTTACTGTTCTAGTTACATCTACAGTTTACTCGTAAGAACATTAAAGACCCTGAGTGTTGATCCAGCCGGGGTTTGATTGAACCCGCAACCTCCCACACGGTAGTCGGGTGCTCTCCCAACTGAGTAAACCAGACGGTGGTTAGTGGCATATCCAATCTCGTAAGTACCGAAATTCCCCAAATGTCTAAACACAGTACTAAATTCATAAAATTTAATTCATTCATCGTCTTCACGATAAGATTAATCGAATTTGATATATTAAACTATACCAAGTACATAGACAACTTCCTTCGTGCATAAATCAAAACTGCTTTGCTTTTGGACTGCCAAACTTAAAATGATATTTGATATTATAAAAACCATCTTAAAACTTTATAAATTAGAGACTACAACTTCTCACGAACTGAAAACAAGCCTTTTGACTGGCTTCCAAAATACGGTTAGCCAATTACAGATCCCAAGTTATGTACTTCGCTTGCAACTATGTATTCCAAATTTATTGCGAGTCTCGAAATGAAAAATGATAAAGCTTAAAAAACAGCTAATGCAAACCAAAGAATAGTTAACATTTCTGAGGGATAAGGGCGCCAGCAAACTGACAACCACGACTGAATCCTCTGTCATCGCAGCTCAGATTCCCGACATAAAACATCAGCTTTAGAAATCAGACCTACCTTAAGTCGCCGCAACTTTGGGCGACTTATGGCGACTTAAGAAAAACTCGCTGTGAAGTTATTTTAAGCGAGTTAAGGCGATTTTGGTCAACTAAAGGATATTTTTATACAAGGTGCAGTGAATAAGCTAGACTGTTTTTCATGGAAGCAAAACTCGCTGTGAAATTATGTTAAGCGACTTAAGGGGATTTTGGGCGACTTAAGGAGATTTTTATACAAGGTGCAGTGAGTAAGCTAGACTGTTCTTGTGGAAGCAAAACTCGCTGTGAAATTATGTTAAGCGACTTAAGGAGATTTTGGGCGACTTCAAGATATTTTTATACAAAATGCAATGAGTAAGCTAGACCGTTTTCCTTGTAAAGTTGAACCTGTTAATATACCCCAGTGGGCATCTACACTATTTCTTGTTGGTCCCACTTGGAACCCTCAACCTGAAGGATGAGCACGATGTTCTTGCCTATAAATGATCTATTGTAATGCACCTACCAGGCAACGAAGCCTTAAAAGGCATCCATAGTGCTTAAGGTTACTGAGAAATCCAGACTTCATAACTACAAAGGTTTCAAAGCCTTTATTTAGACACCCTAATTCAAGGCCTTCAATGTCACCTCAACTAACAAGTACAGTAATAGGCTTGAACAAAATGTGTCCAAGAAAGCAAGTAAAATATTGTCTGGACTGATATGGTAACGAACACAAGCATTATGTATATATCAGGCAACTTCATGCATGATCATACCTGGAAATATTGGCATAATACGCTATATTCCCACACGTAATCACATCTTGGAATGGAATCACAGCTTTATGTAATGGCTTACGTAAATCCCTTGAAGCTGAACGACTCTATTGCTGTTTTTAAATGTAAAATAAGAGCTAATCTCTTAGCTCTTAATCCCTTGAGGAACCTTCACGTTAAGTCGCCGATGTAGACAGAGTTTCGAAATCGGCACTTGAAATTTTAACCACAAAACATGTTCCTTTATAGTTCTAAAGACAGCCCACTGAAAACTCATTATAATCCGGAGGCAATGCCAAAATTTAAAATTTCCTGTATAATGGTAGACTATACATTATACGCTGATCAATAGGAAACTTCAAAATTACCTTCATTGAGCCTCACTCGCTCTGTGCATTTGAAGTGTTGAGAACTAGTTTGCTTAAATTTCCTCCTAACGTGGCCAGAAAGCCGTCCAAGCGCCCTACTCTAGAGTAAGAAATGCTTCCCCGAGAGGGCGAATTTTCAGCTGCAATCAATTGTTGTCCATGGATTAAAGACAGATATATTAACGAAACCTTCAAAATTTCTTTATGAAACCCTTTTGAATAAATCATTTGCTCTCACGAAGGCGGGGTCTTGTCCTTGAAAAAGTCCTCAGCTCCCAAAAACCACAAGAGATTCGCGCACGAATTTTGCCTGTTGAAAGAAAAAACCGATTCAAATCTCCAACCCCGATCACATTTCCCTTTTTCTGGGTACCGTACGAGGCATATTCCCGTGATAATTGCCCCGGAGGGAAAGGTAGGGGTGGAAGGGGGAGGCGCTAACAAAGGATCCCTAAATTTTCAATTACAGAGCTTTCTAACTTTACTTCAGTCATACCCAAAGCCGGATTCTACATCTAGTGGTGCATTAGCTGAATGCAATGTATGACGAATGGTGGGGAAATTGGAGTGGGCTTGGAAAAAATGTTGGCAAACAACATTACGGTAAAGTACAGTTAACTGAAGGGTTTACATTTTAATGGTTATCTTTTAGGGGTATCGAATGGTCCCATTCAATTTAAAAGTGCTCGCAGAATTTGGCCTCTGCTTGAATTGCTCGCAAAAATTACACGGGTGCTCGCTTGCTCGTGCTAGCAAATTTTTTGCAACTGCTCGCATGCTCGCATTCTCGTTAACATGCGCTCGATTGCTCGAAATTTAATCCTCCTTTGTAGTTATTTTTTATACATATATAAACGACAAATCAGTTATTATATGGTTAAAACAAAAATGTTGAAACATCCTTACTTCTGGCTTCAGTCTTTCTTCAAATGAGTTCAGCCTGTAACTATTGTTCTGTTTTGGAGGTGTCAGACAGATTCTTAGCTATTACTTGGCGCAAAACAACGTATCTTATTTTAAATAAAAGAGAGATTCCGGCTAGCGAAAAATTTACGAAGTACTGGAAGTGTTCGCTGCTCGCTATCTGTATGTTTCTAAAGACGCTCGCCATCTGTCTAAAGTGCTCGCTGCTCGCAAGAAAAAATTGTCAACTGCTCGTGCTCGCAAAAATAAACACACTGCTCGTATGCTTGCAAATGCTCGCAAAGAACATTCGATACCCCTTCTTTTAGTTAATACCACCTAATGCGACAACACTGGACAGCGACACACGCATAAGCCCCGTCTACACGAGCAATTTTTATGAGGCAATTTTTATTTGCCCGTGTAGATGATGAAAAATGAGCAATTTTTATGCGACAACTGCATTTGCTGAAAAGCTGGCGTGTTAGTTTTTATGTGGCAAATAAAAATTGCCCCATAAAAAATTGTCCGTGTAGACGAGATACCACATAAAATGTGACAATTTTTAACGTCTGGCCCGTCTTCTGACTTTTGCCATCTTCCTTTTTGCCTTTTCATGGACATCTCCGATGTGCGAAATTATTACTGACGCAAATTAACAACAAATATTTGTCGAGCTACCTACACGGGCAAATAAAAATTGCCACATACTTTTGCCACATAAAAATTGCTCGTGTTGACGGGGCAATATGTCACACATCGGCATTCCTTTTTCTAGCAGTATGCAGAATGTTTGCCATATGGACCTAGGTTAATGGCCTAGCTCCCACGGGTCTCCTGTAGCTCAGTGGTATAGCATCCGGACCTTACCCAAAATCAAAAGTTTAAATCAGCTTCTAATTCATTATCCTGAGAATCACTAGACAGTACTGTTCACTAGCTTTTATTTGAATGGCACACTTAAGGACAACTGTCGCCAGGTGAGGTAAATGTTGTTTACAACTTTATTTGCATCTGTTCCTTTCAACAGATCTTTTTTTCAGTTACAGTTATGTGAGGACGTAAGGTATTGAACTCGTACCAAAACTCTTCATAGTTTCTTGAGCGGGTAATAGTCAAATCTACTGCTTTAATCTTATCGATCTGGCTTTGATTCGAAGTGAGACTACAGTTGACCTCCCTTTGACACATGCAAAAATCTTCCTGTTTTTCATGTATAAATATTGTTCTTCTTGTGCTAATTTTGGATCATCATTTCCTGGAAAGAAGGGAAGCTAGTACACAGCATCTCTTCCATTCCAATGCCAGATTAATATGAACTCAAAAGTAAAATGAGATTTTAGCAGGTCTGTTTTAACTTTTCACCGCTGCGGCTTTTCGCAAATATATTTCAGTCTCCAATTGCAGTCTGAATGAAGCCAAGTACCCTTGTACCTTGCCCCTTGAATCCAGAACATCCCGTTAGCAATCAAGCAACAGTTTTGGTTGTTTGACCTCATTGACACAGGCTGCTTAACTCCCCAGTTCGTATATACTGGCTTTGTGCCATCAGTCCACTTAAACTCTCGATCCGCACTCCTGTAACTAAGTCCAATCCACGCAGCCTCATAGAAATGCCACCCTTTTTTGGATAGGAGGTGCTTAAATAGGAATTCGTTTTCTTTTTTAGAGTCAATCTTCACAAGATGGGCGCCATTTTTCTGACAATCTGACTTTGCTCTCTTCCAATCTGTGTGTTTTACAAACTTTTTATAGCACTGTTTGCCATTCGCCAGCCATCCTTTTTCACAAGCTAAAAGCAAACAAGCTAAGTAAACAAAAGACTTGATGGAGAACAAGCCCAGACAAAACAGTGAAGGAAAAAAAAAATTTAACTTGAGAAATAAATTCATGTGAGATTACTTTGTTCATAACGTTATTGTTTACCTCTCTCGGCACAGTTTCCCCCCGGCTCGCTTCGCTCGCGTTGTTTTCTTTCGTCCTATCCCCAACCGTAGCCTGTTCACAGGCTATTGTTTACCCAGTGCATCGTTTGACTTTGGAAGGGGAGGGGACTTGGAGCGAGGGGAGAGTTGGACCTGACCAGAACCGTAGTAAGACAGGCTTCCCTGATCTTTTAACCTCGTCTACTGCCTCGGTAGAATTTTGGTTTGGTTCCGGTCTTTCATTTTCTTTTTAAATAAGTCTGTTTATCTTTTAGTTTCCTCAGGCTTAAATCTCACACCAACCTGAAAGGGCCCCCGTGGTACACAAGAGGATAATGAGCAGTACAGGGGTATCCATATATTCGCAGAAAGGAAACCAATCTGAATATAAAGCGATAAGTAAATATGTTTAATTATATGGTGGTGAATTTTCAAATTGTTTAATTATAGAAGTTGACACAACAAAGTGTTACAGTTAGAATCTTAATTATCGTCAGTGATCATGTCAGTTAACACTATCTAGATTCAAGGGGGGGGGAGGGGGAGGGGACGGATTCTGACCTAACCCTTTGTGCATTTTCTCTAATGAGGGTTACTAACGCTAGAAGCATCTGCTCTCAAACCTCTCTTGTGAGACCAAATTACCTAATCAACTGATCAATAAATCCAAATATCTTTGTCCTTTAATTACCGACTGGTAAGCACGACAGTCACCATGTGCCTTTAACGACCTGATTATTAAATCCTGCTTGAATTTCTTCTCATTGTGTCTATAAAGCGAGCATTTACGCTCAACAAAAATATTTGTGATACAATTTTCAAGAATTTTGTCATTGTTATCTCTCTCGAAATCGACCTAGTCCGTTAAAATACCTTTTTGCGTCAATAGAAACTCTTAGAATGTGTCGTTTGACTTATTTGCCATTGGTTTCATCGTAAACGTAAGTAACATAATATCTTGCGGAGTAATTTTGTTCAATATACAGTAACTGAATTAAACTGCCAGTATTAGAGCAGAATGTGTCTCCACTGTTTGTGAAAATTGCTAATTTTATGCTCAGCGTTTCGATTTAATTTACTATTTCTTCTATTGCAACTCATCCTTGCTCCGGTAATTAGGGAAAGAAAATTGATTTTTCTTATAATTTCAAGAAAATTTACAACGAAAACGTGTCATAAAAAAAATAAAAATCTACCTTTCAACACGTCCCTGCAAGCGTTTTCTTGTTCAGTGCGGTAAGATAAACAATGCAGTCACCTTAATAGAGTCAAATTTACATAAAGGCGTTCAACCAGACTTTCTGGCTTCATTGGCTACAAGACATCACGACAAAGGAAAACAAAAGTCACACCATGGGCCACCAGTTAATTAAATTTAAACCTCCATCTCGTCATCTCTGAGAAAGTTAAATGCCAGGATATAAAATGATACGATTCCTCAAAATTGTTTCCAGTTTATACCAGACGAAGGAAGAACATTTCTCTTTCCTGTTTGTGATGCAAAATTCCAACCAATAATAGGCTCCACCTTAGCCCCTCCCAAAAATAAGTCCCACCCGAAAATATCCCTTTATAATGTATTTTGGAATGAGCATAACTCCGGCCAGAGACCTTATAATGGCCATAATCGAAATTTAACGGTAGGGCAGACACTAAATTATAATTCCTGTTAGAGACAATGTTTTTATTTTATTTTAGAGATTCCAAAAGTAAACTCGAGAGGGTGCGTGTAATAATGAATTTAGATATTTAATAACTTACATATACATTTCAATTTCCACAAAGTACCTTAACAGCCTTAAATAAGGCTTTCAAAGCTATGCTAAGCTTTAGCTTGCAAGCAGCAGATTTAATATACAATTTAAGCTGATCTATTATGGGTCGAACTCAGAGCAACAAACAAAAAATCGATAATAGAAAGTTATATTTATTGTTCGTCTTCCAAAACATATTCCTCTCGTTTCTTCTCGCAGATGTACATTATTTTACTTTTGCATTGGAAATCGTTCCACACTCCTACTTGTGGCGGTCCTCCGGGCCAGAAAACTCCATTCGCAATCTCAGCACAGTCTTGGCCGTCTTCTTCGTTTGGTTGGCCATCTGCCCACATCGTACAAGTTTTCTTTTCAGGTGTTCCATCTGTCCAGACAAATTTACCCTCCTCTTCCTTGTCCGTGAGTCCAATCCACGCTTCAATATTTACCTCACCTTCTGGGATTTGAAGAAACGTGTTTAACAAGAAGTTATTTTCCTCTTTTGACTCGATCTTGATCAAATGACCTCCATTGTCTTCGCATGAAGTTTCAGCGTCGCCCCATGATTTCTTTTCACTAAACATCTTAATGCACTTCCTGTAGCCTTTGGGTGGGTCAGATGGCAGGCACTGACTGGCACCGTTGCTGTCGTACTTTTCCCATCCGCTCTCGCACACTGAAATTCGAACCAGAAATAAAAATGCTCAGATGAACACCACTCTCGAATCCCCTATTTAGCAACCTTTTTTTATTTCCTAAAGCTGACGGTCCCTTCCATAGCTTAAAGGGACAGTATCACGCTATTTTTAGTAACACATTGAAAATCGGAAAGACGCTATTCGGTTGATAGCAGCCAAGATATAACGACAAAATTCCATTAAAAGACTATCAGAATGCAAAGAAACTATCCCCGGATATTTTCGTCGGCAGATGACCAAGATTTGAAAACGTCTGGCGGACGTTTTCAAATTTCGCTATTGTAATGCACTAAAAATCGCTAAATTGTACTATATTTTGGTTCAACCTTTCGTCTTAGAATCGCTATTAATATTTCTTTAAATTAGCGATCGAGAAATTAATTAACACAGTGTTCAAAGTTTAAATTTAGTGAATTTTGGCCAAAAATCATGATATCTCCCATCGATCTCCCATGATACTGCCCCTTTAAATAACAACGTCGCAAAAATAATATTATGACGACACGTGATGAGGGAATTACGTCATGCTTTCAGAACAACCGCCATCTCGGAACCGCCATTTTGCTTTTTTTTTCCGTGTATCCAAATCCTCAGAAAATTGGACAGAGTATTTACTTCAAGTGAAAAGACCAGTTTATAGCCATGCGTGACTTTTTGTTCATATGTTTAAGGTAATTAACAGTTTCCCGATATCACATATTTTCACAGACTTAAAAATACAAATATTATATGGTACCAAATTGTTGGCCCAAATTTTTGCAGCTCCGGTTTTTCGTTCATTGACTTTACATGCAGGCACGCGTAAAAAAGGTTTGTTTTTTTTTTTTTCACTCGATATTTGTATCGGAATGTCTAGTAGAATAATCGCTACGGTTTCTGGTATTCAGTTAGGACACTGAGGAGGTGTTTTAGTGCTGTTTTAGCGTTTGAATGTTAACTCGAATAAAAAGCGAAAAGTGTTCCTTTCAGCTGGGCTTCGAGTGAAGAAAATCTTCACCACGAAAATCAGGGCTTCTTACGTAAAATTTAATTATGTTTTGTATTTTTTTAATCCATTGAACTGGCCTTTTGTCGACGGAGAGTTTTTTCGTCTGTGGAATAGACGTATTCCAGTTTGAACTGCCCAGTCGGTCCTCAGGTTACTATACATAATTTTAGCTAGCTCAGCAGTTTCGTCTGAATGGTTATAAGGGTCTCCGTTGAGGTATTTCATGAATTTCTCTATATAACCTTGGCTTTTCGAGATCAGATGTCATGGAACACCTACCGTAAATTAAAATTGTGAAAAACGTCATGTTGGGAAAAATTATTACACTATTCATTACACTCAAGTTATTCCTTATTCCTCACCTAGTGCGGCACAGTTTACGACAAACATCGTTAAAATAGCGTAGAGGAACTTCATTCTTGCACAAAACTACAGGTAAAAATGGATAAAAAGCATTAGTTTGTTATATTACACCAATTAATTACACTGACAGCTGGTGTAGTGTATTCCCAAAGGGAAATTGCCGTAATCCATATAAACTTAGATAGATGTTTACCTGCTCTTTTGTAATTATGTGGAGTATTATTATGCGAGCGCAAAACAATTTTGAGTTAATCCTGAAACTTAACTCAGTTTCAAGTCATGTTTCGACAAACTAAGTGTTTCTTAATTTTATGCCTGGGGTTCTGCTTAAGTGAGGACGGTCGGTGGTCCCCTTCTTGATAGTCAAGTTAGCAAGCTATGCAGACTACGCAAGCGGAGAGGCAAAGATAGATATCAAATCAGCCTCTTCCATGAGGTGCTTCGCTTATCTTCCTGTTTGCTTGCGCAGATCGCTCTGACTCTCTGTTATGAAGCAGTAGACTCGTGCGATGTATTTGAAATTTCGTTGAAATCGGCGCTTTACCGTAGGCAAACTAAAAAAATAGCCAATGGGAAGCTCAGTCTACTGTTCTGGTCAACGTTTCTTAAACCTCCCGAAAACGTGTCGTGCCCAGCAACTGTTTCGTTATGCACCTATAGCTATCAGGACTAGGGAAGGGACTTTAGTAAAGTTCCCTCTAGAAAGCGTTTGTCAATAATGCGATCGGTGACTCGGCTTTCTTGGGGAATTCCCGTATACTAGGTATTACAGTTATATTCATCGCTAACTGTCTACTTCTCTTTGTTGCTCTTTAATTGTTCCTGTTCATTGATATCCAAAAGGTTGTCAATTTTTACTGATACATCATTTTCTTATTTAACTTGTGTAATGAATTTTTTCCTTTTCATTTAAACCGTATCCTAGACCTGACAAAAATACAGCTCCGTAGGATTGAGTTCTTATTTCCTTTCGGTAGTTTTGACAGTATTTTCCAGATCATTCAATATTTTCCAGTTGTTCCAAGATTAGAGTTGACATTTGTGTTGTGGACAGGTTTTGCCTTCTTATTAGACCTTTGGTTGATGCTTTCTCGAAGTTTGAAGTCATAACAAACACTTAAACATTTGATCAACCTGATAGGCTGCCCTTTTATCTATTTCCTAAGAACAGTTGTGCTGCCATTAACCCGCGGTTTGTGCCAATCGAGTGCCCAACAAAAGTTAACGGAAGGGTTGAAACTTCACTACATTATTAGAAAGATAATTACAAAATTGACACTTGTATATAAACCAAATATTTGCTCCCCAAATATGAGCTCGACGCAATAATATTCAGTACCATGACTGTCGCAAAGCAAATTCTATGTATATCTATAAACTAGATATATAATACAATAAACCAGAACGTTTTCGTGAAATCAACAGACAATTACTTTTCACGTCAAAGTGCATTTAGCATTCCTCGTAGGAATGACACACGATTTGAGAAGTAAAATGGGCGTATAAATACTGAAATGCTTATTGTTCGCTATCAATAAATATGTCAAAACCTAAATAAAAAGCTAATGAACAATTAACAGTTTAAATAAAGTAACACCTTACCCTTGATGCTCTTAAACTCAATCACAAGAAATAACAACTTCGTTATGTAGACGACCTTCTTTTGCTCTGCTCTTTACGCGGTTCTCGTGCTCGTAGGTTTATTTTTTTAGTCAAAATAATATTCAAAAGAACGGATGCCTTTGAATCAAACCACCAGCAGAATCATTGAATAAAGAACAGCATGCCTTGGTTTTTCTTTTTAACAGTTGAGTGCCCTTTGCTCGAGCCACCAGTGTTACTTTTGTGGTAATAGATTCTTAAAGGTATGACGTCACAACAACTAAAACTTATGACAAATTCCCACTGGTTAAAATCACAATCACTATTAGATTTGTGTACGAGATATTGGCGCCGTTATGTTCTGGTGACTCTATACAAACCCTTCTAATTTTGTCTCAGTTCTAAACCTTAGACAAAATTAGAAGGGTTTGTATGAAGTCACCAGACCATAAAAGTGTCAATATCCCATTCCCTAATTAGTAATTTGACGTCGATTTTTGTCCTCAATTGTACTGAGAACTTCTTCTATGCTACGCCTTCTAATTTCGTCAAAATAGCGTGCACCAGTTTGGGGACGTTCAGTTGGGAGCAGCAACGACCACGACGCCAGCGAGAACGTTAAGAACAATGGTTTCAATTGGCAAAACACTGGCTCTGCAGTTGCGTTTTCGTCCTCTGCAAAACACCGACGTGAAATGACTACTATCAAGGTTTTATGGAGAACCTGAATGCATGATGATTAATTTCCCTTTCTCTTTCACAACTTTGAAGCCGCCCCAACTACGTTAGTTTCTGGATAGTTCGGCCACATTACAAAAACTAAATGAGTAGAAAATCAATACAAATTCATTCAGAAAACGCGAATGTAATTTTAGAGTCCCATTTTCGTTGGCATCTGCTTAAGGTCTCTAATCCCCTAATAATAATAATAATAATAATAATAATAATAATAATAATAATAATAATAATGCTTTCCATTTACAAAGTGACCCAGGTCTGTCCGTCCAGTTCTGACTAGTGGGAAGCACTTTAAACAAGAAGTTCCGCTATTAAAGGGCAGGTTCCTCCCTCATTTCACACCTTTGTAGGTGTGAGGTGCAAACATAGATGACGTTCAATTCAGCTGTGGCAAGTCGCTGACCCAAGCGTCCTCCGAAAAAATATGCCTTAAAATTTCATAACACCACAGCAATATGAGATATCAAGTTCTAATTTGTTAACAGGATTTTTTTCTGAAAACTAAACCAGTTTTATCGGTAAAGGCTGTAGAAAAGGACATATTGTTTGTCAGTTGTTTACGTTCTGATGATTGATTGACAGCTGAAAGTCAGAATGACCAGGCCAGGCCCCTTTTATACCGGAACTCCCTGTTTAAGAATCGTTTTTTTAGCCCGAGCTGTAGTGGTTACCCCACCCCTCTCCCCCTCCACTCCTGATAAACGTCCTATCTATGATAGAGCAAATGCATGCGCCAGTGTTTTGTTCACTTTATTTTGTCGGTTAAGCATTTCCACCTTCTAAGTGATGGGGAAAAACCTGAACACATCCCCTATTACTTTTAAGCTAGTTCTGCCGAACTATAATTTGAATTTATCACTCGGAAATCTAAGAACCAGCATCTTGATAAATGTCGCGATGTTTGACGAAGAAAGGAAAAAGTAAAAATGTCTTAAGCGTAAGGAAACTGAAACTTTGTTTATAAATCAGTGAAAACATGGAGAGTCCAATCTACTTACAACGATGCTGTTTATTTATTTATTTATTTATTTGTATTTCTATGCCAAATTAAATTATAGGGAAATGATTCACGGCAATGAGTCGATTAAATTCTTACATCGGGCGAAAGGTTGTTAACTTTGCATGAACTTAGCTGCTGGCGTTGATTAGTGACAAGTAGTACAACAACAACTACTACGAACAGCTACTTCACTTAAGCTATTTATGTGCTCCAAATGAAAAGGACCAGTTTCACGATTCTTATGACAAATTATAGTCTTCGCGACTCTTCTCACAGATATACATTATTTTTCTCTTGCAATGGAAATCGTTCCATACTCCAATTTGCGGAGGTCCTCCGGGCCAGAAAACACCATTCGCAATTTCAACACAGTGTTGGCCGTTTTCATCGTTTGGTTGATCCTCTGCCCATACTGTGCAACCCTTTTTTTTATTCTCGGGTGTTCCATCTGTCCAAACAAATTTACCCTCGTCTTTCTTGTCCGAGAGTCCAATCCACGCCTCGATATTTCTCTTACCCATCGGGACTTGAAGGAACGTGTTCAACAGGAAATTGTTTTCTTCCTTTGCCTCGATCTTTACCAAGTGACTTCCTTTGTTTTTGCATGAGTTTTCAGCGTCGTCCCAAGACTTCTTGTGGTTAAATAATTTAAGACACTTTCTGTAGCCTTTGGGCGGGTCTGAAGGCCGGCACGTCTGGCTGGACTCTTTGCTCTCATACAATTTCCATCCACTCTCACATTCTGTATCCAGAAACCAAAGTGTTGGTAAAGTAAGCTCAAGGTACAGTTCTTTTTTTTTTTTTTTTTAATATCTATCTATACGTTATATCGAGAGATCTTGTTCTCTGCTCCGAGAGGTTTTTCTCCGGAACTCCGGTTTTCCCCTCTCCAACATTTGTAAATTCCAATTCGATCTGGAACGTGTCTCCAATTAGTGTTCTGCGCTAAATACATTGGCAGTTAATAAAAGTGATTTATTGATTTCTTTATCTCCAGTACATCTCACACAAAAGCTTTCCCTTTTGGTTTGACTGTCTCGCCACCCACTTCATGCCATAATTGATAAATGGCCGATACATTTTTTCGACAATTTGTAATCACTTTTTTTGTATCAGAGTACTAAGAAGAAAACCCAACAGAAAGAGAACAATGGCACCCTTATATCACAAAAATAATAAAACTTAAAGGGGCAGTGTCACAGATTTTTTTGTGTCACTTTGAATACCCAAAAAACGTATTTGAATCGATGGAATCGCCAAAATAATGGTTCAGTTTTGTTAACAATAACCCTAATAATGCACAGAAACTAGTATTAATTATCTTTTGCTGGGGATGGCTAGGATGGAAATGGATTGCAACTTGAACAAATTGGCCAGTTTTTTTCAACTTCCTCCTGTGTATTGTAGAGAAGTTGTCAAAAAATGCTTATAGTTTGTTCTTCCCGGGATAAATACCTTGATATTTCCTTCTCGGTACTGTAACAGTAATTTCATGTAAGAAAAAAGGTTCTTTGTCAAATATTTGAGCCATTTTGACGAAGATATAGCAAAATCGCCGAGGCAGTGTCCCTTTAAACTATGAAAAGTATAATAAGTACGTGTGAGAGTAGCCCTAACAAGGACTGTTTGAGGTGACATTCATCATGACTGGAGTTCGTACTTATGACATAACTCCTGGGTTCAAACCATTTACAAAAGTATAATACTCTTGACATAATATGAATAGGAGGATTGAAAATGAGTAAAGGATCAGTTTTATTAAGTATAATACGGATCGAGTTTTAAATTTTTAAACGAGTGAGATTCCAATATAATCACTCTCCTCCTAAGCCTGCATGCTGTGTATTCAGCTTTCGGGTTGGGAATGTGGAGGAAAAGTACCCCCGCGGCCTATAGTTTTTCTTTTTTTAATCAAATTTCCTGACTTATCCTTAACATCATCTGGCAATAACTTGGTATAATCCGCCATTTTTCACAAGACTTTATGTTCAGGTTTTCCGTGAGAACAACATTCACATTTTGTCAGGCGCGTTTACCAAAATTTGGTTCTCTTTTCATGGACAAATTTAAGTCTTTCGTCGTGCTTTATATATTCTTAAATCACTCCGCGTTGTTTATTGATATTAATCCATTTCAAATCTATCTGAGGTTTTAGAGAAAACGAGAAATCTAATCGCAAGATGCCGGCTGCTTAGAAATAAAAGACGTAATTTTCGCGTCATGTAACGTGGGAAGTGTGTCATTATTAATTCGTTCAAGTTGTAGCTTTTGTACGTTATGTTATTTTAGCGTTTGGTATTAATTGGAATTATTTTGGAGCCAATTTGCGCATTTATTATAGGGTTAAGGGTAATTGAGATACCCAAGATGGCGGCTACTCAAAAGGCAAAAACGTAATTCCCAAGTCATATGGCGTCATCGTCCCATTTTTTCGATCTCAGTAGAAACAGTTTTGGACGTTATATATAACCTTCAAGTTCATTATTAGATTTTTAATGCTCATGAAGTTGCACAGAAATGGGAGGAGAGGATGGTGTAGAAATGGACCCAACACCACCGGGCATAGGGTTAAATCAATGGCCGCACTTGGTCTGGTGAATCTGTCCCCATGGTAAAAGACATTGGTTTCGTTTGATCTGGTGAAGGCAGAAATCTGGGTTTGAAAATCGGTGTTACCTTTCCAGTAAGAAATCTTTTAGTAAGGAAGAGACAAACTTCGAATACATTAAAATAGCTAGATCATTATAATAGTTATGTCATTCTTCATCATTGAGGTAGTACACATATAACTTACTCAGTGATGTGCAGTTTGCGACAAACGTTGTTAAAATCAATACAAGGATCTTCATTCTTGTACAAATCTGGCAGAAAGACATGAAACAAAAATCACTGGGTTAGGAAATTACACTCAAACCGCGGGATTTGTATTAGGGTGCTGCAAAGAGCATTTTCAGAAGGTAGATATTGTATTACAGTCAGCTACAAATTAAACAGACGCTCTAGTTTCCTTTAAGTTTATAACTGATGAACTATCACACTCTTGAAGACATGCAGTTCCTAAGTTCACCTCAATTTATGTGCAGGTGGCATTGGGTATGTAATTCTAGCTTTTATGTTTGATCTATAAAATATGCCAAGGTTTCGAATCGAGAATTGAAATGCAGTTGTTCGTACCACGTTTATATCTGTCTTTAGTCTGTATGCCAGGCAACTTTTTTTGCATTGAAATGCCAACAATATTTTCTCCCAGTTTAACCCCTAATCGTGGGGGAGAAGGAGGATTGTGCCCTCTTGGACTTTTGTACTTTTATAACCTTTTAATATGTGAACAAGCGCCACCAAACTTTCTGACTTTCTCGTAAATTTATCTTTAAAACCAAACATTAATGTTCATTCAATTTGATATCACAATGGCAACCAAATTTTGACGGACACATTTTTCAGAAATATTCCTTTTTTATGGTAACTTTCATGTTTAAGATTGCTTTGTTCTTCTGTTACGTTTGATTACTTCTAGGTCAATTTGGGTAGCTAGCTAGCTTTCCGAAATTTTGGGCAATCCAAAAATCCAAGTAACTCTTAAATCACATGATGTTAATCACTTCCCGTTGTTAACCCCAAAAGAAACATCACTAGATCTAGACGTATTCTTCATCGTCCAAGTTTCATTACATTGGCTTTAGTATTCTTAGATCAGTAGGTAAGGAACCAGGGGCGCCCCCCCCCCCCCCCACCCCCACTGCTCCCATAACACGAAAACAGCCTGGTCTTAATAGGATCCACGATTAGTCTCCTTGGCTTAATAATAGATTGTGGTTAAAATTTTCTGTATTCGTAAATGCAACCAAAGGTCTGTAATAAGTAAAGTAAACCGTTGTAAAAAGTTTGTTTTTCATCATTAACAACGAGTGGTGAAGAATAAATAACAAGGTGTAAATGATCAAGAAGGAAGAGTGCTATACATGGCCACCTTTTCAATCCATATTTGTGCTACGAACAATCCCAGATTGAAATTTAGTTTCCTCATAAATGGTATGGATAGTTAATACCATGATAGAAAAGATCAAGTCTAAATTTTCTTTTTAACCTCGCGATCAAACAAACTGATTTTCTCTAAGAATAATAAATACGCCAATCTATTATTTAGTAAAACTAGAGCTATACAATGGAGAGAAAATATAAAATAAACAAACAAATTAATGGAAGAGTTTTTCTGAAATCGATATTCTCTCCACCTGAGAAAATGAATATCGCTTTTTTTTTTTGTTCTGGTAGAATGAGGTTTGAAATGATAGTTTTCTTTAGGCCATCACCATAAAACGCTTCGCCTTCCATCACCAGACCGTCCCAATTATTTTCAAAAGATACAATTGTTTCTGACCTCGCTACTTAACTTCCAATTTTTGGGAATCTTTAAGTTTAATATGCTTTTTATGCATCTTAAAATCACTCTGGCTATTAAATCAGCCCTTGTAACGACGTCTTCGAATACATTTTAGAGCAATGTCGACGGCGGCATGGCAAAAAAAAATCATCAAGCTACTGTTTGCAATCATTGGGAAATGAAATATTTCATCCAGATGGCCTAACAAACCAAAGGCTTTTTGTATGTACTAAACAGAATATGACAGAGAGCATTTCGATATATTATGATATGATCTTACCTTTGAAAGGCTTAACCAGACAGACAACTCAAGAAATTAAAAACGTCAAAATATCAGTCGAATTCGAGATTGAATGTGAAAGAAGCCACCGGCAAAACAAACAGAGCTTAAAATAACCTGGTTTCCGATGAATAGCTGGCTGTGTAAGAGCACCAGTGCTATTGGTCTATTTTTTCTCGTGTTTTCTCGTTTCCCACTTAACTTCTAATAAATCCCCTTCACAATCGACGAGAGGCAAGAAATTGCCAGCGCTTTTTCGGGTGATCATTGAAAAAATCAAATGCCCGTTTTGTCTACTTCACTGCGGCCCTTTAGCAGTCTCACTTTTGTAATGCGCATTGCTTTCATTTACATCAAGTTTTCTCCCTCTTATCTTAAATACTGAAAATTTACAATACGGGGTTACCCATAGGTTCCTTTCGGCGGGTCACGGCAGGTATCTGTTCCGATGGCCTTTAAAGTTTCAGAAATTAGGATTTAGCAATAAAGGAAATCGACAGTTTTCTTCGAAAAATAACAGCTCAATATTTTGTAACACTACAAACAGATGGTAAATTCGAGGAATAAAGTTCCCTTTCCTTAAACTTTCTGCAACTTAAATGTTCAGTTAACGCATCCGAGCAAATCAATCTGTATAAGCTTGTACAAATACGCCTTTAAAAGGGTACGACACGATCTAAGGACATTTTAAGTATTTTGCTAAATGTTCTCGTTATGTATCCCTGAGTGACACTACGCTGAGTTAAAAATAGTAGACCACGAAAGGTGATGTCACTTCTTTTCAGTATTAATCACGATCGGGTAAATTGCTTTCCCGGAAATCTTGCCCGGCCTGTTTTTACTGCCTTAACACTTTTGACTACTCGGAAAACACACTCGTTCGCCGCGTTCACTTGCTTGTTTTCGACTGAAGCTTTGGAACTGGGGAATGAGTTTCCATGAGTAGTCAGATTTCATAGAAATGACGGCCTCTAGAATGTTTAAACAATCTAAAAGCTTCTACCATAAGAGTAAAAGGAATCCTGTGACCATTGACTGTTTTATCGAGCCTTTATTGAGAATACTAGTAACTGATTTAACATTGGGTGTTAATAATTTGTAGAGTAGTTATATTCATTAAGTCCTGGCCGATGGGCGTTGATGTCTTAGACTAAGGTGATATATATGGCTCGGTTTAAACGTCGTGCTTCGAACTCACACTTATTTACAGTCATGCCCTTAGTGACCTGGTCTTTGAGTTGAAGCGAGGCTGGAGATGCCTTTGATTTGATACAAACCTCAGTGCTTCTCAAACTTAAACGAAAACTAGTTAGCATAAGAACGACATGATTTTCATCTGAATGAAAACAAATTTGGCAAGTAATTCATGATAAGGTAAGGGTGACTATATGGAGGTTAGGGTTAGGGTTATGTGGGTGACTATATGGTCCATGAATTATACGCCACAAATTCATCTCCAGCCTCGCTTCTACTTGAGATGAGATGACTAAGCAAAGAACTGGAAATTGGGCTTTTAGCCCGACTTCAGCTTGACGTGGGGGGGGGGGGGGGGGAGGTGCTAGCTAGACCAAAATTACGACATTATAACAATACATACATACGCATTAAGTAAAAATAGACGAGTTACCAGGACACATCTTCAACCTACTTACTGTGAAATTGTGTTCAAATAGCCGAGTTTTGGACCTCGTCCCTAAACTGGTGGTGCGAAAAAACAAGCGAAATCATAAAATTATCTGCAAGCCACATACCTTACGGCTAGTTCGACAGGACGAAACATTGGCAGGTACTAACATTGCTTCTAAATCGCAAAATATAGCATTTTCTGCAGAAGCTTCCCGTGGAGATTAATTAAATTTTCAGAGCTTTCTTCTTATCCAAGAAAAACTTGAAATTCTTTAAGAGATCGCGACTGAAAATAATTCTCTCTCTAGTTACTATTGCAAATGAGCTTTTCTCGTTTGATTATGCACACTTCGATGTTTTGAAAAAAAATGTTTTAGAATGTAGCTCTTTTGTGATCAAAAAGTATTGCTAGATGTCTAAGCATAGTGTTGTAAGTATTGATGGATGTAAGTTGTAATTATTCATAATTATAACCAGTCATAGCGTTAGTTTTGTATGTAGTGTAGATATTGTATGTATATACAGTTAATAAGTATCGTCAACAATGTAAGTATTGTAATTATTGCAAGTAGTGTAAGCAGTGTTCAGTACTGTAAAACTGAGTTATGTAAAACAAAAATTGTTTTGTCAAAAAAAAAAATTGACGAGTACCTAGGATTACACATCTTAATGTATTCGTTAAAGGCTGCAGTCTGGTAGCCGAAAGCTTATCTTTAAAAAAAATCCGTTTAAATCAAAGAACGTTTCTTTAGATTTTAAAATATAACACCGTATGCACTGGGTGAGGCAAAAGCTAAACACAGCGTTTAAATCGCAAAGCTAAGTCATTCTTAATTACCTGGCATGCTTGTCGTGCTTAATTACTTGTCACGGCAGTTGTCAGACGTCCTGCTAACGTCGATTTTAGTTCATGCTAATTAAGGTGAATTGAGTTCGTCACGACGATAGAATCATTCGAACTGGGCCTATTAAAGTACAACACTTAGATTAGTCAAATAAGTGGGTCTCAATGGGGTTAACTGTCAGCCGTCACAAGAAGGCAATCTTTAACACGCGTTAACCGTAAAACTTTTACGGTTAACGCGTTAAAAATTGCTCTTTTGAAAAGAGCAGTTATTGTTAGCCATCAAGAGGTTTTAAGGTCTTTCTAATATCGCTATTCGTGTCGTTTTAAGTGGTAAACCAGTTTTCGTGTTCCTAAATATATTCACTTTATGGTCTTTTCCACCTAATTTCCGTCTTAAATGACATCACAACTAACTTCCGTCTGGAATTACTTCCGGTTTCAAAATGTTAATGATTAACTACATTGATAACGTGTTTCTGACCACAAAATAACCTTCAGAACACAATTGTTAATATTAAAAAAAGACATTAAAGTTAATTTTAATATTAACTCATGAATGAAAGTTCCCCTTGATAACCGTCAACTGTCAAAATCGGTAAAATTTAACCGTCAACCGTCGTAACTTTCTCTTCCATTGAGACCCTCAAAAAAAGGTACCTGGACGATTCATGTACACTGAAGTCTTTTATTTTGTAATTCCGATTTTTTCAAAAAAAGAAAAAATAGTCAAGAAGAGGACTTAGTCGGTTGTGGAGTAGATAAACTTTAAGAATTGTTTGGCTTGGCTTGACCAAACTCAGAGAAGAAATTGTTTTGCAGCAGGATTATGAAGCACTTGCAAAGCTCTAGAATTGAAACTCTAAACTATTCCCTGTTTAAATATATTGTCTAAAATTGTAATGTAATATTCATTAGCGCCGTGAATTCTCTGGCTGCAGCAATTTCTCCAGTTCCTTTGCTCTGTCAATCTCGGATTGTTTCAGGTGAAACAGCCTGAAGATTTTATTGCTCAACAGGGAGAATCGTTTGCGTCGAATTCGCTGCAGTTTGCTTGAACTAAAACCTAGAGAAAAAAATCAAATATAATTACAAAAAGGAACAAATTACATTATTTTTGCCAAAAGGGTGAAATAACAAATCATCGAAATGTGACAAACATTGCGAAAAATGACGTATTTCTATGGGAAGGTTATCCATTGACATCCAACGCCAGTGCGTCATCCATTGACATCAATGGTCAAGGTCATCCATTGAGATCTAAACAAAACATTTATATTGCCGCAAATTTAAATGTCAGACAAATGCTTTTACTCTCTAAGTCTGAGCGATATTTTTACTAATCAACTTGCAAATGCATTTAAAACGATTGCACAAATTTGCAGGCCAAACCTAACAAAGATCAAAGAAAATGTTCAAATGTATATGGAAAATTAAAAACGTTTTAAATGACTGTTTCACTCAGCTAAATCCCTC
Organism: Pavona decussata; assembly: GCF_977016875.1. NCBI lineage: Eukaryota > Metazoa > Cnidaria > Anthozoa > Scleractinia > Agariciidae > Pavona > Pavona decussata. The sequence continues at coordinate 270,224 of NW_028145729.1, forward strand.
AAATTTTGGCCCAACATTCTTGTACTTCGAAAATTATAGAAACGTTTCAAACTCATATTTTTCCAATGTTGAAATTATGTGAAAACCACTGAACATTGGAGCTCGGGATGTTTCTCATACAAACACTTCACTTCGGCTTTGTGCCGCGTTTACTTCTAGATGGTGAAATCTAAGAAAAGGTCCATGATAGGAACCCCGGTACTTACCTCTAAGCAAAGGCACCACACTTGCGGCACCCGGGTTTGGTTGATATTCCGCTCTCACACCTCCCGGCTGTGAAGAAAGATCAAGGACTCCTCTAGGTAGAACTTCGCTACCGGGCATGAATTGGGTTAAGGTGGGGAAATATACATTTTTATGATTCTCGCTCTTTTTCTGCCAGTCGTCCCAGAGTTTGTCGATGAAGCCGTGGTGAAGGAAAAACTCCGGAGCGCTAGCTGAATCGAGCGAACACATTGTTCCGTCGATCAGGCAATGGACTAGATCGTGGAGGTTTACACGAAGCATCAGCTCGAAATCGTTGAAGTCAGCTACTGATGTATTCAAGACCCTCTGAACTACAGCAATATTTGGGGGTATTCCATTGAATGCCCGGGCCAAGCAGGGGTAACCTGGTTCCGTTGGTTCTCCTGGGGGAAGTGGTATAAGTTCCCATTCACCTTGTCTGAAAGGGCCCGTCTGGACACAACTATTCATTCCTACCCCGTTCCCGCCAAAGCCAGTGTCGGCGCTGTGCCATAGGTCACGTGGTTCTGTCGTGCGAAATGCATTACTGGATACTGCGCTCCAGTCCCAGTAGGCAATCGTGAACCTGCAGTCAACTTGACGTAAAAGGTTTTCGTAGCGCAGTATATAGTACCGGTGCCATGTAAGGAAGTGAGTCCTGTCGTGGATTCCTGAAGAAGCAAGGAGACGTGCCAGATTGTCAGACACCAGACTGGATTACATGGATAGATCAATTAACATTACATGGATAAGTTTGTAAAAAAAATGAACACTTTTTCTTCTTTACCTTAGAGTCTGGGGTTCTAGACTAAACTCCTAGGTTTATTCATTAATGAATTTTATCAAGCAATTCTTTTGCTGTATATTTAATTCTGTGGATGGTATCCTAAGGAAGCGGTGACTAATAAATAAAAATTAAAAAATAAAAATTTAGTGAGTAGTGTTTGTGTGGGCTATCAAATCTCGAATCTATGTCAGGTCGGTGTTAGATCACCGACTTTCCGCTCTTTACTCTACTGCGTTATTTTGAGTTGCAAGTGCTCTCACTACCAGTTAAGTAATTTGTGCCATTTTCTCTGAACTTAGCCCCGCCAATTTTAAACCCCCAATTAATTTTACACATATCTGCTGTCACCATCGTGTGGTGAAAACGAACCTGTATCTAGGAATAGCTCTCTGTGTTGAAGAATGAGGGCGTCATAATTTCTCTTGAATCTTGGGTCAGTTGAAGCCGTTCTTATGACTCTGACGTAACGTCTTCGCTCCTCAGTTGTCATTGATGTGAATTCTTTCCTAATTCTGACGCAGTCCACCAGACGACCTCCCCGACATGCACATCTTTGTCCACACTGATCAAATGTGGAACTACCTTCTTGACAAGCTGAAACGAATGAGAGAGAAACTAGAATTTGACAGAGAACAACAACAGATCGTTAAAAGCAATCGCTCTGTTTTACTCCCAGTACACACGGACTTCAAGTAAGGATCATGTGAGTCTAACTCTCAAATAATTTTATTAGGTACTGTGACCTACTTTACTTTAGAATTGTATTTGATTAATTCACCTTCTGAGTTGAAAACCTAAACGATCTACGATTTAAGATCTACCCTTATAGAGTGTTTTCATTCACGTGACTACCGGCCATATTGGTTTACTGAAACAAAAGAAAGTATTTACATAAAAATAGAGTTCAATTCCCAGAGGTTTAGTTTGGGACACCAACATGGCCGCCATTTCTTTCTTTTGGGACACCAACATGGCAACCGTGACGTCATGTGAAAACACTCTATATATCTGGATGGTTAGAACGGACGTTTTTCTCAGTTGGTTTAACCCATTTTATCTATGAAGAAGGTCTCAATGGTGTTGTTGTTATTTTCTGTTACCGCATTAAAAAGACATGCATGTTATAGTCGTGTTACCCAATCATTTTGACCCCGGTGAATCAAAAAAAATTAAATTTAAGCATTAATTAATCGCTCCTGTCAAAAAACATTTCGGCCTTGTTAGAGAAATAAACTATTTGACAAACAGGGATGCCATCCAGATGCGATATCTGTTACCTGTAGGACATGCAGCAGTGTTGCATTCCTGAGACTGCGATCTAGACCCTTGACAGTTAGCGCCACCATTGCTTGGTGGAGGACTGGTGCAAGTGCGCATGCGTGTTTGTGATCCACCGCCACACGTCTGGCTGCAACTGCTCCAGGTACCCCAGAGTGACCACCCGCCATTGACTGGAAAACCAATTTAAAATGCAAATGTCAGAATTTCTACTTAACGCAATCTTCCGTTTCTGTGTACTATTAGGGTTATTGTTAGCAAAACTGGATCATTATTTTAACGATTCCATTGATTGAAATACGCTTTTTGGCCATTCAAAGTGACACTGATCAAAATAGGTGAAACTGCCCCTTTACGTCAACGTTGATACAGTTAGTGTGGTTTAAACTCTTGAGTAAGTTCTGTCTTTGGAGTATTAAAATTAGACCTACTGTCTTGCAGTACTTTCATGTGGTTTTACTTGTTGAGCTGTGCATTGTAGTACTGACTTTCGAGTCCAGGGAAGGAATCCAAAAGATGTGACAATGTAACAGAAAGCTACTGAGCGCACTTTTTTGTGGTTATAAAGTAAGAGCTATCGTATGGAGCCATCTTGTAACACTCTTCATTTTTGGACAATTAACAACTCCTTATTATTTAGAACCTTTTCAGTACGTGCGTTCTTGAGGATGGGTCAATTAAGAGCTCAGTAAAGATGCATGTGAACTGGCCGTCGTTTGAGACCGCTAAAGAGCTTTATTCATAACCACCTAACTTTGCCATTCTCGAAGAGACAAGACCTTTTTTCTTCCCAATTTTGTACTATGTGTAAGAATACCCGTAATGTTCTGTTTTGGTATGCGATAATTGTCATGTGCTGTCTCACTTTACCTGGGCATTGATTGTTGCTGCAAGACTGAACCTGGGAACTAGATCCCTCGCAACCTGCACCACCGTTTGATGGAGGAGGATTGGAACAACTACGCATGCGTGTTTGCGAACCACCACCACATGCATTGAAAAAGTAATCGCTTTACTTGGTGCATGCATGTTAATTTTCATCTTTTTAGTTAAAATATGGCGCTATCGATACATTTCAATAACGAGGGACGTTTTTGCAGTCATTCGATCTCTAAAAGTCAGTCTTGGATGCTGACATTTTAGGGCGTTATGAGGTTCAGCTATTTCTCCCAAAAGAAAGCAATAGTGAAGACCTTCCATTTTCTACTGATAAAATAACTTTCACCACCTAAAGGGGCGAGATCTCGAGGTTATATAACCTGTCACTAGCTAGTGTAATAGGCTGAATTAATCACCTGGGCATTCATTTGCGTTGCAACGCTGGGACTGAGAATTACTCCCTGAACACGTAGCTCCACCTCCAGACGGAGGTGGATTAGTACAAGTGCGCATGCGTGTCTGGGACCCACCACCACACGTCAGAGTGCATCTGGTCCAGGATCCCCAAAGAGACCAACCTCCGTTGACTAGAAGAAAGAAATCTCATAAATTTCGCTGATTGAGTCAGTTGAAGTCCATTTTCAGGAATTAATTAATGGTGTGCTAAGGCCAATTTAGCTGTCGTTAAAGGCATTAAAGTACATTTAAGACATCATATCATGATATCCTATCATCATATCATCATATCTCAATGCTCTATGAAGCTCATAAACTTTTTTTTTTTGATATTACACTGATAACAGACTTATCAAGTGTTACAATAAGATACTTATCCTTAATAGCTAGGTAAGTCTAAAAATTTAATTCAATTAAGTCAGTTTTAATTTTATTTTAAAAAATGCTTATTGCTAAAGCTCAGAAAAACTGGCATAATTTGCCCAACAATTATATTATTTCTTTCTCTATTTTGTTATGTTCTACTCGTGTTCATGGGTTAAGATTGAGTTGCATGCTTACCTGAACAACCGTTTATGCCGCACGATTGGGACTGGGAATCACTTCCTTGACAATTAGCGCCTCCACCAGATGGGGGAGGGTTAGTGCAAGAACGCATGCGTATTTGTGATCCACCTCCACACGTTACACTACAGCCGCCCCAGGTTCCCCAGTTTGACCATCCGCCATTGACTAAGAAGAAATTCAATCGAAAGGTAAGGGTAATTATTAAAAACTGCATCATTGTATAATGCAATTCGAGGGATTTGATTGGCTTAGCGGCCATGGTATATGAGCAATTATACCATGGCCGAGAAATGGCGGCCATTAAATTGCCTTCTGGTCGTTCTTGCACAGCAAAATCAGTAAGATCTAGCAATATTTCTCGGTTGTTTTTAATAAAACAATTATTCCACTTGCGCTTGTTGGATATGAGATGATTATAGCCAACTCGGCGCTACGCGCCTCGTTGGCTATCTATCATCTCATATCCAACGCGCTCTCGTGGAATAATTGTTAAATAGAGTAGTAAATACAGTTTCTTGGCATTGCATTCCAACCAATTACATTGTAACCTAGATTACTAAAAACGTTTCGTTAAGCACGTATGTTATACCTTGGACAATGCATTCGTCAGTGTTGCATCGTTGAGATTGGGAACTAAGTCCTTCACAGCCAGCTCCTCCTCTGCATATACGCGAACGTGTCTGCTGACCTCCACCGCATGTTCTGGTGCAACTGCTCCATGCTCCCCAGGGAGACCATTCACCTGAGACTATGGAGACTACGATTAGTAACAAATTAAACATCGAATTAAAGCAACTCCTAAAGTAGGCATTAAAAAATTTTGCTGTTTTTTTTTTTCCCACTTCTATTACAGACACGATAGTGCCTTAAAGGAAAGTCAAGTCCAAGCAACAACCGTGCAAGCAACAACCATTACTCCTTTTACAAATACAACAATTTGGCAGAACACTTTCTCCACATGGCCTTAATATATAATAATAAGATGTATCTCCATCGTCGATAGAGTTTGGAGTTCATGTATAGAGGCGGTAGCCGTGGGTATAGTGATGCTGGAATGAAGTTGTTGTATTTGTAAAAGGAGTAATGGCAGAACACTTTCTCCACATGGCCTTAATATTCGCGAGGAAATGTACTAGCTTTTTTCTTTTTATTCTTTTTTATTTTTTGTTATTATTATTTCATTTGCTTCATATTTTATACTGTCAATCAATTTAGTTTAACGTAGTTCCGCTATTGCGCAAATATTTGTCAGCTATATAAGCGTATGTCCCAATGTAAATTTTCATTATACCTGAAGAAGGCTGGTTTGGCCAGCCGAAATATAGTAACCTCTAAACCGTATTTCTACGTTGTATCGGTCTCTGCTTCTTGTACCTTAAAGGAAACCCTCCACGTTACATTATTGAATATATATTATTTTCTTTGAAATTTTATTGGAAAACATAGAAATAATATTTCAGTGTCGAAAAAAACATGATTTGATTATCGGCTATTTTCGCTTTTAAATTTCCCGCGCGCCGTCATCTTTGATTAATTGTTTTAAACAAAAGAACTTCTGCTGAATAACAATAGCGGCAACCATTACACGTCATAAAATTCAAAATGGCTGCCGCAAGGAAACTTAAAAGCAAAAGTTGTCGATAATCATATCTATTTTTTTAAAAAATCTTGAATGTCATTTCTACGTTTTAGACAAATATTTAGAATTTAGACACTATTTCCAACGCCTACCCGTCAATTTGTTGTGAGAGTGGAGGTTCCCTTTTAATGTTTATTTTCTGTCGTCACAGTTAAGTATTCTAAATTACCAATCAAAATAAAAAGCACTTCTTTTACCAAAAAAAAAAACAGTTTCCACGTAAGTCTCCTAACATTCAAGTATAATGGTTTTTATAATAACCCAAAGAATTTCATTCATATTTTCAAATCAGGTAACACGAAACTTAGTACAGTTCTAACTTTAAATTGGATCGGGGGGGGAGGGGAGAGAAATTACAATACGTATAACTACGACTTATTAAAATTGACTATTTCACCTGGACATTCATTCGAATTGCAAGGTTGAGCCTCAGAGCTACTCCCTTGGCAATCAGCACCTCCGTTGGCCGGGAGAGGATTGGTACATGTACGCATGCGCGTTTGTGACCCACCACCGCACGTCACACTGCAACTGCTCCATACTCCCCAGCTTGACCAACCGCCATTAACTTACAAAGAAAAAGATTACAAGCAAATATGAACAAGAAATGGGACATTGATTCATGATATGTTGTACACGTACACGTTTGACAAAACTGACGGCTCCGACTTCGCGTACTCAATCGAAAAGACTGCGGACTGAATGAGTACTAATTAAGATACACATGATTAATTGTCAGATACGAAGCATGTCACAGCTAATAGTAGTTTTATTCATGTAGTTGCTTGTTGTCGAACAAAAGTGTCCAGGCTTTTTCGAAGCCTTACCAGGTTTGGATCAGTAGAGCTTTACTTTCAGTAGTTAACATGATGGATTTTACTTTTAAACGTGCAGAAATGCAATTACCCCTTTATGAAATAAACGTTTTTGGAGATGAAATCAATCGAAAGCCTAAAGATAAAGAAAAGGGACCTTTCAAACTTTACCATAAATATTCAGAAGATGTGCATGCTTCAATCTAAAGACTCTATTCATTCTTTCATCCATTCATTCAATTCATTCATTCATTCATTCATTCATTCATGCATGCATGCATGCATGCATGCATGCATTCATTCATTCAGTCAGTCATTCAGTCAGTCAGTCAGTCATTCAGTCATTCCTTAAAAGAGTATGAGCCAAATGCTCACCTGGGCATCCATTCGTGTTGCAAACTCGAGCCTCGGAACTTTGCCCTTGACAATCAATGCCACCACTGGATGGAGGAGGGTTTGTGCAACTGCGCGTGCGTGTTTGGGATCCACCGCCGCACGTCCGACTGCATCCTTCCCAGGCTCCCCAGTTTGACCATCCACCATCGACTAAACGGAAAGAAAAATAACAATGCGTTAAAGGGGGAGTGTCATGGGGTTTTTGATCTCTTTTGTTAACAATGGTGAAATAATACCTTCACTTAGCTACAAAATAATTCTAGAACAACGAGAGGAAAGAAAGCAACTCATTTCGTGAAAGGAACAACTCGTGATCTGTTCTAGCGTATTTTGGAAACCATTATGCAAGAACTTGAAAAACATTAGCCTAACAGTTTTTCAAGTTTCAATTCATTCCGACCTACTCTGTCTCTGGCCAGAGGCACTAATCAACATTTTTATTGCACTGAGGTGATAATTTATAACAAAACTAGACAATTATTGTTTTGTTTCTGTTGAGAGACAAACATTTTTGAGTTTTGAAATGACATCAAATTCGCGTGATTCTTCCCCTTTAAAGGACCAATGAGGAAAAAACGAAAGGCAATATTTGAAATCAAGACTTCCTCGAGATTTCAAAGTCCATAAAGGAATAAAGATGAAGAAAAAAGTAAGACTTTTAGCCATTAGAACTGTGATAATCAAGAAAGAACTTACGAGGAATGAATTGGCACGTTTCTGAGTTGACAATGTTATCAACAGCACCCATTATAGTTCTATTTAACAAATAGAAACCACGAGCTTACTTTCTAATTGCTGATAGTTAACTATCAAACTAGCTAGCTAAGTATCTGGTAATAAACTGTTTCAGTATAACCTAGTGGCCGATCTTTACAACAAAGAAAAAATGGCTTTTTGTAAACCAGTTGCTTTGTGAGCTCCCAGAGCAGTCTTTCGAAAATTTGAATGCGCTTGTGTAGCCAATCAGATTGCGAGTCTACTTATAGTCTGCTAAAGTCTCGTGTATTGTGTCTGTTTGCTTTTAAAAGAGTTATTCCTTACTTTCTCACCTGAACATCCCTGTGTGTTGCATGATCGCGATTCGGAGCTACTTCCTCGACAATTTTCACCACCACCAGAAGGAGGTGGGTTACTGCAAGTGCGCATGCGTGTTTGTGAACCACCGCCGCATGTCACACTGCAGCCGCTCCATGTTCCCCAGCTTGACCAACCGCCATCAACTAGTAAAGAAAAAAATGTAAAGTTGTAAAAAACGAGAGAGAGAGAGAGAGAGAGAGAGAGAGAGAGAGAGAGAGAGAGAGAGAGAGAGAGAGAGAGAGAGAGAGAGAGAGAGAGAGAGAGAGAGAGAGAGAGAGAGAGAGAGAGAGAGAGAGAGAGAGAGAGAGAGAGAGAGAGAGAGAGAGAGAGAGAGAGAGAGAGAGAGAGAGAGAGAGAGCACATTTTCGCCGCCTCTAAGGATCAAAACGTTAGATACAAATGATACAAGCAAGAGAGGAAACAGTTATGTGGAAAGCTCGGACAGAGTACATACCAGCCGAGGGGCTGCCAATCTTGTAGACAGAAATCAACCACGGTGCTCCAATACCCTGATAACACCAATGCGCCTTCTGCCTTGTGCTGGACACCGTGTGACCATTTGGACCCCATTTACAGACACCATAGTTTGTGATAGCAAAATACGTGTATCCCCTTGCCACAGCAGCCTTAGCACAGGCCTGGATGACAGTGTCAGGTTGTGTGCCACTGTTGATTTGACTTCTGTAATCTAGATAAACTTTGTAGAATAGCCGGTCGTAAAAGTCCTCCACAAAACATCCTACTGATGTAAGTGCAACTATGAAGAGAAACACACAAAGAAAATCATAATTAACAAACTTCCCCTTGTTTACTCTTAAAATAAGGACAACAATGACTTCGTGTGGCTGAAAATGGGGAAGTGGATGACAAAGTGCTCAATTAATATTTTAGCCCCATGAAACCCTGGAGTGTCAAGAAAACAAACCTTCAAAGACAGTGAACGAATTTAGCAAGCAGCTATCGAGATGGCAAACTTCATTCTGATTGGATGGTTTTCGAACTTCTCACGAGAGGTGATCCTGAGGTCAGTGATTGGATGTTTTGGCAAAGCTCATAGCTCAAAACAGAAACTGAAGAGTTGTTGATTAACTGAAATTTATTTCATATGTTGAATGAATTGTGATCGTGTCGAGATTTAACAACATACGTTAGATGTACATAATAAAATAAATCCACCACAGCGCATGCGCATATGCAGTGCTTTATGTAAGCCTCATTACGAATGACGAAGCAACAAGGAAATATTAATATTAATATTAATATATTATAACTATTAACATTTCTTTGACTTTTGGTTTAAACTACAAGGGCATAAAACAGAAGTAAGCCCGACGTAACTACTCGAACCAAATGGAACGTTTCATTTATCGAACTTAATCGAATTTATAGAACGATTGGGTTCAATTGAGTTCACAATCGAACCGCAATCGAACTCTCACAAAAAAAATTTGGAGCAATCGAACCCAATCGAACTTTGATTGAGTTTGATTAGGTTCGGTAGCCGAAGTTGGCATACATTCGATTAAAAATGATAACAGTAGTGGATCATAAAATGGTGTTTCAGTAAAGCTACATCAATCTATTGTCCGTTTCACCTAACTCTTTGTTGTTCTTGTATGCTAAAAAAGACTTTTCAAAATTCTTGTCTATTTCGACTGATGGTTGGCACCGTTCGATTAAGTTTGATTGGGTTCGGAAATCGAACGCAATCGAACTCTCACACAATTTTTTAAGCTAATTAAGTTTCTGGGAAGCTGTATATCGAGAAAGCCCGTTAACTTTTTACAAGAACGTTAACGTGTACGCGAGCCTGTGTCATGAATAAGTTGGGTGTCGTATTTTTGCTGTGTTGCTGTGTATGTTAAAGACCCGTGTGCTGCAAACTGTTGATCGAGTCGATCTGTGAATACGATGCTCAGATGTAGCTGGTTCAAACTATGGAGTCTTAGGTGAATTGAATCGTGCACCATCCCTTTTCGAGTTATTGAAGTTTGTGTATAGAAAACATTTTCCTGTCATGCCCCTTGATGGTCTTTGAATTTTTTGCAGTGTACACAAAACAGTTGTTTTAGATCGTTTAAGGTTAATTTTAAAAGCTGGTTATTATGTATGAATGAGTTAATGAACTATGTTTATGGAGTAAGGAATCCTAAATGTTAAGAAAGGTATTGCCAAGCCCAGTAAAACATAAAATCCTTGACATCTAACTTCACACATGTCCGACCTTTTAAAAGTTACTTAATGAACAGTGTTAACATAACGATCACGCATTAACTAATGAGAATTATAGGGCTCACTCCACAGAGATTTAATGCTAGAATTAAAGAACAAAATTAAATGAATCTGTAATATCATTTTTTTCTTCTTCTTCGTCTCTACCAGAACTACGTGGAATAGTGTGAGCTTTTCAGCTTTGTCAGTTGTATAATGACCTCTTTCAGTAGAACATCCGCATTGTTTTAAAGGATAACAAAAGCGTTTTTTGTGCAAATATTGTAATCGTTTCCTTGCTGTGGTCTCAAAAGAGAGAGCAAGCTCCCAATATAATTCCCTTTGTTTCCAAAACAATGACAGAAACTACTACAAGATATTGCTTGTAAGTACCGTATTGTTACTCTTTGTTCGTTTGGTCGTTTTAATATTGGAGGCAACAGTGGGAGGACTAATCTATAACTTTAATGCAGTAAAATCACTTTTTGCTTAGATTCTTTTTTTGTTATTCTGGGTAAAAATTTGTCATGGGATTGATTTAAGTGATTAGATCGTTGGTGAAATTATGGCAACGATTTTTTCGTATTTGTTAATAGTTGAATATACTTTCAAGAAACGTGAAAAGAGTGAGGGCAAAAATTGTCCCTTCGTGTTAGCTGTTATTTTTCTTTTTCAGGCTGTTCGTTATTGCCTATATAGAAGTCAAGTATCCCTTTTTCACTCTAAAAAAACTGTATTTTGAAACTTGAACACAAGGTCGTATTAAAAGATATATTAAATTAATTAAGTAACGAAAAGCCAAATGGCCCTTTTTGATCATTTGCAGCATAAACCTATTGCCCAACTTTTCAATACAAAGGCTATACTTTTCACGAATCTTGGCTTGAGATGGCCAAGTTGGAAATGAATGCTAACTTGATTAAGTCTGGTCGACGTTTTCAAGTCTTGCCGTCAGTGTCTCTTAGACAAAAATGGTAATAGCCTAGTTTTCAGAAGTTCATTCATCTCATTAGTTCAGTCAGGAAGTTATCCATGTGTGAGCCAGGTGTTTAAATATATACCAGTGATGAATGTTGCCAACAGAAAAGGGATATTATCCAGATAGTTGCCCACAGCACAGCTTACAAGTGCTATCGAAGAGCCTTTATTTCATTTGAAGGTCACACTATAGGATTTCCTCTACGGACACAAAATTCATGGCGGAGCTAGAACACATCAGTGTGACTCCGATGTAGCGTCTACAGATAACCATATCTCAAATACTCGCAAATCTGTGTGTACTGAACACACGTCATTATCAAAATTAAAGATAATTGACCGTGAACAAAAGGCTCAGTATAAGGACAAAAACGTACGTTTAAAAACGAGCTTATAATTGATTTGAGCAGGTAGGTGAAATTTCTAAACCTCGTTCATTTTTACAGTGCACATTAACAAATTAAAAAAGACAGATAAATTTAGTTGACGTTCTTTTCGTTCGTCTACAAAATGGAAGAATTAAAACTTTCCCTTACCTCGAGCGTCACATGATAAGCTTAATGACAGAATTGTCCACACCAGTGCAATAGGAATGGCACCTGTCATTTTCTGAAACGTGATCTGAAAAGGAGGGGAAGACGTACAAGTTAACACAGATGCAATACTCGAAAATTGATTATGATCAGAATTTAAAATAACTTGACATTTTAAAGTAATGTGGCAATTAGCAGCTGAATCGCGGGGATATAAATGTCTAAAGTGTTCTCTAGCGTGTATAAAAACAAGGAACAAGGAACAGTAGCAATACAGGACAGCTTTTCAACAACATACGTCATGTGATGAAACAAAACAACCATTTAAGTTAAAAAAAACTTGATATTTTGATGTGGTGCGTCAATTGGCTTCTAAAGTGCGATACAATGTCTGAAACGTTTCCTAGCGTGCATAAACAATAGAACAAGATACAGTAGCGAATACTGGACAGCTTTTCCACAAATTGCACACATTTATCATGAAAAAAAAAACACCATTATTATTGACATTTAAGAACATCTTCAATCACATTTTACAAGATACGGACAATAGATCAGCACCATGAGAGTAGTACTACAGTTTTCTAACTGTAATTCAATCATTTAACAATAATCCACAGACTCAACACATCTGAAGCCTGCACGGCACGCTTAAGGGCACAAAAGGAAGTATTGCTTGCGATAGCCGTAAATCTATTGCTCTGACGTAAGGAACTCATTCACCGCACAGTAAAAAATAAAGCTACAAAAACATTACAACCGTTTTGTATATTGTTACACAGCATCACAGGAAAGTTCTGCTTGGTAGCGATCATTTTAAGAAAACTTTACGGTTTCATGCAGAGGCAAACTGGCGCATTGCAGGACTCAAAGTTAGCATTAATTGAAGTCAGACATTTTAACGTGTGAACGTTATCGATCTCTAATTCGAAAAGATAGCGTACGCAAAAAGAACAGATAGGAACAATGACTATATTGGAATAGCTATTTTTTTAGTTGCACGACATATAATATTAAACATTTTATCGTTAAAAATGGGCAATGATGACAACAAATTTCTCATAAGATGCTTTAAGAGTTACTTGTGTCAGGCTGGAGTACAGCGAAAATTTGCAGAAATGTCTTTCCAAATTTAAACCACAATATTCCAAATTGTATTCATTTTATCTGACGAAAAAAGACCCGCAATTAGAGAGTTTAAATAAAATTAAATGATATTACATATAAATGAGATTGAATACTCCCGTTGTAAAAATCTTGATATATACGGACGGAATGTTAACTAACTACCTTGTTTTTCCATTTATTACAACCAAACTAACTATTCTTGATTTAAAGACCGTGCTCTTATCTACCGACAAAGCAAGCTTGTCCGTCATTTTTGGTTTAAAAAATCTGCCTATGATGATGACATTTATAGTTACCCAGCTAATACTGTACGGTTTGTTAAACTGATCTGACCATGGAGGAAATAGATACAGATGATCGACCAAGTGTCTCTGCAAAATGGATGATTACACATTCCTTATCTTTACATTCAGGGAAAGGACATTTTCGTCGTCTCGTTGCATCTCGACCAATAAATAAGTTAATTAATCAATAATAATAATGAAAACGTTAAGAGTCCATTTTTCTTGCAAATGGCAAATACAACCGTGGATGATTAACAACCATAACTTCAAAAATTTTTAACAAGGCTGTGGTATGTCTGCCGTTCACGTAATTCTATTATTTGTATTGAAATTAATCTCATCCTCATGTAATGACAAAAACGTTAAGTTGTACAGCTTAACAAAGTTGAGTTGGCGATTTAAATACTGGTAAAATTGACCAAAAAATCAAATTAAACAAAATCAATCGACCACAAGCCATCTCCATTCATGTTTATCCCTGGCCGAGCTCTTGATCTGCTTTAGCCCCAGTAGCCCGTCCCTTGACACAATTAAGTCCACGTAAAAGTCATTATCATCAATTAAGTACAGATTTGAATAGGGCGAGAGGGAACGAAGGAAAAAATCCTGCTTTGTATTAACACCACTCGCCAAGCAAAGTGAGGGCAATTGCAAACTACTAGATAAGCATTGATGAAATCTGTTGAAGTCCTAAACAAGTAAAATTTCTGTAGCACTCAGATTTCATATTCGTACGTCAGTCACTTTATGGTCTATATGGGAAAAACGTCGAAAAAAACACCAAAACAATTTAACAAACTAAAACAAACTTGGCATGCGAAGCAAAAATGTTAGCTTACCAGTTGTCCCGTGCTTGTTTGGAGCTAAAACACAACTGAATATTCGATGACAAGCGTATGCTCCTTTTATAGCAAGAATCCTCGAATTTGTTTCAGCAATAGACCTTTTCATGCGACGAGGACCTTAAAAACGCTTCCAATACTGATATTGGCCCCATTGCTTCTGAAGATTCCTCAAAAGATCCCCTCATGCATTGCATTGCTCGTCTTTAACCGCTGTAGTAGCGAGAGGCCTAACATTATAAGCATTTTTTGTAGGCAAATACTTCTTGAACTAAATTATTGGTAGCTGATATCACATACATGTGCAAAATGCTTGCCGTTAACTGTGAGTAGCCGTGAAATAATTGTTTAAAAAAAAGTGTTCCGCTTTTTCCCAATGACGTGTCCTTATTATGTTTTTTCCGTTTTCTTTTAACATGCCCCACTCTTTAAAAAAAAACGTTTTCGAGGAATTCTTCCGTAAGTGATTCAATATCTAACGATTCAGAGATAATATCTTCTCATTTAGTCATTGTTATTTTAATTCACAAATCAAGACAGGAAACTGTCAGCTATATATTGATAAGATGTTTTTGAAAGGACTGAATTAGAATGACAACGAATTCTCTGTAATTACTAGTTTATCAATCATGAGAAATTACATTTTACACCAACATTCTCAACATGTAAGACGCTGTGCCAAGCAGGTCGAGTAGAATTACTTGTTGACAAAATGGAAAGTATCTGGCAACATTTGAAATCTCGTTCTATACTTGATTTTTTTCTCGCATACACCAATAAATATCCGCCTTGTTGATTGTACTTCCTTTGTCTCATTTGAGCAGTTTAAGGACATTTGTAAAATTTCACTTTACGTGGGGTGGGATGATAGCTGCTTTTAGCGGTCAAATTATATTAGTACAATGGGCATGAACAATTACCACAGTTACAAAATGGCAAATAAGAGTTTTGGTAAACTTGACGTTGCAGGTTTCGTCAAATGGTACTCATATTTTCATGAAATTAACGGATGTTAATATAGTCAGTAGCAGCAATGTTAATTTTCCATTTTTACATTAAGATAAATTATGAAATAGTGATTAACACATTCTTGTTTGTGAACAGTTTACTTCTTGAAAGTTTAAAAATCAAAATATTTTATATGCTTAGTACATTTTGATTGTCCTATCGATAAAAGATTACAGTTGGGGTTCTTCCCTTTCACCAGTAAAATCTATTTTTTGTTTTTATCTTTTTCCGTTTTGTGACAAATTCGTTTCACATGTAGGCAGTTCAGCATTTCTTTCTTTCTTTCGTTTTTTTTTTCTTTTCAGTTCGTGACTGTGACATTTTAACCGAAAGTAAACAAATACAGCGTTGAAAGCAAATCAAAGTACTGACGCAATAATCAGCACTTAAATTAATAAACTATGGTTCAACTAGGGGCCTCGCTTCTACGCTTTTCCGCAAGGGAAAAATTTGAATTTTAACTCGTTTGTATCTGTCGAGTAACCATCATAAAATTGAGCCAGATACTGTCTTTTTTGCCAAAAATGAACTCAATTTCTTCTTGATTGATTTCGTGAACGATTTTATACTAGAAATACGTGTTTGCTGTCCAACTTGGCACAAGCCCATGAAACACAACCCACCTTTAGAAGGCTTTTTGGTTTACAAACAAGAGACGATGACCTAGACTTATTGAATTAAATATATACGCTTGGGTGCTGTTAATCTCCTTTAAAATAGAATATTTAATGTTCTGTACGTAAACAAAGGAGAATGCACATAAATCTCAAAAGAGCAACAGTACTTGTGTTGAAAGGACTATATAGCAAAGCATTATTTACAACTTGACAGCAAGTTGAACGCAAGGATAGTTGTAAATTTGTTGTCTGTTTCTGTTCTTAAAAAGGAAACATAAATCATTGGTATATTTAATTCTTGCCGTTGTAGGTTCCAACTTTATGTTAAAAATAGTCCTAATCACACGTCTGAAACGAAATTGAACCAACATTTGTAATGTGTCTGACGTTTGGTCTGGTACTGAAGTACAACAAATTATGTTTCTGGACAAACTATCGCCTGTTCTGTACGTTAAAGACGACCCTCCCGTGGTCTCCTCGAGTACAATTCAATAACGGTCAATTGTTTATCACATGCCGGCACCTGATCCATTTTGCCAGTTCACAAGTCCATTTTAATTATGTTCATTATCTTTTTGGCTTCCTCGTTTATTTCACACGTCCACCCACTTCAGTGGACCACACAGTATTACTTTAAGGATGGTGAGTCCTGATATAGAATTAATTTTCCCCGGTTACGATTATACAGGAAAAACAAATCTTAGCAAGGGCTGTTACAAACCAGAAAGAAATTGGCGGTAACCATGCAATTTTCAGGCAAAATTAAGCAACCTGATAATTTTAATATAAAAAGCGTTGAAATTCAAAACAATGTATGTCATTGAGGATGATGTATTATTCTAGAAAGTGACACAGGCATACTCGGAAAAAAAGAAATCCGGGTGCTCCGAGTGCTAAGACCTTCCGATTACTAGTTCGGATGCTCTACCACTGAGCTACAGGAGACTCGTGGGAGCTAAGGCCATTAAACTAGAAATGTATGTCATTTCTTTTTCCAAAGCGAGAAGCTAAAATTATCTGAGAAAAATGCGTGGCTATCTCACTTTTTTTTTATGGATTCCAGTAACCCTTTATTGCCAATATCTACTTTTTCCGCACTAAGCCGCCGAAAAATATCTTTGACACTTTTAGTAAGCACCGCAGTTACTGAGAAACCTGACTTTCTAGGACCATTCCGAAATGTGCAGAACGCACCCGCAGTAAAAAAGAAAAGCAGGAGCATGTTCCTTAATTGCCTTAAGTTTTTGTTTGGTTGGCAGAACTTTGGTATAAAAACGATTCTCCATGCGTCGTACAAGCCCTCGATTAAATGAGGAGGCTGTGTATAAAGATGACTCTTAACAGCTCATTTAGAATTTTAGGAAGCATTGGGTCAGGTTAACATTTACACAATCCATCCGGTTGGTAATTGCAGATGTAAACATTAAATGATTTAGCTTGTCCTTACGGAATATAGAGAAGCGTAAAGAAATTGTAACAACATCAACAGGTCTGCCCAAAATAGCTTGCAGTCGTTAGGCTAGAAAACTTTTGAATGCAGAGGTCCACACAACGCAGGAATTAAACTTGCTGGTAATTTTGCCGGATCTCTCTTGTGAAAGATCTCGTGTCAGGCGTCACTTGAACGTGAAAATACAAAACTGAATGCAAGGCTGGCACTACGGCAAAGGGCAGATTTATTAGTGGCCAATATTTCGACTAATAGAATTAGTCTTTCTCAGGGCCAGAGCTATAGCCTATATGATTCGAAACTCTCCAAGTGGAACGACACTAATCTACTCAGAGATCGACCTCAGGCTCCTTGGTCAACGATTGGTTGCCAGGAGAGACGCTGCCCCCTTACGAATCTCCCTTTTATTTTCATTGCTTTACCAGTATCCAAGTACCCAAGTGTCTCCGATCTCCAGGGACGAGTTGCATAAAACTTAACGGCGGGCGTAAATGATATTTTCAAACGTTAAAATACTAAATATGACTGGGATGAATGTCTGGCATCAACAGTTACACCCGACGTTAAATTTTTTGCAACTCACTCCAGGCGAACCGCTGGCCAAAGAGCCTAAGGACTAGAACGAGACTGGAACGACACATACCATTTAATTTACAACCGGAATTTCAGGGTTTTCTATATCAATGGTACACTCCCCCCTCCCACCACCCCTTATATCTATGGACTTCTGCAATAATCCACAACAGACAACTTGGCTAGCGTGATTTCTTTATTTTGATCTGGCGTGGTGAATCGCCATAAACTAGGATTACAAATCACTTAACGAGAGAACTGGAACTCGTCAAATTACCATACTGCTCGTCCTGTGTCACAGGGTGATAGTAGAGTTAGCACTTGCAATGGGAACATCATCCCACTGAACGTTGAAATCCAAGCCTGCCACGTCGTGGAACTTGCCTTGAAGCTCGAACTCGTACAGACTTTCATCCGTCAGTATGCCTAACACGGTCTCCGAGTACGGTATGTTCTGCTTCAGCAAGTTCCACAGCCAAGGACTCTCTCCTCGATCACTGACCTGCTTCAGAAACTTGTAGAAGGGAACTCCCTGCGTACCGATGTCGTAGTTAAAGGTAGGCCTATCACCTGATCCTCTCCATTTCTCATGGTAGTTGGGATTCTTGCCATTTGGGCCTCCGCCCCAAATCAAAAAGCCTTCAAGCCTGGCCGTGAATTGCACTTGTATGGTAGCTTTGTAAGGCACGTTGATCTTCGTCTGTGACGTGGTTATCTGGTAAGATGTCCCCGAGTTGGCGTCCGTTGTCTGCGATTCTTTGACTGTCACGACGTCCCACTTTATTTCCCCGTTTGTGTCTTTGTTCAGTTGGGCACTCTCCTTTCCTCCTGACAAAGTAAACGATCCCTTGAATGTTCCGGTGGCGACATCGCCGATTAAACCAGGTGATTTGTAAGAGAGAGTCAGTGAGGCCCCCACTGTAGTCTTGAACCTTGTCGAGGACGAATGCGTCACGGTGCGAACGGTTTTGATTTGCCGCTGAATTTTCGTTTTCGTTGACAAAGAGTCCTCATTCTTGATCTCTCCAACATCCTGCACAATAGGCTTCAGGGACTCAATTTCTTGTTTCAAATATTCCATGTTCTTCACTCTGAAGGAGAAGTTCTCGTACACGATCTTCAAACGATGGGTCGACTTGTACCCTTTGCATCCTTGCTGGTAGTGGGCCCTCCAGCTGTCCCCATCGCGGAGGAAGTCTTCACCAGCGCTTCTCGCTCTGCAACCAGCAGCCCAACCGTACCCGAGATAATTAGCCAGAAGAGCTAAGTTAGTCAGAGTTACATCCATAATGCGCGTTTTGACCTCTTCAAGACCCTTCAGTGTTAGAACTTCTACAAAGAAAAAGGAAGGGTCAGTGTGCCTTAGAAAAAAAAACATATCGTATGCATTATTTTCCAAGAAACTAAAAAAAATTACAGGACGACGGAAAACCCCGATCGACAGCTTAGCCTTTATATGAACCGTAACACCGTGGAATTTCATTTGAATTAACGTTGAATCGAAAGATGGGTCCATCTTGTACAACTCAAGAAACAGTATCAGCAAAAAGTATTCCTCGATAATTCTACCAAAATTATCTATCACGGCTCTCTCGATCCAGGAGCATTTTTCTTCTTCTTCTTCTTCTTCTTCTTCTTCTTCTTCTTCTTCTTCTTCTTCTTCTTCTTCTTCTTCTTCTTCTTCTTCTTCTTCTTCTTCTTTTTCTTCTTCTTTTTCTTCTCCTTCTTCTCTTTTGAAATTGTAAATGATTGCCCTTAGAGAGTTTAAAAGGTTTGAACACCTGTACACAGCAATTAAACAACACTGACAACCAAATCTTCTTCCTTCTGACTCATTCTTCTAAAGCTATCTAATTAAATAAAACCCTAAGGCGGTTAAAAAAAGTAGGGTACATTGATTTGAATAAAGATGTATGTAAGATCATTTGACAACATTTTATTGAATAAGCACTTTCTTCCACACACTGAAACTTCTGAACAACTTTGCATGGAAATTAATGACAAACCTAACAGATAACTTAAGGCTTGAGAAAGGAAAATAAAGACGACCAATAGGATATACATTTGGTGCTTTTGATTAGTCAGAAGTGGTCGACCAGGCCGGTACGTTTGTAAACGGAAAGTACCAATTTGAAGGATAACCATTATGCAAGACTTTCGAATTTCTTCAATAAAGTGCCTACCATTTTTGAAGCGATTATTGTTCAAGATTTCGCAACACCATCCCTTCAAAAGGACACGTTCGATCTACAGACTGGCAGGCCTGGCCTTCCGGTTCTGGCACATGGAAAACACTTATTGACTTGAATAAAGATATTTTTTTAAAAATCTGGATCATCGTATAATGCAATTCGAGGGATTTGATTGGCTGAGCAGCCATGGTATATGAGCCACTATACCATGGCCAAGAAATGGCGGCCATTAAATTGTCTGCTGGTTCTTCTCTCACAGCGAAATCAGTAAGATCTAGCAATATTTCTTGATTGTTTTTAATAAAGCAATTATTCCACTCGCGCTTGTTGGATACAAGATGATTATAGCCAACTCGGCGCTTCGCGCCTCGTTGGCTATCTATCATCTCTTATCCAGCCTGCGCTCGCGGAATAATTGTTAAATAGTAAGATCATGGATAAAATTATATTGAATAGGCAGTTTGCTCCACATACTGACTCAAACATTTGATTAACACTCGATGTGTGGTCTTAAAGGGGCAGTGCCACTTTGAATAACCAAAAAACATTTTTATGGATGTAAACGTCAAAAAATAAAGATTCAGTTTTGTTAAAAATAAGCTTACTTATGCACAGAAACTAGCATCGTTCATCTTTATCTGCGGATGGCTAGGATGAAAATGGATTTCAACTTTTCATTACTATTTCCTATGTATCTTGGAGAGATGGCTAAAAACCGATAATAGTTTATTCTTGCTTGGAGAAATCGTTTCAATTCTTCTTCTCGGTGCTCTAAGAGGAATTTCACGTTAGACAAGAGGTTCTTAGTCAAATATTTGAGCAGTTTTGAGCAACATACAGCAAAATCTCCATGACAACGCCCCTTCAACTACTAAATAATCCTTTTACCAAAACATTGTTTCCTCGATTGTATTAAAGGGGCAGTATCATGGGAGATATCATGATTTTTGGCCAAAATTCACTAACTTTAAACTTTGAACACTGTGTTACTTGATTTCTCAATCGCTAATTTAAAGAAATGTTAATAGTGATTCTAAGACGAAAGGTTGAACCAAAATATAGTACAACCGGCGATTTTTCGTGCGTTACAACAGCGAAATTTGAAAACGTCTGCCAGACGTTTTCAAATTTGACGCCCTCTCTATCTTGGTCATCTGCCGGCGAAAATATCCGTGGATAGTTTCTTTGCATTCTGATAGCTTTTTAATGGAATTCTGTCATTATATCTTGGCTGCTATCAACCGAATAGCGTCTTTCCGATTTTCAATGTGTTACTAAAAATAGCGTGATACTGTCCCTTTAATCCTCTGTCCGCTTTTATACTCACCGTCGTACATACTGCAACATCTGAGCTTGTTGATGCTGGACAGGCTCTCGGTTGAACCTCTGTGAATACCAGCAACATAGAAACCGCTTCTACTGCATTCCCAAGTATCCCCGTCACCAAGATTCTGATCGTAACACAATCGGTAGCGGTGAGGATGAAGAGCTGGCTTACAGCAAGTGGCCCACTGGATGCTCTTCAATTGATGACTCGCTCCTCGATGAAATCCACGAATGAAATGCCCTGACGGACAGGTAGCCCAGCCTTCTCTGAAATATGCGAAGAAGCTCACGTTACTAAATGGGGCAATGGGGTATTTTAGTAGTACTCTATGTGTATGCATATACTATACATGCTGGAAAGGGCTCCGATCAATTGAATGTGCAGTGTACAATTTCAATTTTTGAATCTGCAAAGAGTAAGAAAAATTTCAGCTTCACAAGTTCTAAAAAGTGCATCATGTTATCCATACAGTTATTTACTGCAAATCCGATCTTCACTACAAAGAAAATCCAAATAACTTTTAAGAATAATAAAGGAGTATCTTGGAGCAATGGACAAGGTCCAGACACACCTGACATATGATGCAAGCTAATTCTGATTCTAATTCTTAATTCAAAGTGGCAGGATATGATAAAATGAATAAATGTTTTCGGCTATGGTGGGAGATAACGGCGTTTAAAAAAGATTTACGTCCTTAACGAGAGGGCCACTCAATTGTTTTTAACCAATGCCCCGTCCGATCTAAACCGTTTTCGAAAGTTTCCGTTTTCATTAGCGTTTCCGATCGTTTTAATGTGGACAAATAGCAAAAATTAACGTATCAAAAAGTATGCGTTTTTAAACAGAAGCACATTGGCGTGGACGGGCCCTAACGACTTCGTGGGGTTTGGGTTACATAATTGGTCGGAATGTGGAAACGTTGGTTTGTGAGGACAAAGAAAAACCGCCGGGAGTACATGGAGAAGAGCTTCTTGGAGCAAGGACGAGAACCAATAAAAAAGTGGACCATCATACGATGCCGAGTCGTGAAATCAAACCCGGGCCACAATGGAGTAATAGCCAAAACCCCTCACCCTTCCATCATCCCTGCTCCCGTTTCCTCTGGAAGAAAAAAAAAAAAAATATCAAAACTTATCTAAAACGTTAGTTAACAAAACGCACTTTTTAAAACTCAAGTCCCAATCGGCAGATGTACAAGTGTAAGGCTTCTCCCTATGCACGGCAGGTGGCTGGCAACACTTCACCAACTTGAAGTCTCTCAGATCATCGGGTGATTGCTTCTTTCTTTGGAATCCCCTCACATACAAAAGATCGTATTGATCGGTGCACCAAGAGTACCCCTCTTTTGACATTTCAGTTGCAAAATCTTTGTCTTCATGACAACTTTGCAAGGTTTGGAGCGGATACATTGAAACAACAACTAAGAATGGCAGGGCAATAACGCCAAACGATGCCATTGTGGTTTCAAAAAATCTAAAACGAAAAGGAAGAAGAAACTGCGGTGAGTTGGTCGAGAGGTTAGAGGCGCGCGCTTGAATTCTGGGGGCGCCATTTTCGAGTTCTTTCTCTGACCGCTAGCTGGATGAAACAAAAGTTAATTTTTCACCGCGTACCCCGAGTTATAGCAGGGAGTTTAAGGAACGAGGACGGCAACGGTGACGAGAACGTCATTTAAAGATATAACTTCTCGTTTTTGTAACTCTTTCGCAATCATTTAAATTTGTGTAACTTGGAAAATGCTGGCGAACTCTCCAGGAACTAAATTAGTATGATTAACGTCAAAGTAAGGAAAAATAAAGAACATTTTGCGTCATACGCTCCCTTTCTCGAGAAAACCTAAAATTTTGTCATTTCACATTGCTGTTTTGCAGAGGACGGCAAAGAAATGTACCAAAATGTAAAACGCACGTGCAGAGCGATTGTTTTTGCTCATTAAGCCCATTGTTTTGTGGCGTTCTCGTTACCGTTGCCGTCCTCGTTTCTTAAACTCCCTTATTATAGCCTCGAAATGGCTCTTTAAGGTGTGCCTTGTTTTCATGATCAACTTGCCTCCTCTTTCAATTTCACTGTAACCTTCTGAAAATTAAGTTCAGCAGAGGCGTCAGCTGAAAAAATTATATCGGCTTTGCCTAACGAAAATTACCAAACACTTGAACGTTAATTTTGTGTCGAAAACTACAAAGCGAGAAGTCAACGTTAACCATCAATTACTTCCAATAATTATTGTGCTGTCTAGATTTCTCTTTAGTCATTGTCAATGAATGCCGTCATGATTTAACTGAAGGAACATTTCCCAGCTCTCGCCCGTATCAAGATGAAACCAAAAAAAATCCAGAACACTTACCAAATTGTTCCGAAACCACCGACAGTCTTTATCTGAGTCAACTGGGATTCCAGTGCAGGTATACTAAATGCTCTATCTATAGTTTTCTGGAACTGTAGCCAGAACAGACTCGTAATATATTATTAAAGTAGGAAAAGCAAACAAAAAATGTATCTAATTGGTTTTCAGCGACAGTCATGGTAGCTGTTTGCACGATTCAGTGGATTTTCATAAAGGACAAAGACATTACAAATTCTTATGCCATAGTAGGTACTTGAGATAAATCGATGTGACAGTCCAACTTAACTCGACACAACAGAAATTGTATAACATGTACATGTATTCTTCTTCCGTAAAACAGTTTTATTAAACATTTTGTATTGAGAAAGGCAAAAAAACGTTAACATTTCGTTGGTATGGGTTGCATTTTAGCAGACAGATTTTTAGAAAACGTCGATAATCTAAAATGCTAGACAAAGAAATCGCATGCAAGAGTAATTTATTCTCCTTAATTCATCAAGCAGAAACTCGTATTAAATTCTAATGCCATAGACTGGAAATGAGAAATCAACCAGACTGTGACGAAAAGTCATCAGCATTGAACTTTTTACAACGCTACAGTGAGGAAATTTTTTTTTAATTAGAAAAACTGATTGTTCTCGAGAAATTAAAAAGCGGTTACGGTCTAGATCTGGTTGTCCTTGCATTGAGGGGAAAGGAATTCTTTGTCAAAATAGATTCCTGCAAGAGCACTGCTAAAAAAGGTGACACTTCAACGACTGATTGAAATTAAAACCTCTCCGTTTTTGCCCTAAAGTTTCAGAGACCGACAAACACAATCAATTCGGGTGCAAGCTCATAAGTAGATTTTCGTTTTTCAACAAACAGTAAAATTATCACACGTTTAAGAAAGGTCCAAAATTAAGGAGCAAAGATATTCAATTAGATCACAAACTCGTAGGTAGCAACTAAAAGTCCGCCAAACGTTAACAGGAACAATTTTTAGAGTAAACGTAGGTTAAAGACTTAAATAAGGGAATTAATTCTGGCAAACGTAAGCTAGGTTATCTTATTTGTCTTTGAACAATCAGGCACTAGCATGGTTAATAGAGACCAGTGGAGCTAGAAAAGAACAAAGATACCGTCCTGTCGCGCGATCTAAAGCCATTGATGACAATAACTGACCAATCTCTCGAAATATCAGCAAACGCATCAGTGATCGGGGAAAGTAATAACTTTATAAAATGGACAACAAAACCACGTTTTCTGGAATAAACAAGGATATTTTCTCTGGTTATGTTCTTCTTCAATTTGCTCAAGGCAGCCTGTCTGTCGATACTCAGTTCTATGGAAGCGAAGGGGACGAGCTTAACAGGTTTGCCTCCAGCTGCTATAGGAAAATCCTCAATATCCAGAGACTTGCCATTACAATTTTCTTAACGAAACACTTGTGAGTGTCCTGCAGTCAAAATTTTCTGGAAAGATGTGTTGAATTGGTGGAACTTCAAGCCCCTCAACAACTTAAATCCTAGCTGAAATGAGATGCTCTTCGGCTAAAACCTGAATCCACCAGCTTTTACACTTTCAATCATTACCTTCTAATTACCAAATATTAAACCACCACGCTTGAAACAACTTAGAGGTTTCAAAATTGTTCTTTATTGTTCTTCTTGAAAATAACTTCAGGGGTGAAAGAGAAATGGCAATAAAAAATGGCATCTATTATAAATAAAGAAATAAATGGGCCACAATGTGTACTTTACATGGGTGAACTTCATGAGTGAGTGAGTTTTTTAATTTTGTCGCTGTCATGAGTGTTAACAGAAACTCCAATTTTCTGACAGTCTGGGTGACCCCGACATTTTTAATATCTTTTTACTTGGTGGCTTATTCAATTGTATAGACAATTACTGGTGTCTACATATTTGTCAAATACAAAAAACCCATCCTTGCATGCAAGTTTTTTGTCTTGCTGCCTTAATAGTAACAAACATTTACAAAAGATTTATCAGCAAAATAATAAAATACTACCAAACGTTATAACTTTCCTTCAGTGTCTGTCCACAAAAAAAACTATGAAAGCAGAACTCAAAATGACTTTTCCAAGGAAGTCTTAACCTCAAAACTACTTCAATTGTTTTTGCAGTTATAATTAAATGTCATTTCTGAAAGGTTTTGTAACCACACATGTTACGCAACGGTGGCTTTTGAAGGTAAATTAACAATGGTATTTAACAGGTGCCAGTAGCACGCAGTCGAGCTCAAAACTAATAACTGTGAGAAAACTCGAGCTTCCACAAATCAACTTAACTACGAAGAAAGAAGACGTCGTGTTGAAGTACTCGGACTTCATTTGGTAAGATGAATGTTTTCCCCTAAATTTTCCTTGTAATTTTGTTCCCTGTGTACATCAGACCTTTGCTGCTTCCAAAAGGTGTCAAAACTGACATTTAAATTTTGACTAAAGGAGATCCTGATTTCACTGATAGGCATCACCTTTCATAAAGAGTAGTATATTACAACTCGTGTTTGTGTTAAACAAAAGAGGCATTTTTTCTCCAATAATGTCTAACAATCACTATTTGTGAAGGAGGAATGAAATTCTTTATTTGTCGTGAACTATATAATTCTGTACCACCTACTAGAATTTGGTAACGAAAAAAAGTACATGTGGACGGATTAAATTTCCAGCAGCAATCGGAATACACTACAACCAAGAGTTTTTGTGTTGATTTACAGTATGAATTTTATTTTTTTTGGCTTAAACTGTTTTGTTTTATTTAATTCTTTCCCCAGCTAACGACTGGTTTGAATCTTTGAATGTCTAATCGACAATCTTCCTTAGAAAAGTATTGTAAAATTTACTTTGGCGTCGATTGCCATTTCCTCTAAAGTTATGGCTGGATGTTGTTAAAACTATTAACATGATTGATTCTTTGATACTTCAGAAAAACTTGATTCATCTCTTTTCCCAATTTTTAAGGGGTAATATTTCAGCTTTTGCAGCCATATTACATTGAAGAGGAATCTTGCCATGTCTTCGACCACTCCAGTTCTTCTGGCAATTTTCTTTTGCAGCTTCATTTTGTCTTATTCGTGTAAGTATTCAAACGGATTACCCATTTTAAATGTCTTGGTGATTTTTATTGACTTCAATTGTTTCAGCATGAAGGTATAAATACCAAATCCTTGTGTTCCATAATGTCACAAAAAACTTCTCCTTCTTGTGGTCCTAAATTTTTAATCTAGAGATTTTTCGCAGTGGTGACATTTGAGATGCCCATAGCAATAAATATCTTTCAAAGACATGGGTGACAGATTTATGTTGAATAAAATAGAAAATAGATCATTCAACATGAAGGAGTAAGAGTTTGATTAAACAACGCCCCGCCGTGCCTGAAGTTTTCTCTCATTTTAAAGAGCTTATTGCAAGTTTCAGGAACAAAATTATTGGTCCTTGTGACATGCATGGAGACATTTCTACTCAGACGCCAAACCCCGAGATCAGCCTCTCACACATTCCGACCACAGAAATCCTGATAGACCGTATTTATTCGATTAACCGCCCACCTTCGAATAAGTGCCCACCTCGAATAAGTGCCCAGCCTGAAAGCCCAAAAAGTTTATAAGCGCCCACCCTACCCCACTCCCAACAAAAACATTTCTGCACTACCCAGCGCGAATTAAGAGGAGCGTCAGTTGTGTTCCAAAATTGGTTTTAGATACGGTAGTTAATGAACTTTTACATTGTTTATGGCTTGTTTATGATAGCTTTTTGCCCTTTGTTTTATCTTGTTGAAGCGATATAAACTTGTTATGCCTTGTTTTGCTATTCTCTAAAAATGTCCACGCTTGCTGAAAATGTTGGGAAAATAATAAGTAGTTAATCGAATAAATACGGTAGTCCAAAGTTTTACTTCTAAAAGCTTTCTTTTCTAATAAAACGTTCAGCTGCCCAGAGATCCTGCTTCATGCAGGATTGGAGCAACAGCTTCAAGAAGGACGATGAAACGTCATGTGAATCCAGTAATGGATACTTCAACCTTGTGGGATTCGAACGAGATGGTACCGACAACTTGCAGGGAATAAAGAAGGTCAAATGCTGCGAACGAGACCAAACCTTCTGGAACCTGCCAACACAATGTCAGATGCCTGACTGGATAAAATCATTGGACGGGTATAGACGAGTGGTGGTTACCATTTGGCCAAAATTTCCGGTTCTGTCCCTGGTTGTTCAAAGAGTGAATAACTCTATCCAGTGGATAAATGGATATCCAGAGAATAAAATGTACTCAAACCATTACATTTTATCCGCTGGATAGCAAATTACCCACTTGATAGCGTTATCCACACGGGACAAAAGGACGACCTTTCCTTTGGAGATACTCCACTTTTTCTGCCCCAAACGGTTGGCACGGAATTTGTAAAAGTTGCCATCTCCATATTTCTTTCTTTGTGGGCCATTACGTCAGCCTTTTTGATCTACAAATGAAATTTCCAGCTTGTGAAAGCTTTTAGCACGGACATTTTGGCCAAATAAAAAGCCGTCTTCAGATAACCTACTTTAGGTAACCTTAGGTTTAGGCTACGTTTTAGGCTTAATCGGATATCTTTTTATGCTGGCATATAAATTTGTGTGTGGACGATCCAACCATAGCAGGTAGGATTCATGCCAGAACCGTACCGGATATCGCACGTGACGTATCAATCGGATCGCCTGTTTGTATTACTCTTAGAGCAGTGCAAAAACCTATCCTGTACAAAGTCAATCAGCTACCATATCAAGACGACGCAGCTCTGCAGCGCCTCTGCACAGGAAGTTGTCTGCACTGCTGTTCAAAAAATGTGCTTCGTGTGTGAGTTGACCGTAAATGCATATCCGGTATGGTTACTATAACGGGCAAAACTATCTGGTATAGTATGAATAGAACACAAATTCTGTTTGAAAACTCACTTATGTGAGTTTCTGTAGCGATATTCGTATTGAATGTCGCGTCCACTTTGGGACGTTCTCCATGATTTACGATCGTCATGTTTGGCTCCCACTTTAAGAAAAAACTTGAGTAAATTGCGTAAGTTTTCAAAAATTCAAAATAAGCACTGAAGCACACGTTGAAATGCGTCTCTGGCTTATTTGTGTTATAGGTTCAGCCGTGTACGCTTTAAAGTCGCACAAGGCAATTTTTAGTGTATAGTAACTTATCTGTCCACTTGTGCTCCTCATAGTGAACACAAAACCGGAGCAGTGTTAATCAAAGGAAGGCGTTCGCATTTGTATTTTGATTTATTAACGATAATTTTGATATCACTTTACCTGTTCAGCACCGGAACAAGTGTCTGCCAGCAAGGGTTCTTCCTTAGGGGGCTATATCGTTCCAACGGTAACAATATCGGAAACATAGAATGGGGAAAGTGCTGCAAACCATCTCACCACCCATACCACTGGGGAGGCTGTTACAACGAAGATGTCAGCAACACTTTCAATAAGGCTGGATTGAGTGAGTGCAAGAGAGATGGATATTTCATTGCTGGTTTCGAGACAAGAGCTTCAGGAGGCAAGCTGTCCAGCATCAAGAAATTTAAATGTTGTAAAATGGTGGAGGGTAGGTCATGAAAGAGATAATGGTGTAACATAACTTAAGAAATTATGGTGGCTCATTCTTTTGTTAGTTTACATGTTCTGTTTGTCCATGGTGGAATGGTGATAAATGCCTTCGCACCTGAGCGGGCCCTGGAGCATGCATGCATTAGGGGTGCGCTTTTAGGGGTACGCTTTTAGTTCAGAAACTACAATTGCGATAAAGGATAATGATACAATTCTGGGGAGCCTCCCTCGCCTTTTTGCCTTCGCTTCCTGAATGAACGTCCCCTTCTGAAACGTAATCTGGATATCAAAGTCTATCATTCTAAGTCAAAACGGAAAGCGTAGAAAGTTGACTGCCAAAAATTTCAGTTCCACCATGCATGTTCCATCGACACAAGCTGGAGCAACTAATCCTAACACGTCGAGAGTTATTTTAGCAACACAGTTTTTGCCAGCGAATGTCTAAAATGTATGGTCCGACTTTGTTGAAAATATATTTAAATTTCTAACACACTAAGGCTACATTTGTTATAAAACAAGTGTTTGTAAAAAAGCTAAGGTTAGTACAGAAATGCAACTTGCAACTTGAAACGCTTAGACCAACTTTGTAAGTTCTTTCTAGCGTTGGTACAGTAAAGAGAATTGCCCAAAACATTTGTGCGCATGTCAAGAGCGTTTCCTGTAAGATCGAGGCTAATCGGTCACAAATGTAACAGATTTGACAAAACATTAAACACTTGTAACTATTATCCAAAAACTTTGTCGGCATTCGCTACCGGTGGAATTACCCTAAATGCCGCCTTCCATCTCTCCTTGTAATAGGTTGCCTTCCTTTAATTCCCTGATAGCTCTTTGTAGAACTTAAAATCCCATCACCGAATTTACCACGTTAATCGAGGTTCAGCTCTAAGGACAAGATAGTAAAATGATTCTGGTATTTTTCTTTCCAGAAATCCCCCAACTAAACACAATAGACGAATTAAAACAACGTGTTATGGATGCCACCATGTTTAACATTGGGCAGCTTGCCAACATGATGGGATTTGCGTGGTCTGGTGGATGTTGGGCGAAATATTCCGGAGATGATTTCCGTCGGAGAGGAGACACTTGGGAATCTACTTACAGGTCAAAAATTCACTCTTTTTTTGAGTGATTCGTTACTTTTAATAATCGAAAGGCCTGTACACGGATTGCTACAATACATGGAACGACTGGGTCCAATTTTCAACCCCGATTTAGCTAATCCTGGGTTAGCGTGACACTTTTTGATTGGAGTTTAATTACTAAGCAATAAACATTCTTCAAAAAGGTTTTTGTCCCTCAGTTCTGACGCAGACTTCTCTTTTCCGATAGTTTGAAATAATCTTTTAAAAACATTTTTAACGAGCCAAGTGAAAACCTCGCTTTATTTTTAATCTTGGATTGGCGTTTAATCGGCTTTCGAACAACCGGTCCCCGAATATCACTGTGTTCACCCCAGGAATGTTTGTACGTATGGAGATGAAGAGGCATCAGAAATGCCCAACGGTGGAAGTCTTGATTATGCTGCGTTCGATGGATAACCCATAAGTCAATCTCCTAGAAGGCTGTGTTTTATGCAAACCACGCCTCAGCCCATCAAGAGTATGCAGACTTTGTCTTACAACTGGTACCTCCTAAACACTGAAAACAGTTGTCCAGGAAGCTTTACATATAGTATAGACGTAGTACCATGATTTCGCAGAATGTTTATTGTTCTCACACTCGTGGCATTGATTTACAGTGCATGAATTGCTCCAGGTCTGCAATGTAATTATTAAATAAGCTTAAAGAAGACTTCTTTATTTTGCTTGCCATGATGATGACTCGCGACGGTTTTCCGCTGGGAATTTTTCTCTGCATATTTCCATGGAGTAGGCAGATAAAGAAACAAAACAGACAAACTAATGAAACATTTTTTGTGCCTTTACAATGGTTAATACTCTAATTAAATGTATGCCAAATTACCAACATTTGCGATGCATACGCAATTCCTCAAATATGTATTTTCAAATACGTTTTATAGATCCAATTGGTGCACCGGTGGAGGCCCAAAGAAGGACGTTCGCCTGAAGATAACTTACAGCAATTTTGCCTACACTATGAAGGACGTGGAATTTGGAGAATCTATCACTCAAACGATTCCTTTGGATCAGGAGCAGAGATTGATAGATTCACCAGATAGGAGCTACAGAAAGGTGGTCTCCAATAGGAAGAGTAGCTCCACCACATCTTCAGTCCAAGTGCAAATTCGCTCAGCTAGAACCCTTAAGAATGTCAAGAGGAGTAGCTGGGATGCTAATATTGGAATCGAGGTGGGGCTGGAGTACGAACCCCCGAGTACGACGGGTGGAGTCGGGTTCTCAGCTAAGACGAACTTCAAGTACGAGTGGGGAGGAGAGGAAGAAGAGACAACTGCTGATCAAGACTGGCACATTCTGACAGTGAACGAAGATAAGCAGTTACCTGCCAAGACATTTGCTGAGTGGAATGCGTTTAAAAAGCCTCGAAAAGTCACCATTCCTTACACAGCTACGATCCTCGCCACGTTCACTGTTAAACTCGAGGGGTACATGATATGGGGCGGAGGGTATCATGGAAACAATCCTAACTTTCACCAGAAACATCGTGGTTCCGGCGATCGGGTTAAACTGGACTTTACCTTTGGAAACGACCAGAAGCCCTTCTACGAAGACCTCGAGGAGCAAATCGACCAGAATAAGTACCCATGGCAATGGCATGCTTTGAGACAGCACTACCCCTATGCACAGTACTTTATCGACGAGCTGATTAACAAGGATCTTTATGCATTCACAATGGCGGGACAGTTCGAGGAGTCTACTGAAAACGAGGTCAAGTCCAAGTGGTATCCGTCAAGACCCATTGGCGAGATGGAAGACGCACTTGAAAACATAACCGCACAGGCAGACCAAGGTGGGAAATCCGTGGAATTTCCACGAGTGCTGCCTCCACCACCCAAAGTTAAAATCATTGACAACAGCGTGGAGATGAAGACCCCTCCTGCTAAGCATTTCAATGACAACGATCGCGACGCAGAGGAGGAATTTCCTCGAATCCATCCTCCTCCGCCCAAAGTGAAGACCATCGACAATAAAAAGAAGATGAAACCGCCACCTGTAAAACACTATAGCGAGTAAATCGAGTTAACAGGTAACAGTCATGTGCATCATGTGCATCGATCTTGAAAGCATTGTGAAATCTCGATCAGCCTCAAAGGCTTGATGTTTGATTACTATGTAAAAGAGTTGATATCACTGCAAAGTGAATAAAACTGAATACAATCATGTCTGTTTACCTTTTTTTCGTTCGCTCTTCTTTTTCATCATCTGCGATCTGCAACTGAACAGACTCACGGTAGAATGGAATTTACTTGAAGCATACTGCTGTATACACTATCTATAAATTACTTTTTGTATTCTGATCGTTTTTCTACTTATCTATATTTTGCTTTTTACAGGACCCTATCGTAAACCACGTTTGGGTGAATAGGCTTTCCTGTTGAAAACAAAAAAGTAGAATTCACTTCAATATTGGAAGTTACGTCAAATGGCAGCTATTCACTTGTAATTGCCATACTTTAAAGGGCCCTTACTGGAGTTCAGGCGCTTACGCAAAAAAGGCGATTATTCCAGTACAACCAGCCTTCAAGGTTGAGGACGTATGATTAGCTGGGTGGTCAATAGCTAGGCTACATAAGGTCGGAAATCAGGTTCCTTCGATGCTTGTGGGTTGCCTTCGGCTCTTACGAAGTTGCTTTCTGGAACCCTGTTCTAATTATTAACAGTCCTAAGGTGGGACTTCATTGTCATGAGCGATTGCGGCTTTGTGTTCCTAGTATATCTTCACGAGAATTGCAGTTCATCATAACATGAAACTATACTCGCAGCGAGGTCGTTTACTATTTTATATAGCAAGGTTTAGACGGGCATGTGCTCTCCATTGTTTTAAGGTTCTCCAGCACAGTTTTTGTAACATAATTGCTACACAAGCCAATGGGTGATTACTTGGTAGCAACCAGCGAGCTGTACGGCGTTGAACCTTTTACACCCTAAGCAATCCCACGGCCAAAATAGGGGCGCTCGAAGGAGAACACTCGAAGGAGAACAATTGTTCCTTTAACCCCGAAGGCAAGACAACATTCTGTCGAGATCCAGGACTAAAAAACTCAATGTCCATGAATGATATACCATTTAAAGCTACTCATGAGTTTATAACTGATATAATTATAAATGAGTTATGGCTTTGAGGTAAATGGGCAACATTAAAACTTAAAAAACTTAAAAGTTCACGCAAAAACGTTCTAGTCCTTGTGTTTATTAGGAGAAATAAAGAAGTTATTCAACTACAGTTCGCAGAGTACTGCTCACTAGCTTAGTTTTTATTAAACTATAGCTTATTTTGCAGTTCTGAACATGTTCATTAATGTGAAAGATGTTTTAAGACCCACAACTACTAGGGGGAGAAAAGTCATTGGGGTGGTCAACCATACCATATATGGGAGGGGGTTATCAATAAAGTTTTCATCCTTTTATTGAGTAGATCTTCACAAGACCATCGTGGTGTCAAAAATTCATATTAATCTGTCAAATATTGACAGAATTATGCCATTATGTGCCAGTTGGTACTCTTAGGGATTAAAGGGTTGTTCGGAAGGGGTTGTAGGAGAGTACTAAATCGAATCATTACGGCTTTTACACTCGCGTGAAGTGCAAGCAAGGGAGCACACGCCCATCATATCCTACTTTCATACAAACATGTCTAACGGTGTAGCGTTGTGTCGGTCACCAAAAGTGGTCAATTATAAGGTGCCATTATAGTTAATAAAAAGCAATGGTTATGAAGCCCGGCAAACCTTTTTGTTATATGTTTTTGTTAGCACTTTTGGCCTTGATTGTGTACAGACCACAATAGATTTTTAAATGTGTTGCAGCAACTGACCAATAGGAACGTTCCTGTTTAGATATTCAGCTGTAGTGTGAACGTTAAAATAAAGGATTGTACTCGGTGGCAGCCCTTCCGACGAAACTTTCAGCACCATTGTTTTTATGGCAAGGTTTCATAACTAGTCCCTGGATTAACTATGGTTTCATTTAATGAAAAACCTTAGAAAAAATTCAACCTTTATTTGACATAATTATTGTTACAGACATATATTTTTACATTCCTGTCATACTTAGTAAATATCAGTCTCGCTAGGAAAAAAAGGGACAGGAGAATCACAAGCCTCTCAGCTCTTCGCAAATATGCGGCCTGGTTCCAACAGGCCAATAAATAATTTACTTTCATTGTCTTTAAGAAGTATTTTCGAGGGAGGATCTCGATATATTACTTAGTGAATGTCAACATTTTGTTCTGCATCGTTAGCACGTCAAGTAAAAATTTAATCATGTAGGACCCTGCCTCTATTATTTTTTGTGAAAGACATTTAACTTTCATCACTCCAATTTAAAAAGCTAGATCCTCCGTGGCAGACGAAACCTTGCTTCAGACTATTCCCTCGGCGTTCCTAAATTAACCGATTAGGCCTGAATTCTACCTTTTTACAGGGACGTCACTAAATAACACTCATCCTTAGTTAACCACGGTCAAACGTTAAAAATAAAAGAAAGTCCGTTAAGAGAAGGGTTTTACTTTGACAGTTCTTGGCTGATCATTTCTTTGTTATTCTGAGTTTACTAAATCATTCTACGATAATCTAAAAAAAATTCCATTTTTAATGGAGATTGGTCGGTGCTGTGTCTTTGTTTTCTGTTTGAATGTGTCACATCCGAAAAATAACTTCACCTGATTGTCCCTTAAACTCAGTTTAATTAAATCGTAAAATGATTTAGTAAACTCCTAGACTCACAAACCCATTTAGGCGGATAGTATATCGGAGGATAATACCCAAGCCTGAATGAACAGTTCCCTTCGAGGGAACTGTAAAATAGTTTCAGGACAACCTTTCAGACAAGGGTTTTAACATCCAACAAACAGAAAGCCGAAAAGGGTGTCTATTTACTTGGCCTTTGTTTTAACATTATTCTCACCCCTCTCAATGTACAAGCAAAAAATCCTGGGACACACCTTTGGGATCTGATAGAAGAATCTTATCTTTAGCTGATCTTCTTCCTTTTTTTACGTTTGCCCCGGGTTAACACTCGACCAGGTTTCGCGCGGTCACCGAGTAACCCCGCTTCAGTAAGTAAGTAAAAGGTTTAAGTACTCGTTAATTAAGTACGTAATTGCTTCAGACCCCTTGCAGACATTGAAGAAGCAAGAGTGAACGCCTGGATATTAGACTGGTTCTGTTTCTTACGACATTTCGTCAGTTTTTTTTTTTTTTGTGATCTGCAACCTTTATCATCTGTCTAAAGACCATGATTTCCGATTCCTCTTTTGTTATATTTTGCAAGGCATGATATAAACTTACGGCAGAGCTTCTGTTTCGCAATTTATGGTCTACCGCAATTTCTAAATGATTCCACCCATTAATTCATTGTGTAAGACTCCTTTAAGTGTCTCGAAAAGGGTTCCAAGAACACCCTCTTGGCTCCGCTACTAGATGAAGAATCAGCAACATTTTGTGCTTCCCTTAGTTCGTGCCAGGATATGCCACACGACGCCAGGACGCCTAAGAAGAACATTCGTATCCTATGAACAACTGCTGTGCCACCACCTCAACGAGAGATCGGCATAGGAAGGTTGATGACGTTTAATATCGGGTTTTTGTAGCAAAGCCATGATTATCGAGTGGTCAAGATGGTTTCCAAACGTTCAGACCACACCAGGTGGAGGAAACGTCGCTTGCACCGGTGGCAGGATTGGCACAAGAACAGCAAAATCTGAAGGCTATAGTCAGATAAAGCGAAGTGCTCTGTTGGTACTGATTGATGATGATGATGATGATGATGATGATGATGATGATGATGATGATGATGATAATGATGATGATGATGATGATGATGATGATGATGATGATGATGATGATCAATATATAGCCGGACGATGGCGATGGTGAGATTTCGGTCACATGACCTCAAAGGCCTTTTTATGGATGTTATCACCAAGCTTGGTGAAGGTTGTATTGTGTTGCGTATAAAGCTCATCATAAGTTAGTCGAATTGAGCTAATGAAACGAAGACAACACTCTCTTAAAGTTGGTTGCTGTTTCTCCATCACAACCAAACATGGATTCCAAGAAGAAGACAGCCTAAGAAATGTAAGTGAGCACGTGGCACGCTGCTTGTGGATCCCGCTTCATCTTGGGGGTTATCTGAAGGCCGAAAAAACTGCGTTCAATAAAACAATTCGCTTTCAAGAGTGCCCACGTTCATATTACTGCTGAATTCACTTCACTTTAAAGAATGATTATGAGATACAAAGACTACAGCTGAAAGAACTGCTCCATAGCTTTCATTTGAGCGACAATTGCAATTGTCATTCAATGAAATTCCCTGCACATGAACTTTAAGTATAACTTCCCTGTATAACTTTAAGTTAACACGTACTCTCATAAATTGATAAAAATCCGTTTTGCTACCTCTTTTAAACACGGTACCTTTTGCATGGATCAGCATTTTCTAGAGCAGCAGCACCAGTTTCCAAGCAGACTAAAAAACGTATGGATACTCTGGAAAAACGTTTTAACGACGCCCGTTTGAACTTCATTCGTACACTTGGTTTTGCCTTAGTGGCATGTCTACATTCAAACAGGAACAAAGATCAGCTTTGAAACTAGGGATCATGTGAACTATTACCTATTTACTTTAGCTCTACTTCTTTAACCATTTTAATACGTTTTACCTTCTTTCGTGCTGTTTGCTTTTCTGTGTCCACTTTCTTTTGTCTGTTCCTTCATCTCTCCATCTTTCAACGTAAGAGTATATTTCTGCCTATAACGGCACGCGAAAGGATAGTATAGTTCTGGCACATGCCTGACTACCACGCGTGTTTCGTTAAATTCCTGCGAGTTGCCCACGACATTTTGATAGACAATATGGTTTGAGTCGGTCCCTCGGGTTGTCCCGCAACCTTGAAAAGGTACACGAAATATTGCCCTTGTGTTTGTAACCTTATGAGGCCTACACGAGAACTGTCGTAGATGTAAAGAAGTTGGCTTCAGCTTGGGTATATCTTGTAAGTCCAGTTCTAGCAGCATACAATCGTGTTGGCATTGTAAATTAATGCGACGGTCACTTAGAATTGGGGAAGATTTGCCTAAAAAAATTAAAAAAAAAACATCATCAACAATAAGTCAGCAAGTAAAGCGATTTTCAATTGAGTGTTGTAAAACCAAAACCGAAGTACTTCTCTGGCCAATCACAACAGATGTAAACAGCACAATCAGCCAATTAGAACTCGAAGAAAATAGACGTAACTGGCGTCAAGCGCGGGAAAACGCGTGCGACCAAGCACAATTGGTTTTGGTTTGGCCTAATTCCCATTGGTTGAGAAAATGGCGCGAGCTTTGCCAACCAATCATAGAGTCGAAACTACTTTCGACACTCAATTGAAAACCGCTCTAAAGCCGCAGCCAACGGCCATTGTTCATGAAAGGGCAGCATGTATTTGGGATTGAGAGAGAAATACGCAAGGCTAAAGCTAGTATTGCTCTGGACCCTGTGTGTAAATCAGAAAAAAAAAAGCGTGAACGGTAACTAAACACTGTGTAGCAAGTGCATTGGTGTAGCGGTTTAGCGCGTCGACCTCAGTTTAGGAAGATCAGAGGGTTGGTGGTTCAGTTCAGCTCAGTTTATTGATTTGGCTCACATATAACACACATACAAATGCGATATTAACAAAATATTAACGAGGCAAGAAAGCCCGAGGAATTCTAATGTTAAAAATAACTTGATAACTCTGTCAATGACAGGACTATCTCTCCTAATATGTAAATTTTTCTAATATACGAAAATAATTATTAGATTAAGATAAAAAGGTGAGAAGGGGAAAAAAGAAGAAAAGCACACTCAAGTACACTAAAGGAAGTAAAATTTTCCTATATTATAGTGCGACGTGCCTTACCGTGGCCACCCAACAAACGTTTTTACAAGTTAGCCAATCAGGATACACGAATTTGGTTAACGGTCACGCCTTCTTGCAAAGTCCAACAGACAAGTGACGCAACAACGAGTTATTGAAAACATGTCGTTTACTCGTTTTGTATTTTATGGCTAACTCGTAAAAAAAAGTTTGTTGGGTGTCCACGGTAAGGCGCGTCGCAATGAAAGAGAGAAAACCTAAGTTTAGTAGCGAGAGCAGTTTTCAAGAGTATGGAACACAATCCATGCGACATTGAAAATTTAGATCATTAGCTTTGTCCCGGTTTCATGTAGCCTGATTCTCAGACGATCCAGTCGCCCGTGGCCAAAGGAGAGAGTGTGTGACCGCGAGGGACCTGAACCGTCTGAGAATCAGGCTAGGTTTCATGGCGCATAAGCTCAAGCCAACTGAATTTCATGCAACCAATCAATCAGTATTAATCTTTTTGGGGGAAGCCGACATCACGCAAAGTGGTTAACAGTAGGGTCCTCTAAAAGAAAAAAATACAAAATAAAAGGAAAAAAGTTCAATGAGTAGCAAATATAAAGGAAACGTTTTAGTTACATAGCAGAGAGAGAGTTTTGTCCCTGCAACGGAATATTTTCATCAGGAACTGTCCCTGCAATGTGTCTTCACTTAATGTCGCTGTGGCACTCTCCTTGTGTGTTCGCAATGTAAGAAAAAAAAAATCAATGAACCGAACGCGGTGTTAATTGTCAAGGGTTGTCCTCTGCAGTTTAAGTGGAACAATTTAACCACCTCATGCATGTACTATTTTTAGCTTCTTTCCCTGGTGAGGGGTCAATGGCTATTTCAGTTTCATGACAACATACGAAGCCGGTGCAAGAGGGCCCTTTATATTTTAATAATTAAGAAAATACGGAATGCGAGAGGCGAAAATCGAGTTAAACCGCCTGCTGAAACGGTACACACTGCATTTTGACGTATTTTGATATTCAACCGGGTTGGGATACTCTATGTAAAACAAAGAAGGAGATGGAGTTGTTAATTTGACGGCGGACAGTAAATATTACACTTGGTGAACTCATTAGTAAATACGTCGTTTTAACTGCTTTCGCCGAACAGTAACGTTGCTTTGTGCGAAAGGTCGTCACTGTTTATCCTAACGTTGCATTTAGCAGATGTCAAAATTTTGAACTAACATAAACACACTGTCTGCGTTCATGCCTGAAGCGTCAAACCTGGGAATTTCTCAACGTAAAATAATTCTAACTGTTTCACACTTACAAGTGTATGCAGCAAACAGCATCATTTGAAGAAACATCAGACATTTCCCGTGTTTCATCGCTTGTTCTCTCCTGACTGCTTTCAAAATGGTAAAACAACTTTTCACCCGAATGTCTGTAGCAATTTGCATGTAATTGAGAAGGTTGTGGCGCGCGCCAAGGGCGAATGTACAAAGGCTTTTTTTATGTCCATGAGTTTGTTTACTTTCAACATATTTGCATAATTAAAATCGTTTGTCATCTGCCTCGGAGAAAGAGGTTTCTTTGTTCGTAATGTAGTTATGTTACTTCTTGAAGCGAACTGGACACAGTATACAGTACGACAAACATTTCAGTACATTTAGTGAATTTAGCGATCTTTTCGATTACGTCATCTTTTTGATAATAATGTGTAAACCGGTGGTCCATGGAGTTTTTTTCGTTTAAGGGTTCCTGTATTTTAATAACAAAAAGAATGTTTACAAACATGAAACATCGTTTCAAATTAGCTTTGTTATATTTCTTGACGGAAGCTCTGGAATGTCCATTACATCGAAAAGTTTATTAACTTTTTTTTATATAATACTCTCCGGAGAAAAATGTTTAATTATTTTCTGTTCGTGTTCACAGATTTTCCGCCACAAACTAAACGCGTGGCGTAAAAAAACATGGTAAACTTTTCGTTTGCAAACAATTTCATGGTGTTTGACAGGACTGGATAATTTCAATGTGATTTTAAAACAACTTACAGTTAAATGGCTATTCATCCGCATATTATTCACATAGGCATGGCACATTTTTTTCAAAAACCGTTCTCTCTTTACTGATCAGGTGCCAATGCTCAATTCAAAATTTCCAATCTTTTTATTTTGTTCTTGCTCTTTGGGTAAACTATTATACCATCAACTGAATAAAATCACTTACGTAACAGTGTCGCAAGGCCGATTGTAAACCAAAACGTTCAAAGTTGTTTTTGGTTTCAGATGAAAACTCAGCGTAATTTTAAACAAAAAAATTACTATATTTGTGCTTTGTTTGATTCCAATATGTCTACGTTTTTCAGGATAGAAAGAGAGTAGCCTGCGTAGCAGTCGTTTCCGTTTCCTTCAAGCCAAGCGGGGCAGGCGCGCGAGGGCATTGGGCAAAAAGGAGCAAAAAAGTAGGAGCGGGGTGGGGGGGAGGGGCGCCCCGCCCCTCCCTCCGCTCCTATTTTTTCTGCTCCTTTTTATCCCAATGCCCTCGCGCGCTTATCCCGCTTGGCTTGAAGGAAACGGAAACGACTGCTACGCAGGCTAGAAAGAGAGAAACATAGCCCTCTTAACGAAGACGAGATTTGGATAAATACCTCTTACTAACCGAGTTCGAGGTTCGTGTTGTAAGTCGCGCGGGCCATAAAGCAACGGGAAAAAAAGAGGATCCGTTACAGTACGGACCGAGAAAACGAGGTTAGTAAGCTGTTTATTGCATCTAGCCTCTGAGGTTAATCGAGGGCATGGGAAAGGAAACTAGATGAAGTTTAGCGGGTCTCACAGTAAATACGGCCCACAAAATTGACCAATCACATCGCGCGTATTAACTGAGAGATATATGTGAATCCTTGCTGCCAGCATTGTTTACATTTTTCCTCATTAGCATACGACTTAACTCATAGAAGCCGTAGCCGTATATATGAACTAAATGAACAAGTTGAAAGAGCTGATTAAGTTGAGCATTTTGTGCAATTTTCAGCTCTTTGCAAGCAATATTGAAGGAAATATCAGACATCAAAAACTGCGAAATTGCTGGGTGGCAAAAAAGTTAATGAGCCATACATTAAGAAGAAGAGAATTTCTCCGAAACCATTGATGTATTGGGCTCAAATTTTCAGAGAAAACTGAAACTGTTATGCCCTTTCAATATTCAGAGTTTTTATTTTATTAGCGTCATCAGATAGTGATAAGCATATATATGTTAATGAGGCAAAAAGTGTAAACAAGGACTCGCCTATAATCAAACGAGAAAAGCACTTTATCTGAGCACAAAAATGGATCAGATCAAGTTCTAGACGTACCTTGGTGCGTCTTATGCCAAACCCTACATTTTTCTCTAATAAATTCAGTGATATGGCGTGTAAATTGCGGGCATTCGTTAAATACCGGTCTCCTTGACAACGTTCAAAAACCAACAGGTACCTGTTCATTTAACAGACATATTCTGTCACCTTACATTTTTTACCA
The DNA here is from genome assembly GCF_977016875.1 of Pavona decussata. Lineage (NCBI taxonomy): Eukaryota > Metazoa > Cnidaria > Anthozoa > Scleractinia > Agariciidae > Pavona > Pavona decussata. The sequence continues at coordinate 311,898 of NW_028145729.1, forward strand.
TCAAGCACAGTGTTAAGCTTGCCTTGGCAACTACTTGAAAGCAAACGCATGTCTAAGGAATACCCGCCACGAATGGCAGGTGTTTCAAAAAAAGGCGAAAAAAAAAACCCTCCGTGCTCGAATACATTATAGACTACTCAGTAAGCAGTCCCCGTGGTGTAATTAGTCAAGAGGAAAAGCAATTAGCCTAATTGAAGCCGTACCCACCCATCCAACGAGAGGAAAACATTCTATCCTTTCTCGATTGGGAAGGGGGGGGGAGGGTGGGAGGCTACAGCTACAGTATGTACTTATGTCTAGCTTGCAAGCTATTGTATAGCATCCCTCTATCTTCCGCAGAGGCTTCTTTCGCGAAAAAGGAGCGCGGGGATCGAGCGGACAAATAAGGGATTGAAGAGATTACTCTTCCCGTCATCCCCCGGGCCATTTTTTCTCCATTTCCGTTTTTTTCCCATTTCCGACTTTTCGCTCCTTTTTTAAGGAGAAACCTCTGCGGGTGAGAGAGTGTATGTAGCATCCCACGCAGTCGTTTTAGGGAGAATCGTATCACGGCCCTGGAGGAAGATTATAGTGACTCCGTCAACTGAAAGGACCACGTGGGAGGCTAGTTGTAGCTGTCATTTGCGGGAGAGCGAAATTCACCGCTCAATTTTTCGTTCACTCCGTTGTTGTCTTCGCCCGGTCATGTCTCACGTTTAGCTTTCGAATTCCTAGCTCTTGACTGTCCAGAAAGTCACCTCTGGCAGTCGTGCCTTATCCAAATCGTGTCTGCTATTTCAATGGCAAAAAATCAGTTCGGATGAATAAACTTTTGCAAGGGAAAAACGTTCGAAATTTTTTTTCCGTCTGAAGAGAAAAAACATAGTGCGAACATTTAACCGTACTGACGAATATTTTCGATGATGTATAATTTAGGTAAATTACTGTGCAAATTTTCAAACAAGGGTTACGGAAATGCCGTCAAAAGTGTAACCCCATTCGTTAACCTAACACATTTAAGGGTGTTGATATATTAACGAAGAAACTTTGGAACACCATCATATACTGAGTTTATAACGGCGACACCGGCAAACCCTCGGATTTGTATAACATGCAGAGCAAGTTTTTCATCTATAGAGAAAATCCTAAATATTTCTCACCCGGTTTTTGGATTTTTATTTAACGCATGTAAAGCATTTCTTCACTTTCCAACGTGTAAATAATGTTAAATTCATTAGCTTTTATTGAACACTGTTTCATTTAGACACTTCAGTTCGAAGACAACAATCTTCAGGATATATAAAACAGCATACGGAAACAGAGTAAAGAGGTCTATAAGAATGGGAAGAATGAACTCTATACGCCGGTGGCCTTATATTTTATCTTTTTATGTTGCGCCACCAAATTTTGATATTAGCTGTTTGAGAAAGGCGACGACTAAATGTCTTGATACAAATTTTCTATATTGTTACCTTTTTTTGTTGTTTTCATAATGAGGAAAAAAGAAAAAAAAGTTGCTCGCGAAACGAAAGGAATCCTGTATGAAACCGGCCAATTTTTTTTAAATGATGGGCAATGAAACTGCGGTACTGATCACGGGAATAAGACGTCCATTTCCAATAGGCCTAGCTTATCACGGTTTTCGACGCCATTTTGACGAGTAGGCAAACAGGCTTAAAATAAAAGTGTTTGTATGGAAATCCGATGTCAAATAATTTTCATAAAACATCGCTTCTGAAAAATTCATGAATTGGAAACTTTTGGTACTAGGGAAAGGGTTTTAAGAAAAAAATTGGAGGGATGTAGTTGTGCCAGAAAGCGTCCAGTCGTGTTTTGAACTTTCCATACATTTGTCTGTATAGCGAACCAGCCGCGAACTGCTACTAAAAATAGTTCGCGGGAAAAAAATACAGGGAAATGTATGGAAATTTTAAAACACGACTGGACGCTTTCTTGGACAGCTACATCCCTCCAATTTTTTTCCTAAAATTCTTTTCCTTGTACCAAAAGTTTCCAATTCATGAATTTTTCAGAAGCGATGTTTTATGAAAATTATTTGACATCGGATTTTCATACAAACACTGTTATTTCAAGCCTGTTTGCCTACTCGTCAAAGTGGCGTCGAAAACCGTGATCAGGCCTATTGGGTCACGTATAACAGGCAACACCGGTTGAAAACAAAATGCTGATCAAACAAACCCTTGTCAAACCACACGTTTTTTTCCGGGTAACTCAAGGACTGATATCTGTCAAAACGCGGATCAAACAAACCCTGGACAAAGCACAGTTTTTTTTTTTTTTTTTTTTTTCCGGTAACTTGCAAGGACTGATATCTGTCACGAGTACGGCGATTAATCTTTTGGAATTAACTAAGATATGTCCTTCCTGTTACAACAAGCTCTTATGCTCAATGCAACTCGTGACCTTGGTCACGTATCCACGTGAGCGTATTCACGAAGCGTAAACATTCGATACAACGTGACATGTGCGAGATCGGATAAGCAAATACCATGAATCAGCTAGGCACGTATATAAAAAGAACTGTCATCTACGGACACCGTCGCCGAACAATACGCACGTATCGCCGAGCTTGGCCTCTGGAAATGAGCAAGCAAGCAAGCCCTCTGATTGGCTATCTCATTTGTAGGCTGTAATAGTTGCTATCCTACGATTGTTAGCTGAAAATCTTGATGGAAATAAGTGCTTCTTTTCAGAAACATTTCTTTGTTTTAAAAAAATATGATTTCTCAATCGCAGTTCACGGATTGTCTAAATAATAAAACAATTTTTCCAATTGAAAAATCGAGTTCGGAACATGCAACGAGACAGCGCGCATGCAGATAAACTGATGAAGTAAAGTATCGATGTGGGAGTAGAATGAGGTATCGTTTTCCCCTGGAAACACGACGTTCCGATTCTTATCGGTGCTATTAGGGAGTCCAATTTTCCAATTACTCAAATCAAGGATTGACAAAATTTTTTTGGGAAATATTTTAAAAGCAAGATCATAAAACTCCGTGCCGTTTGGCAATGACAGCTTGGGCGGACTTTTTTCAGTCTTAAGCGACGTTACGGACGTAATGAAGCGTCAAAAAACGCTTGTAACGAGACGAATAAAGCTCGTTTAAATGAGTTTATAAGGTCTTCGTTTTGAAAGGTCTTCGTGACCTTTCAGCAAAAGATTTTAGAATTTCTCTCCGCCTTCCAAATTGATCATTGTGCTCTTGCCAAACATCTTCAAAACGTCCTGTTTTTCTTCTCACCGTTTAATTGTTTGTCATTTTAACTGATTCTTTTAAGCAATATGAGTCTTTTAGTTGATACTGCCATGCAGAGAAAAAATTGGAAGCTAAAAGAATAGCAAGATAATGTGGCCGTCTTTGCGCGACAAGAAACGCATATGCGCCCCAGGGCCTCCACTGCTCGGATTCACTCACCATGGCAACTCAACTGTTCACTTGTAACAGCATGAAAGCTTCGTTACTACCAAGGTTAAGTTGTCAAATGTCAAATGTCGGTGATTAAAAACATTAATTCAGCACGAAAGGGACATTTTGAGTTTAGCGGAAATCATTTCAAACTGTAAAGGCATTTTTAAGCACAGCACTGATGCGTGTACTATAATGCGAATGCAAAACTGATTTATTACAAAACAAGATTTTAATATTTTGTATTGTCATACTGAATAAACAATTATAGCGACATCGCTAATTTGAATAAAAGCTTCCATTTCGTTAACAGTACAACACGTGCCGATTATAACAACTGACTTTAGTGCCTTAATCGGTGGGCTTTCTAATTTTCATTGATCGAATCAATTTCCAATGATTCTCGCTGAAGTTATAATTATTACAGAAGATGGAAATCCAGCGATGAATATCAAGAATATCACAAAGCTATATCGAGCAAAAATGTAAACAGAAAGAGATTCTTATCTCATCGGACTGAAGTGGATCGAAGACAAAAATACATTGCGAAGTCCCGGTTAACTCGCCGGTGACTTGTCACGATTTCGACAAGCCCAAATTTAATTCCGGCTTAGAAACAGCTTTTCATCGGAATTTCAGTTTCAAAGGTTTTGCCGGATCTTGTTCTAAAATTCCGAGTGCCAAAATAAATTTGAGAAGGTAAATTAAAAATTCAAACGATAGCTATGCCTTATATTTAAATTCACACAACGTCCAATGTATAAAGCAGGTTCACTATTGAGGAAAGTATACCTATGGGCTCAATTTATAGTCAAACATACTTCACAAATCGATGCGAGGCAAGGATACGTCGACGGCAACAAATGAAATGATTACAATAAAGACTTACATGTGCCAAGAAGCATCAGCATAACCAAATAACTTGACGGGAATAAATTTAGGATCCGTTGCTGTTTCATCTTGATCGTAGACAAGCACAACGAAATTTTCTGTCAACTTAACACAACTGACGGCGTAATAACGTCACAAATTTCTGAAATGAGAAATTGAAATCAGTTTCCCCGGTTTCTTGCTCAGACATTTGCTGCCATGCTGGGTGATTTTTTAAAACTATTGTCCATACTATTGTGTTCAATTTTCAATTACCAGACTCACGCGAAGACCAAATGACACGGCTTCTACAAGACACCCGTTATTTATGGAAAACGTCATGGGTTTCCGCCAGCTTTTTCAAAGGTCACGTTGTCAGCAAATATTGTGATTCAAACCACGATCACCTTTTCACATTCAAATGACAACAATGGAAGGGAAGAATGTGGTCACGAAACGAAAGTCGTTACTTTAATAAGTTCTTGAATGAATCACCCAAGTCAAAAACACAAAGTTTGAAACTTTTAAATGCAGTAAACAAATTTCCAGCATTGAACGACGCGGTTTGTCCCGGCTTTCGAGTTTGTTGACAAAATCATAAAAACGTGATCAGTCAAATGAAAGCTTCTGAGCAGTACTTTCCTGTGATACTGTTTATTGCGCTTTACTGGTTCAATCTTAAGTGTGATCATTCAAATGAAAGCTACTGAGCAGTACTTTCCTGCGGTGCTGTTTATTATGCTGTACAAGGTGCTCTAACGTTTGAGTCTGTCAGGATGAAATCTTAACGTGTGACCTTTCAAATGAAAGCTACTAAGTAAGTACGTCCCTGTGGTGCTGTTTATTATGCTCTACTGAAGGTGCTTCTAACTTTTGAGTCTGTGGATGAAATCTTGAAGTGTGACCGTTTCAAATGGAAATTTAATTGAACTTGTACTTTCCCACCTTCAGGGAATTATATCGTTCTTAAGTTTCTTTTGCGTCATTATGTAAATTAAAACTATTGAGAATTGCTTTTCCCTGTTTCTTTCTTTTTTAAATTTCCGTGACGTGGTAAATTTTAGAAACATTTTTTTTAGAAGTGAACTTGACAATGCTGTCGATCACGAGGACGGCGAAAGGCTGTTCCTTTAATACTAATTAATTTCGCTAGTTTTTATTTTAAAATGTTAAATTTTCACCTCACGTGAAAAGTAAAGGCACGGAAAGTTGTAATGACAATCATGTTATTTATGAAAGCACGAGAAAACGTAACTATCATTAAACTATCAAGTCGATTAAATGAAAGACCAGGGAGGTTTTTGTTTGCTAATACTAAAGATAAACGAACTAGCAACGCCCGAGAGAACAATTTTGTGCCAAACTGCAGACAGCCTGCAGAGGGAACGACGGAAGTCGATCTACTCAGGCGAAAATGAATTTCGTCGCTCATATTTCGGCGTTTAACTGATAAGAAGTCGACTTGTGGCAAGTCTGCGGCATGCCTGAGGCTGTTCTACTGAACTCCCTTAAAGAGTGACAAATTACAACTTCGAAAAACACTTGATAAAAAATTCCACTCGGTGATGAGTGAGGGAAGTTACAACAGCTCAAAGTACTGGGAAAGCACCAGACGCTCAACTGTTTACGGCAAGTCTGCAGTAGAGACTGTTCTGTGTAACTCCTTTAATACAACTTCGAAAACACTTTATAAAAAATTCCTCTCGGTGATGATTGAAGGAAGTTTCAACAGCTCAAAGTACTGCGAGTGCAGACGCCTTTTCCGCCGGCTTTTGTTTCATGCCACAAACTAACAAGTGATTTACGGCAACTCTGCGGTGGAAACTGTTCTGTGTAACTCCTTTAATACAACTTTGAAAACACTTTAGGAAAAAATTCCACTTGTTGATATTTGAGGGAAATTTCAAAGTTTGAAAGTTTCCCCTTTTCTGGCTTTCGTTTCACTCGACGCTCAATCGACCAACCGCAAGTGTGCAAAAATAACGTGACTTCGAAAACAACTTTATAACTGAAAATTTCCACTTTGTGGTGATTGAGGAAAGGTAACAGATCAAAGCGCCACGATAGCTCAAGTGCGGCGGACTTACGGCTTAAAACACCCCGCAGAGATTTTAAATACCTTACATGCAATTCCCTCCATTTTGCTATCCGCCTTGACCGCAAAAATAACTTACACGACAGGGCCGGCCCAGTTGTTCAATTCCCGATAAAGCTAATCATTTAGATCATAGTTAATTGAAGGCAATGGTTATGAAACCTGACAAACTTCTTTGTTATATGTTTTTGTTTGCCTTTTTGGCCTTGACCCTGCACAAACAACAATAGAATTTGGAATGTGTTGGAGCAACTGACCAATCGAAATGTTTTTTTTTTTTTTTTTTAAGAAATTTAACTGTGGTGTGAACGTTAAAACAAAGGATTGTGCAGGGTCGCGGCCCTTCCAACATAAATTGCAGCACCATTGTTTTCATGGCAAGGTTTCATAACCAGTCCCTCAGGTAACTATGTTTAGTTTAGCGTGAACTTTGATTCGAGTGTAATTACTAATCAGTACAGATTCTTCCAAAAGATTTTTGTCCCTCAGTTTTGACTAAATTTTTTCTTTACCTTTACCTTGAAATTAGACTTTCAAACCACTTGTAAAGAGCGAGATGAAATCATCGATTAGCTTTTAATCGTAGATTAGCGATAATCGGCTTTTGAACAACCTGGCCCAGAAGACAAACCCGTCTGGCGTCATCCAATTTGAAGCCTTCCCAAATATCACGTTAACTTTATACATTTCTTGGTTGATTGCAGAACTGAACTTTTTTTGGAACTGAGTGGAAGATTTGAACTCGATTACTTGAAAACTTTTCTTATTAAAATGTTTAGTAAAACTATGGCCATGCAATACCGCATTTTAAAGTGGTCCTCTTCATTTACCTTTTAAAAATATTTTGCCATTTATAATGCGTCAGTCAGGTGGCTATTTTCGTTAAATTTGCCGTCAGTCCTGTTGGTCACGCGAATTTCAGCAAAAGGTGGAATGATAAAGACCTCATTAGGAGTCATCGAAAAAGCAAGAAACAAGTTCTATAAACGGATTATAACCGTTTTTTAATCGGTTCAACAAGGATAAACTGTAAACGATCTCTTCGCCAAATTTCAGGGAGATTGGATCAAACAGGGTAAATCCTCCCCCTAATTCTGATAAACTATGCGAAATTATTTTATCAGCCAGGTCAAAGCCGGAAAAAGGCGTAGATGCTCTCGCAGGCTAAAAAGACTACCACGCAACATGGATTTTAAGATAAACTCATTTTTAGAAGACAACCGACGCTGGAATAATTGAGGCTGCAAGCCAGAGGATTTTAAGTCTTGTGTGGTTTCCGGGTTCCGCAGTAAACGGTCTCTTTACCGAACTTGACGATCAACCGGAATCCTTGCGGCACGCGCGCTAGAAAAGGTTGCAAGCAGAGGTATTGTTAAAATAATAACAAATGATTTTCAATATTTTATACCGTAATAAAATCCTACCATTTTGTGAAATAAGGCCAAAAAAAGTCGATAGCGGTTCTAAAATCAAACGTAAGGGGTTAGTTTCCAAATGAACCATGGTGCTGCTCCGTGGAGGAAATGAAATCAATATTCGGTTTCGTCAACGGAGTTGATAAGGCAATTTTATTTGGCCACCGTATAAAAGTGATTCGAGTGCTGACGTTTCGAGCGGTAGCCGAAACCCCGACGGACTATAAACGCTCAAAACGTCAGCTCTCGCATAGCCTCCAACGCAGCCGTTTTCAGGGGATCGACTCGTTAGTGGGTAGAAAGTAATTCGAGTCCCCTAAACGCGGTGGGAGGCCAGCTCTCGTATATCTTCTTGTCCAGGCCTGTTTCAGTTCTCGTTGCAGTGGCCATTATCAACCCAATTAAACCAAATACCCGTTGGTGACAGTTAAAACACATTCGAAAACCTTTTAATTTTAGAAATCGTGACTTCATCGTAGCCTTCAGTTGTCATCTCTCTTTAGCAAATTTTTTTTAAACAGGATCGGCAGTTTTGACTAATTTCACAAAAATTAAAAAAGCCTCAAAATTACTTGATCTAAGACCACGAATTCAAAATACGGGAGCCGCTGACAATCGCCTGATAAAGTGCGACTGTCGTCAACTCTTCGCTTGTTCGTTTCGTACATTCAAATGAAACTTTTATGGCCATTGTCCAAATAGCTTGTTCTCCTTCCGAGAATAGGCCTTATCACGGTTTTTGACGCCATTTTGACGAGTAGGCAAACAGGCTCGAAATAACAGTATTTGTATGGAAATCCGGTGTCAAATAATTTTCATAAAACATCGCTTCTGAAAAATTCATGAATTTGAAACTTTTGGCACAAGGAAAAGGATTTTAGGGAAAAAAACTTGGAGGGATGTAGCTGTGCCAGAAAGCGTCCAGTCGTGTTTTGACCTTTCCATACATTTCCCTGTATTTTTTTCCCGCGAGGTATTTTTAGAGCAGTTCACGGCTGGTTCGCTATACAGACAAATGTATGGAAAGTTCAAAACACAACTGGACGCTTTCTGGCACAGCTACCTCCCTCCAATTTTTTTTTTCTTAAAATCCTTTTCCTAGTGCCAAAAGTTTCAAATTCATCAATTTTTCAGAAGACATCTTTTATCAAAATTATTTGACATCGGATTTCCATACAAACACTGTTATTTCGAGCCTGTTTGCCTACCCGTCAAAATGGCGTCGAAAACCGTGATAAGGTCTATAATGGAAATTCTGTAGTTTCTACGCGGCTATTTCTTGATTTGAATAACTTTTTTTACCCTCGGCAGTGATGGCACAGGGGCTGGCGGGGCCGAATAAAAGTTCACAATGAAATAATTTAATTGAACACAACAAGCGTAAAAATTCCAACATGCAGGATGCAGATTAGCTGGCTCAGTATTTGCAAGCGTGGCCAAGGAGTTGAACTCGGGGCTACCAAGTCGTAACAACTCGAGCTAGCTGGAATTGAATTCAAGACCTCCGGGCGCCCTAACTGTTCAGCAACGCTGCCTCCTCGGTAGTTTTCTATTCACAACCACTGAGAGCGTACTCGGGAAGGGACGCGTACACTCTTTTTTAATACGTGTATAAGAATTTATTTTATAAGAATATCGAGGCTAAAATTTGCGACATTTGAAGAATTTTTCAAGAGCAAACCCGAGGCTGAGATTTTGAAAAGAATATAAGTTTGTGTGTTGAAAATTTGTAAATACAATACAATTATATGTTTTTAACTAAACCGTATAAAATTCTTCGTTCCTCTAAACGGCAAAACTAGCCAATAAAACGATAACAAATTTTCGATGCTAATGACAGTTCGATACAGATCTGGACACCAAACATTTGTAATTGATACTCCAATACATTCTAAAACGAAATTGTCATACGCTATAATCCAAGAATATTCACAAGGATATTTTCAGCCTAACATCGGCAGAAAATAAGAATATTCAGCCTGGGCCGGAAAAACAATATTCTTATAAAAACAAAAGAGTGTTTATGATTCGCTTCTCAAAGATCTTCCATGGAAACAACAGAGCTAGTAGTTTATGTCATAAATATTTCAAATTTATTTCTTATTGATTATACTGATATGGTACTAGTAAATACAATAACAACACCGCAGATAGCACAGCTACTAGTCCTAATAAAGGCCTTCCTCTTACGTCGCCTCCAATTTGAATATTTTGCGGACTGCAGGCTTGAGAGCAAGGTCTTCAGCGGTCTTTCCTAAACAGTCCTTGATGCTTCTATCAGCATCATATAAGCGTAAAAGAATATCCACACAATGTTCATGTCCGGCTGCTGAGCAAAGATGGAGAGCTGGGAAGAGAAAACATCACCTTTGTCTACTAAATGGTAGGACACCTTATGATATTTACACAACAGAATCGTACTTGAAACGGTAAAAAAAGTTTAAAAAATCAAATGCCTCGAAACCGGGTCATTTGCTTCGTATCTAGCTTCTGTACACATCCATTTGACCAAAGAGGGCTAATTTTTAACTTATTTCAGAGAGTTAGCCAGGACAACAAATGACAGCTAACCGTTTTTAAAACAGCGCTTAGGTCTAAATAGTGTAGATCAGCGCTCAATCCCAAAAATGGCTGTTCCCTGCCTAAGTAGAGCTCTATTCTCTCAGTTCCCTGCTTAACAAATGGGCTTCTGCTCTCGTCTACCTCAGGGCTATCACCATTAAGAATAATACATTGTGTAAACACCATAAGGTGTCCAACCTTATTTTGGAGTATACATTCTAGGAACAACCCTTTGTAATTGGTTAAAGGAAAAGATAAACCGTGATATAGAGTTTCTAAACTTAACCAAAGCAAAGAAAGCTACCTGTTCTTCCATTCTTGTCTTGAACGTTAACTGTTGCGCCGTTGTCCAACAAAAACTGAACTGCTTCTGCACAACCTTCCTGAAAATGTCGACACAAAAATTATGATGGATGCGAATCTTTTTCGCAATAAAATCCGGGTCTTTGGTTCGAAATGGGTCAAACGTGACACAAAATGCAGTGTTTTAATGGAAAAGACCCGAAATCCAATGTCAGATAATTTCGGTAAAAAACATAAAAAAAAACTTATTCCACTGACGACGTTTAACTGACAAAAACCAATTTTCACAAGTCAAGACAACAACAACACTTTATTGTACCCATAAGTTAAGTTAATTTACAAAAGAATAAACTCTATTTCTTAAAGTGCACCTAGCCCCCAATTTTTTTTTCTCTTAAATAAATCTTTGCACCTGTTCGAAACATATTGCGCTATTTTGCGCCTTTTTCAACCAAATCTTGACTTTTTAGAGGCTGTAAAAGTTACGAAATCTAGCCGTCATCTGTCCCACGACCGACCTGGTAAGGGGCATGGGTCTATTCCTTACTTGACGTCACAAACTGATTTACATTGTATTAAGTCTTTGTGAAAATGCAGGCAAAGCAGTTTTTGACGTCATGTAAGAAATAGACCCATGTCCCTTACTAGCTCGGTCATGGGACAGATGATGGCTAGATTTTGTAACTTTTACAGCCTATAAAAAGTCAAGATTTGGTTGAAAAAAGGCGCAAAAAGGCTCCATGCGTTTCGAACAGGTGCAAAGATTTATTGAAGCGGAAAAAAAATTTAGGGGTTAGGTGCACTTTAATCAAGGGGAACCGATTTCCTGAAACAATTAAGAAGCTAAAAATGCCAGGGAGATAATCTGAATTAAATTAAACTGCCAGCAAATATTTCGCCAACAAGGAAATCAGTCTTTGCCAAACCTAGGGCCTATCCAAAATAAAATCCCCCGCCTTTTCATTGGGGTGGAATTCAAAATTTTCTTACTTGATACAAAATTTTTTGAATTTCTCCCTGACCTTAACAGAATCTGTTTATAATGAATCAGTCTGGCAAAAGTTTGAAAATTGACAACATGATTATACACGGCTTACCGTACTTTGCGAAACGAAATCGAAAGAAACGAAATGAAAATCTGTACTTTGCGAAAAGAAAATCGGTGACGTTATTTGACATCCTCGCTGCGTCTGAACAAAAAATTGTCATTTATAAAAAGACTCGCTATATATTCCGTGTACGAAATGCTAAAAAATTCGGAAAATTCGGATGGCGCGAGTACAATAAGCCATTACACACCTTTAAGCCCTTTTAGATCTGTCATTTTTGGTATCAAGTTTAAAATTCGTAGCATTCTACCGACGGAAATTACGGTGTACTTCCACACCAGTTTTCAATCGTGGCATTACAAAAATTATGCGGTTTTCCGAAAAGAAAAAAAAAGTACAAACCAAATCTTTCGACCACCAGAAAACGATAATGATTTGACTTTTGCTCGCAACTCGTGAGGTATAACGACTCCGCTGACTTCTTGAAAAGTCGTCCTTCTTCAAGTCATTTCATTACAACTTGAATTCATGATCAACTCCATACAGAAATGAGGACGATTTTCTACAGATGATCCAGATCTGATCAGGATCCAAGATCACTGGGATCAGTGGTGCTTCACAGGAACCGAAGATATAGGACTTAAGTTGATTCGCCACATTGCTTGAACCGATTAATTTTATCGTTCATCGTAAATCCAAGGGAATAATAATAGATAATAATAATAATAATAATAATAATAATAATAATAATAATAATAATAATAGATAATTATAATAATAATAATAATAATAATAATAATAGATAATTATAATAATAATAATAATAATAATAATAAAACTTCAAATATTATAGAATTATAAACAAGGCAATTGTAATTAGTTCTTGTGGCAGAATCGGGCATCCAAAGGTACATACTGTACATAGAGCAAAGTGACTTGTAGCTTACGAGACGCGGAAGTCATGGCCCTTGCCACTTTTGCGACACATACAACGGTTTAAAAGAGAATGATAAAGAAATTGTGGTGCTACGTCATTGAGGAGTGGCCGAAGAGAATATATTTTTTCATCAACTGAAACCAATCAAAATTATGGAGCTGCGTTATCCGATGAGTCAGTTTTTAATTAAAACTTTTTACATGTGAAAATTCCACTCCCTCCCCCCCCCCCCCCCAACACACACACACTTAAGCCTCAAGTGCAAGCTAGTTCCAATTCAATACCGACAATACGAATACGGTCTATTATCATTCATGCGGGCGCCTTGAGTTTGGCCAGTACGTTGTAATTTTGATTCTTACAGAATAACCATGAACACTAACCCAGCTTACCGTACCTTAGCCGCCAGATGCAGTGGTGTCATTTTAGATTTTCCAGTACACACATTGACATCGGCATCATGGTGTGTAATCAGGTAATCTAGTGATTCGATACAGCCGGCCAGAGCGGCAAGATGAATGGCTTGTCTACCAAGCTGATCCTTGGTGGTTACACAAGCCTGTAAAGAAATAGATAAATTTATTAAAAGATTAATTCCAACAGAGAATGGATAGTTGGGTTGCAGATTTTCTACTTAACAAAAACTGGAATTGCCGGGAAATTTTCTCTGTAAACTTCAGTGTAGAAAAGTGACCTCCAACTTGGAGAAGTGTGTCTCTGTCTAAGATCAGAGTTGGAGGGGAATGAATAAATGAACTGAAGAACAGTTAACTGGATAGTGTTTATTTATACATAGTACAGTATATAAAAGAGAAGAAGCTTAATACAAAGCTGATGTGGCCTGATGTTCCTAAGAAATTCAAGCCACTATAACATTGTGAAATGTTGCAGAGTAATAATAATAATAATAATAATAATAATAATAATAAAGAAATAGATAAATTTATTAAAAGATTAATTCCAACAGAGAATGGATAGTTGGGTTGCAGATTTTCTACTTAACAAAAACTGGAATTGCCGGGAAATTTTCTCTGTAAACTTCAGTGTAGAAAAGTGACCTCCAACAGAGAATGGAGATAAATTTAGAATAATAAATAATAAGAATTATTGACAGAATAATAATAATAATAATAATAATAATAATAATAATAATAATAATAATAATAATAAACAACAGTTACAACTCTATGACTCTGTCTTAGAGGGGTGCATGATGCCCACCCCAGCCCCACCTCTTCCCCCAATGACATTAACGAGGAAGCTACTCGCTGAGGAAAACAAACCTTATGTTCCTTGATAAGAATCTCAGCTATTTGCACATGACCTGCATGCAGCGCATCCATGAGAGGCGTTGAACCACAGCTGTCAGCAGAGTCTGGTGTGTAGCCACATCTATTGTTTGACAGAAACAGGCTCAAATTTATTGTTAATAACTATCTTACTTTATGACTCATTGGAGGAAACCAAAAGAGAATTGATTCACAATGAGATAAAGTTACTTGGCAACACTAACTAGCATGAGAATGATGTATTATGCACTAAGTGACACAGGCATACTCGCAAAAAAATAAAGTGCTCATATCAGGAGTCGAACCTAAGACCTTCCGATTACTAGTTCGGATGCTTTACCACTGAGCTACGTACAAGAGACTGGTGGGAGCTAAGGCCATTAAATTAGGTTCATGGGACAAACATCCTGCATACTGCTAGGATGGAATGTCATGTGTGGCCTATACGAAATGGAATAAATGTGATGGAATATTTTAAGCCTGGTGAATGAATGAGAATGATGTATATTATTCAGGAAGGAGTCAAACCTATAAGACCTTCCGATTACTAGTTCCTTAACATGAATGCAGTTTAATGGCCTTTAAGCTCTCATGAGTCTCCTGTAGCTCAGTGGTAGAGCATCCGAACTAGCAATCAGAAGGTCTTAGGTTCGATTCCTGATAGGATCACTCGGATGTCCTTTTTCCAAGTGTGCCTGTGTCACTCAACGAATAAAACATCATTTTCAGCACTAATTAAATATTGATATCCTTCAAAATTTAATTAAATTTGATAGTAACAGAAAATAATTCTATTTTTATTTATACCTAGAAATCATGAGCTTCACAGCATCTGCCTTCCCATGGAGAGCTGAAAAAAAAGAACAAAAATTTAAAGGCAACCATGAAGCTAAATTGTAATTTCCAGAGAAGTGTTGGAAGAGAATGGGGGGGGGGGGGGGGTGGTGGCGGGAGTGTTAGAAAAAATGCTCCCATTTTTGAGTGGGAGGGTAGGACCTACACAATACCATACTTAGGTGGCCAACCTGCGGTATGAAGGGGTGTGCGTCCATTCCTGCTACGACTGTCCCAGATGTCCAAAGAACAATCAAGAAGATAACTTAAGATTTCTGTATGTCCTTCCCTTGCAGCAATATGAAAACAATTCCAGCCATCTTTGTTGGTAAGTCTCATGTTTGCACCATTCTGAATCAATACTCTAATGACATCAATGTTGGGCCTGGTGCATGACATCATCAGTGGAGTCCTGTGCTGACAGAGCAGACAGTCACGATATAATGTTAAAAGTTATTGTTAAATCAAACAGAAGTAAATAAAAAAAAAATAGTAGTTACTAAATTTTGTTTGAGGCACAAACCAAAAGGAATATCCAAACAGTGAGGAGAATAGTCTTGTTAACCATTAACCCCTTTATGTTTACGTTCAAATTTAAACTTTTAAGAGCTGTTAGTTTTTCTCATTGTAACCCCGGCCCTGAAGAAGACTAGTTGTACTAGTTGAAATATTGGCCCAGATAAATATTAAGCCCTTTGCCATAGTGTCAGCCCTGCAATCAGTTATCTGTGTTGATATTGGACTTAAAGGGGTATAACCTGGTTGGGGGGAGAGGGGGTATTAACTCCCCTATATAGTTAAAGGGTATAAGTACGGATGGTTTCTGAGCTAATTTGGTCTGAAATAGAATATAGCTTTTAACTGTTTTAGTCTGAAAGTCTGAAAATGTGTATGGATATTCTAGAAATCAGGTCTAAAAATGAGTATGTATTTTAGAGACCAGGGGCCCATTTCTCCAAAGTCCCGGTAACTCGTCGGGCCCGACAAGTATATTTTTAAATGTTTTTTCACTGATTACACAGTGATTACAGACATGGTACTAGGCCAATGTTCATAGAATTATAAGATTTCAAAATTGTTTAGCCAGGGATTGTACCATTATGTAGTTCCAAAACGTGTCGTGGATACCCCCCTCCCCCCTCCCCCCATACACACACACCCCACAATAGGGGGGATTGGAAATTCCTGGGGGGTGGGTCTCAAGGCCCAAAATTTGTAGGACAGTCTTAGAAGAAATCCCTTCCATCAGAGGGCAGAGGGGGTGGAGTGCTAGCCTCCTGGGGAGGAAGTAATTCAAGTCCCCTAAAAACGACTGCGTGGGAGGCTAGTGGAGTGCAGAATGTGGATATTTTCTTGGACTACACATATTTGTGCAACAACCATCATTTGCAGCTTTCAGGAGTTTTGCTTTCGCAACACGATAGACATCACTGTTTTCCTGCATCCTGCTGACAAAATAAAATACATCCCACTTCTGCCAAGTTTTTTCATATTCCAGTCATTAAAACATCCCGCATCCCGCGTTATACCAAAGCAAACCCTCGTGTTAGACGCCGCTCCTTACCAGTCCGCTCTTTTCAAACAATCTATCTCAGCTTTATGCAAAAGAAGAAGTTTGACACATTCCAAGTGCGATCCAGCAGCTGCTTCATGCATGGCTCTTTTCAAATCCTTGTTTCGCTGCTCGACATTAACTCCTCTCTGAATCAAGAACTTCATCAAATCTAGGTGACCACGGCGGGCAGCAACAATTATAGGAGTATCACCTGATTTTGAATGAATACAGTTTAAAATAGC
This sequence comes from Pavona decussata, assembly GCF_977016875.1. Classification (NCBI taxonomy): domain Eukaryota; kingdom Metazoa; phylum Cnidaria; class Anthozoa; order Scleractinia; family Agariciidae; genus Pavona; species Pavona decussata. The sequence continues at coordinate 328,456 of NW_028145729.1, forward strand.
CTTCCTGTCAGAGCTAGAATTAACCACGCTGATAAATTCCTCGCACTTGTTTCTCTGTATGAGGCGTAGAGGGAGAGGATATTCGGAAAAATCTTCTCGAACCTCTCTGTTCGGTTTTTCGTCTTCTTCGTCCGCCATCTTGATTGCAAAATTTACCTTTGGGCGGGTAGCTAGAGATAAAATAATGGTGTTCGGGAAAAATAAAGAATATTTAAAACAATTATTTTTGCGTAACAAATAATTGGAGGTATTCTATGTCTTTATTTTTTGTACGCTTCGTCAGAAATGATGCTTACGATAATTTTAAGCGCACTTTTATCTCTATATTTAAATTCTGTACCCCCACCCTCTCAGAAAATAAGAAGTCTGGGTACAAGCGCGGATTTCACGAAAACTGTCATGGCGTTCAACGGTGAAAATATTTAACGAATTTCATGGCTTTCAATTTGTCTCCTCGAAAAAGGCGAAACAAGACTGTTTTATCGCCACAGCAAAGTATAATTCGGAGCTACTTTACTCCGAGGAATGGAATCACGAAAGAAGACGTGAACTTTCTCGTAAAGCCCGCGAAAGAGCCTAAATTTAAACGTCCCGCTTCGGGAATGACAAGAGACAGTGATGGACATTCGGATAAAATTACATTTACATTCCCTTCAGCCGCCACTGGCTTTACAACAGCGGCAAAAGTACACGAGCAAGCCTCAAAGTCCAAGGAAGAATTATTGTCAGGTCAGCGCGATCTAGAGGGTCGAAGTTGCAAATCTTCAGTTTCTTCACCTCAAGACTTGCATTCTCAAACATGCGCTGATAAAAACAGCTTTAGCGACGATTCGGCGTATTTCTCAAGCGGAGGAAAGCAAGCTCTCGTTGACGCACAAACACGTGTTGCACCACTACCGCTGATAATGTCGTCTTCGAGTTCAACATCTTCAAGTAATTCATCATCGACGTCGACCTCTTCACGGAAGGTCAAGCGCGCACAGAATCGTCCAAACCGCAGAACTATTGAAACACAGAAACGCTTCAAGCAGACTGTGTTAATTTCACTTTTGGACAGTGAAAATGGGGAAGAATCGAGCGATAGTGATTGTTTTATGGTAAAACATGTGGCTCGCAGGAACAAAAATCCCTTACATGTAAGTGATTCTGATGTTGAGGAAATCTCTAGCTGTTCTCAGACAAGCGCTTCACAATCATCTAATAGCAATGAATCAAGTCAATCATCATCTCCATGTACAAAGTCTGCACGCTCATCTAAATCTTCAAGGCGTACCAAAAAGCAGTCATCAGCGTGCTCATCCATGTATGGTCTAGTTGGTGATGATGTCAGTGAATCAGAAGACGATTCAGAGGATTTAAGCCATTGTGGGACTGAGTTTTCTCAGCTGCCAGTTGAAATTATGGAGAATATCTTTTGCCAGTTGCCCATCATAGACTTGATGTTGAACTGTGTCTTGGTTTGCCAACAGTGGAATAGCATTATATCAAGAGATTCGGTAATATCTAAAAGAAATTAAACAATCCAAAAACTGATTAAGTAATTTAAGGTGGTGTTACAATAGACACTAAGCTGATTTAGCAGCAGAATGGGAATGTCAGTTGACAACAGCACGCACATCAAGAATACCCAAAGATAGTCAAAATAGACTTGCGTCCAGACTTATCTGATGTTCCTGTCCTATTGCTAAATCAGCCTAATAACAATTATTTCCCATGTACATGTGCAACCACTCCCACCACAGGTAATACAGGTATCCCTAGGGTTTTCAATAACTTAGTGTAACTTGGAATTCTACCAAGAAAATCAACATTTATAAACAAAAGGAAGTCTTCCACTCTTTCTGTCTCTTAGTCATTTTTAAATCCTGAGTACAGTGTATTTAGCTGGCTCTTTACGCTATAGTTGCCAGCAGTAATAGCCGATTGTGATGGCTAGCTCTCTGTCCACTGCTGTCCCCCTCCCCTCCACTACACAAACTAGCCTCCCACCTACATGTATATAAAGTGTATACAGGGTATCTATTGTTGTAACTGTATTAAATGATCTACCTCATCAGACCCTAGCCTCTAGAGGGATGAAGTCCATTTAGTCAGTAAACATACATATAAGGGGGCAATAAGTGGTCGCATCACCTTTTTTGCAGCTACACTAACAGTATTGCAGAGAATGGTGCCAGGAAATAAACCTGTGAACTTGTCAATATAAATAATAATATTATTGTTGTTAGCTCATTACATTTGACTGATTATTAGCACTGCTGGCATCTTTCGCTCATTAAATACATCAAATGATTTAATAATTCTTCTCTCTGAAGCTCTCTATTTTCTGTTGAATACTAGTGCAAATATGTCATGTGTTGTCTTTCAGTTTATCCCCTGGAAGAAGAAATATTTCCGTTTGAAGAACCGAGATTCTAAATGTGAGGATGAGATGATTGAATTACTGGATCAGAAAGGTCTTTTAGAGGTGGAGTTACTTCCTGTTAATCTTGCAAGGTATGATAATGAAAAATAATATGTTTCCTTGTTAAACAGTGAGAGCTGTTGAACCTTGCTGACACAACCACTGACAGGCCATGAAATTTTGGTCATTTATTTATTAGTAAGAGGTCTTGATAGTTGTTTTAAATATTGTGATAGCCTGCATGTGAATGTACAAAAAAAGGAAGGAGGTACATACATGTAACTATGTATAAAATAATAATATTGAAAAAATAATGCTTGTAACTAGGATTTTTTATTTGTGTTTCCTTCAGTCAAATTATTAATAATTTTTTGTTGTTTTTTGAATTCATTGAATCAATTTATTAGGAGGATAACAGTTAGTATTAGGGGAATTTCCAAAAAGTGTTTGTTGGTCATGTTAACATTGTACATGTACATGGTGATTGTGAGTTTCTACATACAAACATGATTGAGCTTTTGCTTGGGCCATGAAAAAGAGTTCATTGGCATAATGGCAATGTGTTCATATCAATGGGGTGGCAGTGAGCTGAGGTGAGACTTGGACTGTAAAAACATGACTTTGTATTAACTGCATATACACAAATATCTCTATGCAATTGTTTAGTACATGTAGGGCCTAGACAATGTTCATTGTTAATTTTAATTTGTATGTTTTTTTTTTTTCATTTTTATTTTAGTTTTATGAAGGATTTTAAAAGAAAAGGACATCCATCATTGGTAGAAAATTTGAAAACTCATTGCAAGTTCCCATTGATAAAAACATACTTGGAAACAATCACAGAGAGCTCAAAAGTGGTAAGTTGCCAATTACATGTACACCTTTTTGCTCTTTATTGGAAGGAAATGAATTTCTATCAGGCTGCCTGGGTGTTCATTAAATAAAATTAATGTAAGAGTGTAATCTTTTTGACACAAAAAAAATCAATATTTATTTATTGTCTACATGTCTTTATTGCGAGAACAGCAATCTTGAAATAGCTAAATTCATGTACCTGTTACTAGCCACTGAGCTACATGTATTAATGAGCTAAAACATTATAATTATTATTAGTCTTGAGCCTTGAGTTTATTCACTCCCAAGTTAGATTCTAACATCTTAACATTTCCAGTTGTGGCAATCTTCCTGAGCTCTGCATCCATGACAGCTACAAACAGCAGTGTCATTTTGTTTGTTGTTGTAGGATCCGAGTCCTTGGTCAGCCATTGCTCTTTTGACATTGCTCTGTCAAACAGTTTACGAAGTGCAAGAAATTGTGTATTGCATGACAAGGTCCACTTCATGTCTAGTGCAGGACATCCTAGAGTGCTTTTACTGTCTGGCATCAATTTTTTATTCCCTTGAATCACAGAGCAGGATTGGAAGTGGGTATGTCATGTTAGGTCTGCACTGGTAGCACAGGTCTTGTTAAGAGCTGGTAACTGGTTATTTTTACTGTACCGTCTATTACCGTAAATGTTACCGGCTATTGTGAAAAATGTTTCCGAAATTATCGAAACTGCTTTCAAAATTCACCCTATTTTGAAAAACTTTGTCCTTGTTTTGGGAGTTTCCTTTCCATAAATAATGTAGAAACATTCAGCAGATGATATCACGTTAAAAATCCATTGCCTGTAAAGAAATTGCTCTTGGTTTGAGCATTTTCTTCCATCAAAGACAATGCTGACCTCTAGCTTCCATTCTTCCTGTGGCCTTCTCGGTCCCATCATTCCCTGGGAGGTGGCTTCCACCTGGTGCTACAAATTTGTTACCTCCATTTACAACTCTTAAAAAGAACCGTGTGGTTGTCTATTTACATGTACCACAGTGTATAGGAAAATCTTTGCTTGATTTTTGTAAAGAACATTATTTTTATGGTTTATGTGCTATATAAGTATTTTATTTATTTACACTGTACATATTTATTTAGAAACTCTAGCATGATTTCCATATGTATCATTAACCTTCCAAAAGGTACTAACAATGTATATACCTGTACTTATAAGAGTAGAGACTCTTAAAATGTTGAGTGACTCTATTCAAATGTTTTAAATAACTTATTTTCTCTTATAATTGTCCCAATCAGCCTACACTACAGAGTATTCTATACACTCTACTTGTACGAAAATGCTTTTGAGGCAACGTGCGCTTCCATCAACTCTGTGTTTGATCAGAATTTTACTGGACAGCAGTCTATTATGAGATACAGGTGAGTATATGGACACAATCTATTAATTTTAGTTTATTTTAATATTATTAAATGAACACTTCAAGTGGTTACAGCTGTAGTTACGGGTGAATATTTATTTCAAGACCCCCATTTTCAACCACTCCCTTTTCATACATACCTCTTACTAACCTCGAGTTTGAGGTCTGTACTGTAAGTTATGGACCAAGTTTTTTTCCTGTTGAATTATGGCCAAGACGCATGGGCCATAAATCAGCGGGAAAAATCAAGGATCCATATATAACTTCCAGTAAGGACAGAGTCTAAAACAAGATTAGTAAGATATTTAAATTATAATTATCTCTGAGGTTAATTGGGTGCACAGGAAAAGAAACTAGTTGAAGTCAAGGGAAATGGTCAACAGAATTTAGCGGGTCGTACAGTGAAATGCGGCCCACAAAATTGACCAATCACACTTGTGTACTCACTGAGAGATATAATTTAAAGTTGGTTAGAAAGGGTTTGAAAAAATTATTAATAAAAACTGGTTTGGAAAAAAATAACCAGTGATTAAGCCAAAGTAAGTATAATTGAACTACAACTTGTTTGTTAAATTCCACTGTTATCTTCCAGAGTAGAATAATTTAACATACATGTAGCATGACTTGTCTATTAAAACAAAAGTAATTTGCTCTTCAGATCTCTTTCTGACAAGCTTCAGCTAACCCACGAACAAGTTCGAATTATCAAACATGATGTTAAGAATGGAGAGATCATCAAGATCATGGCATTTGCAGGTACAGTAGATCAATATTGAAGGGCTTTTTGGCTTTGGGCAAAAAAACATAAATGAATTTTCTCCAAATACGCCCTATTTTGAGACCTGTTTTCATGCAGGAAACTTTGTTGTGCAAAATACTCATTGTGTAAAATAAACAAGAAATTCATGTCCATGAAGCTTTTAATTAATACTTTTCAAGAAATTGGAGAGACCTACATGTACACTGAAGAGTACCTTGTACACTCAACTGATTTCTTTTGTATGATTATACAGTAGACTTAACCAAGATAGTAATTTTGGTCTATAGCTGCATTATGGCTAAATTATACTCAACAATTGAGTCAACTGTCAAGGTAGATGTACATACATGTATAGTCAAGCTTAATTCAATTGAGTTTGATGCAACAAAAACATGACCTTTGAAATCAATCAAGCATTACATGTACCTTGGTTTAAAATTTAGCGCACTTTTATTGTGAGATGTTAAGTTGACAGTAATTTATTTTCAGAAGAGATGGGCCCCTGTAATAGTCAAGCTTTTATTCAATTCAGTTTGATGCAACAAAAACATGACCTTTGGATCAAGCCTTACACATACCTTGGTTTAAAATTTAGCGCACTTTTATTGTGAGATGTTAAGTTGACAGTAATTTATTTTCAGAAGAGATGGGCCCCTGTTAATTGTAGATTTTGATTTTGTTTTGTTTAGGGACTGGAAAGACAACAACTTTGGTTGAATACACAAAAATGAGGCCTATGGAGAAATTCCTAAATGTGGCATACAACAAGTGAGTGAGGTTAATTGTTGCCTTGACTAGTTGTCTCTGCATTCAAGTGGCCTGATCAATGTGATACTAGGCACAAATAGGATTGCATGACATTGAGTGAGTGGCTAGGTTAGCAAAAATAACAGATTTTAATTAATTTTGTTTTATACAATCATGTAGATTACAGATGATCATAAAAATTAATGTAAATTAATAAAAATTAACAATATTTTTAATGCAGTTATGCATTAATAATAATAATAATAATAATAATAATAATAGTAATAATAATAAAAGAAGTTTAATTCCATCATTATCGCAGTTAATCTCAATTACAATGTGGTTACAATTGTACAACTATAAAAATTACATACATGTACTGTTAATCAATCAATGAGGGACTTGGTTACAATAAGTTTCATATCAAAATTACAAGTAAATTCATACTTATGTAAGTTAAAAAATGGGTATAAAGTCTAAAATATAAAGATTGTTGAAAGCTAAAATAGTGCTTGGGAAAAAACTACAGCGCAATCTTTCTGTCCTACATTTAGTTAAATAAATGTATATTTATTTATTTAGTGCTTCCTCGTTTGATAGTGATGCATGCGCTGTCTCGTCATTGGAAGATGTTTAACAAGAGGTCCTCCTCTTGAGATCTTTTCAAGAGTTTTAACACAAAGTTCACTACGCAATTCGTCTAATTAGTTCTTAAATTTAGGAAATAGAGAGCTTCTGAGTAGGAAAGCGCGGGAACTATGATTTTGAACGCACGTTTCTGTATGCGTTCTAACTCTTGTGAGAGGTAGGAGGAAAGAGTGTGGTGCCATGCTACACAGCAATATTCTAGTAAGGATCGTATCAGGGCGGTATAGATAGTAATTGAAGGGCTGGGAGCATAACCGACTTATGTCAAATTTCAGCCCGTTTTTCGATGTAGCTCGGATTTGTGCAAACTTTCGCATGTGAACTGCGATTCGATTGAAAACCATTGTCCAGTATTTTTTCACGCCGCTTTGTGTTTCGTATTAATGCCATTGAGAAATTTTACCATCTTGTAAAGATATATCGGTAACATTATAGACACTGGATGACCAAAAGGACAATGCACTGAGGATTAAATACTTGTATTCAATATACACTCGTTGTCTTTGAAACACGGCACACGAAAGCGGTGTTTTTCGCGGGAGCAACGAAAAGAATACTGTCACGCTTTTATTTGATTCTGTTACAAACTACTACGTACGTGACAGGAATGTCCGAAATGTAAACAGTTACATCCTCCAAGAGAAAATGTGTCCATTTCCTGGCGTAAAATCCAGCTTTGTCCCGTTTGTCGACATATCACTCTTCATAACGCAAAATACTAGCATTCTACACGATTAACAGGAAGACATGTAGCCATTTCAAGGATTAACAACGATTAACGGCAGTTCTATTAAAAGGTAAAGACTATCTATTCTTTTTTACGAGCAGTCGGTGTTAACCGTTGAAAATCTATGTTAATCGTACTTTTATTGAATCATTGCCTTGAAATTGTCAAGTTAATCGTTACATACGGAATTTCAAGCCTGGCAAACCACAACTAAGGCTTGCAAAACACCTTGCACATGGCGGGATTTGTCTCTGATGCTCCCGCGGGATTTGATAATCGAATTGAAAAATTCATCACGGCACAGTCATCACTACCAAGGAGGGATCCTTTGGACAACATTTCCACCAGTTCCTGTGAACTGCATTCCTCAATTTCATAACTTTTCAAAAGATCCATAGATGTTGATGCGTTTACAAACTTCACCAAACAAAAGCGAAACCAACTAGCCAGTACGATACGCAAGTTGTTTATCCCGACTGCCTTGATCTATTTTGGGCTTGTTACAACCCGCAAAAGCAAACCATGATATCATCTCAAACGTTACTTATAGAAACAACAACTGGTGCAACTAAACACGGCTCGTGGACAGTGGAAACTTTTAGCCTACCGATAATTTGGAAAACGAGTCTGACGTGGACAAAACCTATAAAAAATTTGCCTTCCAAGCGCGTTCACTTGTAGACAAGCAAACTAACAAATACCCCTCCCCCTCCCCCTCCCCCTCCCCTTGACTCAATGTTGTCTTTTGGGTCACGAACAGTTTCCTGGCAAGCATCACTTCCCACATCAACATTGCATAAGGGGGAGGGGGGAAGGGAGAAGTAACTGTTGTAGAATTATGAAGGGAGTAACAGTAAGTGAGTGGTTTTTTGGCTGTCTGTGTTCGGTTCTCATTGCATAGGGGGAGGGGATGGGAGGGAGAAGTAAGCAAGTGGTTTTTGTTCTGTTCGTGTTTGGTTTTCTCAAGGAGTTTTGTCCACGATTGTAAAACCGCAAAATGTTTTCCAAACCAGGGAGAGCCAAAATTCGGACAAATCCGTGCGAAATCGAAGGCCGCGCTAAAATTCGACATAAGTCGGTTATGCCCTCAGACCTTCAATTAGATAATTAATCTCAACACCCCCTCAACGGAGTACTCGGAGTATATGAAGGCGTTAATCATTATTTAAAGAAAAGCTACCAAATAAAGCTGTTGGCGGACAGTCGATAAACTGTGGGCCAACGAACGGAATTCAGAAAACAAGATGGTAACAAAGTTTCCTGTTTATTAAAAAAGATATTAAATAAAGTGAGGTACTGTATGATAAATTATTACTGAACAGTCTCTGGTCATAGCACAGTAAATGTACGTCATAATAATTTTAAACAGACAAGTCAGCATACAAGTTTTTGAAATTTGTGTGTTTAACAAGTTTTTTTTTTTCTTAATATATAGATCCATTCAGGAACATGCAGTGAAGATTTTTCCAAGAAATGTCGAGTCTCGAACCATCCATTCTCTTGCTTTCAGGGGAGTTGGACATCGGTTAGTTACATGTAGACAGTGTGCTTATTTTATCTTTTTGTTGTTGTTGTTGTTGTTGTTGAATTAACATATTATATTCTTACTGTGAAAGTTCTGCCTGCATTAATTTATATAAAGTGGTATGTGACTAGCCTGCATAGCTGGTGGTCTTGTCCACTCATGAACTCGTATAAAATTTTGGTGGTGGAGCAGCCATGAGTGGCATTTAAGCCTCAAGAAAGTTTCAAATCACCTTTTCCCCATTCCTTTTGCAGCTTCACTGCTTCTTCACCCAGCTTTCGCCTAACATCCCACAGCTCTTAGGCACAAGCTAGTATGTGATCTACATGTACATTCCGAGACTGCAGTACAAAATTCATTCAGTTCATTCTTCGTAAAGTAGCCTTGGTATAGATAATTAACAATTATTCTACGAGCGCGATTGGATATGAGATGATAGATACACTGTAGCCAACGAGGCGCGTAGCGCCGAGTTGGCTATAATCATTTCATATCCAACATGCACAAGTGGAATAATTGTTTTATTAAAAACAATCAAGAAAAATTGCTAGATCTTACTGCTTTCGCTGTGCAAGAATAAACAGCAGAAAATTTAATTGTCGCCATTTCTCGGCCATGGTATAATGGCTCATATACCATGGCCGCTAAGCCAATCAAATCCCTCGAATTGCATTATACAATGATTCAGTTTTTAATAATTAGTTTTATAACATACTAGGGTTTCCATGCAGTACACAAAATCCACAGTGCAGGCTAAAACTATGCAAATTTGGAGCCTTTTCCTGACTTTTGCGAGAAAAAAACCCCCGACTTACACAGTCCCCTATTCTAGTAAACTCCTCAAGCAGGGTTCGTACGGGTCATGGAAAACTTGGAAAGTAATGGAATTTTAGAATTTCATTTTCCAGGCCTGGAAAGTCATGGAATTTAGCTGTGGGTCATGGAAAGTCATGCAAAATGATGTTTACTAAAAAGTACAAAATAAATTGGGGTTGTTTGCAAAGAAAATAGTAAAAACATACCTTAAATGAAAGATGATTTCCAAGAAAATGGTCAATTTTAGGTCATGGAAAACTTGGAGAAGTCATGAAAAAGGTCATGGAAAGTCATGGAATTTCAAAAGATCAAAAGAGAAGAAGCCTGTTCAAATAATTACATCAAGCACAAGGAAGAGAGCTTCATCCCATCTCCCACATGTAACACCAAGAAGTGGGTGCATGAATTGTTTCAGAGGGAACAACAGAGAAAAGTCCTTTGGGTTTTTCACCAATTTTATTATAATTAAGATCGCTTTCCCAAATCCCCTTAATTCACAGTCTGTAGTGGTTTGAGTTTGAGAATTGCAGTTTAACTATAATTCAGTTAATTTATAAAATAATGGGTTGCATTACATGTACATAATGTTACCAGTGTGGTAATAAATTTACTGTTCTTTGTCCATTCACAGCTACAAACACAAGCTTGCCTTTGGACTGCGGATCAGCACCATTATGAATGCACTCCCATCTCAATCTGGGTACCTGCATGCCAGGCGAGTTGAGAACACTCTAAAGAATTTCATAGCCTCTGCTGACACCACTGTGCAAGCCAAGCATGTCCCACCAGCAAACAGTGCAGTGGTTGATGTATCTTTATCAGAAGGAAGTTTGATCTTTGGTGTCCATGGAGGAGATATGAAGTATTTAAACAGTGAGAAATTTGTGCGGGTAGGTGTTCCATTTTGAGACATTATGGTATTCAGTTTTTGCAGTTGTATACAGCCCCTGATCAGGGTGACCTGTGGTCTATACGCTTTCCATTCCTGATGTATATATAAACGCTGTTACTCGTATCAATCTTATGTCACTACTTAGTTAGCTTGCATTTAACTTTCTAAATAATAATTAGTCATTTAGGTGTTTTATTTATTCATTTATTTTCCTATTTAATTCTTTTTCTCTTTGTTTAATGAATCATTTCTATTTTGTGCTGTTAATTTTCGGTTCCTTTTGAGCGTGTAAACGACGATCAATGCTACCCACCTCGAATAGCCCTTGCTAATTGTGGGTATCTAATATTGTAATACGGTGTAAGTCTTCTCTTATAATAAATTGTTGTTGTTGTTGATGTAATTCTCAAGTGGAAGAGAAAAGTGTAATAAAAACGACCCTGTTTGCTTCCATAATTTCATTTCAAGATTGTATAATGTCCACTGATCAATTTTATTGTCATTAATACAGTGTACAATGTAATTTATTAGCTATAATCGTCGTTAAATTACTGATCTTCTGGTCTGATCATAGAAAGTTGTGTCGCATGCTGAGGGCCTGTGGGAACGAATGAAAGATCGTGGAGATAAGGAATTTCCCATCACCCACGATGGTAAGTTAACAGTACATTTGAAGCTTCCAATTCGACATGGAACGCTCTTACACCTTTGAATCAAGTTCCTCAGTGGAGAGCTGTTTGTGCACCCTGGGTAAATGAATTACGTTTACGTTTTCTAAAAAATGTTAATCAATAAAACCATAACATTTCGAAGCTAGTGCATGCAACAGGCGCCAACCGCGGGAAAATGCGTGCGCGCAAGTCACGAGCGGTTTTCTTTGAATTCTGATTGGTTGAGAAAGTGGTGCAAATTTTTTTTTTAATAAAGACTTTCCGTCGAATGGCATGCTTTCCGTGCGTTTGTCATCGATCGTTTTAAAATAGCGGTTTTATGTCAGAATCAAAATTACAGAGCGTAGCAAAGCTCAACCAAAGCAAAAACAGATTGATGTCAACACTGAATTGAAAACCACTTTAAACTTGCAGTACATTGCTTTTGCCTTGTTCGGGTGCAGTTATGCAAGACGTAATTTTTACTTGTAGTTCTGTGACCTATCTGTCTAATTAGCAGTTTGATTAATATAATTTATACAGTAGGTGATAGGGGTTTAGAAGACCATAGAACACAGACGTCTGGACAGAAAAAACTTTCCAAGGAATGGCCTTCGTTTCAAAGTGTCCATGCCTCCAGGGTGATTGCCTCGATGGTGAAGTGATTACCACTCACTGACCATGAGACATGTGGTTGAAACCCTTTCCAGATAACGTTTTCCTTTCATTCCATCCGAGATATGTGTTAAAAGTCGTCTTTAAGTAGTTTTTCACTTTGAAATTCACGATAATTTATGGCAAGTTTGCATGCTAAGGCTTTCCCCATCGGGGTGCGAGGAACACGCGCGAGAATACGCGTTTTCAGTGTTCACGCTTCACGTTTCCTGCTGTGAATTTTGTGAGGGAAAATATGGGAGATTTACAGTCTAATTGAAGCTTTTTCTTCGTTACTTTTAAGGCTTCGCATGGGATATGTTTGCTTTTGTGATATTCTTATTGGTACCAGAACATACACTTTATAACGTGTTTAATTTCCAATGTCCCCAGGTTATCTCAAGATTTACCAACTCTCCAGACCAGTTTTGAACGGGTTTGACTGTTTACTGATTGACGAAGCACAAGACTGTACCCCCGGTAAGAACGGGAACACGGAAGTAAGCAAGCAATGTACGCATGTAGCGAGAACAGGAGCTCTTTCACTGTCCAAGCACAGCGGCAAACCATAGAAGAACCACTTAAAGTGTAACGGAGATTTGGCGTTATTATGAAAAAAACAAAAAACAAAAAAAAGCATTTTTGTGTTAACAGAATAAAATGAAAGTGAAATTTAATATAAAAATAAAGTCAAATTTAAAAATATATTAAATGTATAAATACAGAGAAATGCAGCTTCTTTCACTAAACACACCGGACCGCGGGTAGGGAAAGCTAATCGAAGCGGACAGAGTAAGACAAGAAGAAGATATACAATATATTAAAGAGGCACTAAAAGAAATAAGGGAGTAGAATATACTAAGAAAAGGAAGTGATTACTTTATGAAATAAATGAATAAATAAATAAATAAATGTGGTTATGTTATGAATATTGCAACAGTTTAGAGCTCTTTCACTGTCCAAGCACACCGGCAAACCACGGAAGAATCACTTAAAATGTAACGGAGATTTGGCGTTATTATAAAAAAAACACACACACACATTTTTGTATTAACAAAAAAAAATGAAAGTGAAATCACTACCGCGAAGAAGGTTTGGATAGGTGATCTTAATTATCACAAAATTTAGTGAACTCTTGCTTTGAATTTCTCCAATAATTATTATTGGTTTAAGAAGCTATATCAAACACTCGAAAGGGGGTTTCGTCCGATTCCCAAACACCTGAAAGTTGGTTTAAAAAACAACAATAACAAAAACAAACAAACTCGGCTGTGCCTCGTTTTTACCAACCCACTGAGATTGGAAGAACCCCTCTTCGTTGTGTTTGATGTATTACCTGTAGCGTTTGTACTTCAGTTCTCGACTTTCCACTGTAACAGGGGTTTTTTTTCTTTTTTTGCTTTATCCGTAGCTGCCTCAGACATTCTCCTCAGACAGAGTTGTGCCAAGATTCTGGTTGGTGATCCCCATCAACAGATTTACGCATTCCGTGGAGCAAGGAATGCTCTTCAGGAGGTGGAGAGCACTCACACCTTCTACCTCACCCAGGTGAGCAGAATTCAGTCGGAATTCTAGTCCCTTGAAGAAAATATTTCGCTCTATACACTATCACACGGCGGTCATGTTGAGTCTCAGGAGAATAAAAGGCTTTGTTTTTGCATGGCAAGCATTGCACTGAATTCGCGTCTGGCCGAGGCTTGCCGTGTGAAAACAAAGCTTTTTATTCCCCCGAGACTCAACATGGCCGCCGAGTGATAAGGGTCTATAGGGGCGTGATGGTGTAGTAGTTAGCGCGTCGGACTTTTGATCGGACGATTGGAAGATCTGAGGGTCGGTGGTTCGAGGCCGGGTTGGTCTCTGCATTGCTGTGTTGTTTCCATAGACAAGAAGCTCTGCTCCACATTGTGTCTCTTCGCCCAGGTGTATAAATGGGTTCTGGAGACATACTGTTGGGGGGCAACCCTGTGATGGGCTAACATCCAATCCTGGAGTGAGTACATGTAGCAATACTCCTAGTTGCTTCATGCTACAGAAATCCGGGCTACGCTCCGGCCGTGTGGGCCACTTACATGTAGGCTCGTAGTGCGACTTTACCCTTTTAAAATAGATTATTCCCTTATTGATTATGAAAGCCTTTTCTTTGCTGGCTTTTAGTCTTTCAGGTTTGGTCCCGAGATAGCTTATGTGGCTTCTTGTATGCTTGATGTGCTAAAAGGTATACGGAACAAGACTCTTGTTGGAGGAGCCAAGAAAGGTGCATTGCATTTTTGATGTCCATGCAAGCATGCTAAAATTTAATTTAGTTTAGCAGTAGATGGTTTTAAAAAGGGCGGCCAGATTTAAATAATGTTTTGGATAACGCAGCAGCTCTTTAGAATCATGCATGCACATACAAGGAATAATTGGTGCGGTTTGAGATACTTGTACGGAGATGTTCGCTATAGACCGCATTTGAGATTACTAGAGAGATTAGAGAGATTTAGCATCGCGTTTACGGCAAACGGCAAACGCCAGGCTGAAATTTTCTCTTTAATGACAAACAATGAAGATTTTTTAGTTTAAGCTTATCTCCACCCAGTCGGCGACAGCTATCGAGCAAACACGAAAAAGAGAGAAGTGAGTACGAGAAACACAAGTTTATGCATTTTAGAACAAACAGCGGCTTGACGTTTCCCGTTTGGCGTTAGCCGTAAACGCGGAGCTAAATCTCTCTAGAAATGCGTTTACGGCAAGCGGCAAACGTGAGATTTGCGTTCTTGTTTTGAAGAAATGAGTACGTAGATGAGAATAGGGCAAAATAATTCTGGTCGTTGATGCTAACGCAAAAATAATCAATCTTGCTGAGAAACTAAAAACAGCGAGCGGCAAATGTAGGATAAACATGGTCACGTGGTCATTTCTGCCGTTTTCCGTAAGCATAATTCTGAATCTCTCTTATAGCGACAATGTACGATATTATTAATTTTTTTACGATGGTCACTCAATGTAACTTTCTTTTGTGCAACGTTTCATCGAGCCTGAAGTTGTTCGTTGTTGGCGCGCGGCCGAACGTGATGTCGCCCGTTAAGCTGATCGGCGCCAATCCTCACACAGGCGGGCTTGGCTCGTCCGATAAGTGCGATGAGGCCTGGGAATGAGGCTACAGTAAGCAAAGACAGTAGCCCTCCACCCTTCAAAAGCTCTATTTTCACTGTACCCTGATAACCTGCAGCTGCATTGTTTTTTAGGGTTGGGAGCATTGTGCTGTTGTTCGTTCTTTTGTTCTCTCGACCAACCATGTAAGACGTTGTAAACAGTGCAGGTCGCCCCAGCAAAGTTGTTTTTTATTTTATTTATTTATTTATTTTTTGAGGAAAACTACCGTCAGACCTCGTGACTTGTTGTTGTTCATGTTGTAGGTTCTGTGCTTGGTGATACATCTGGCCAGTTGTGTGTAATTACACGCTGTAATTATACACTGTTTAACGAAACTGTTAATGTTTGCTGTGCGAAAAATAACACCAAAGTTGGATTTGTCGGGGTAAGGAATGGATTGAACATAGCGGTTTTATTACAGTAATGCGAGTGAAACACGCGAGGAGCTCGAAAATTGCCACGCGTCTTCTCGCAGGAGGCAGTTTTCTCGCGCGGCGCGTGGTGCGCTCGCTTTACTGTCCCTAAGAAAAATAAGGGGTTGCTTGTAGTCTAGGTAAGGGGTGTCTTGATCCAATAAATAAGGAAGTGTGAAAGGATCAACTCACTGTCCTTTGTTTCGATTCCTGTCTCCCGCTCCATAAATTACCCTCCATTCCAGTTTCAACCCTCATTGCATCGGTAGTTGTCAAGCTCTTAAGTCCCAGATTTTTCCGGCTTAAACGGGCGACACACCTGGCGATTTTATACGGCGAATTTGATCGCCAGCGAAAATCGCAAGCGATTTTTTCTACCCATTCATGTGGACACACCTGGCGATTTTTTCGTTCTTTGGCACTTCAACCTTGTTCCCAGGCTCCATCGAGGGGCGTTTTGAAAAGTCATGTGATAAAATCGCCCAACCTGATTGGTTGACTTTACTGGCGATGAGCGTAGAAAGCTTTAGGTCTCAACAATCTCAGCGATCAAAAATTGAAAATAGAGGGCTGTGAACAGTTTACTGTGTGACTATATCACACGTGAAACGGAGACAGATTTAGTGGTTCCTTCCTGCCTCTCCCCTCCCTACCTCCCTCCCTCCTTCTTACCTGCCTCCCTTCCTCTCCCCCCTCAACCTCTCCCCTTGCTTGTTTTCTTTCTTTTCTCTTTCTTATTTTTTTTTTTTTTTTTTATTTTTTTTTCAGGGTATGCAAAGTCTCGCTTTAGACAGAGTGTTAGATATTCATAAACTGTTTCTTTCTGGAACTAACAAACGTAAGTGAATCTTTCTTGAGTTTAGCGAGACATGTACTTGTTGCGAAGTAGTAAAATGACATTTTACTCAAACGCGTTGATAGCGAAATTACTTGAATCCAAACGACTCGGGAGTGATGTAAGTTTGCAATGACAGCATAACGACTTCATCATAGAATCATCATAACGACTTTTTTATAGAATGATTTTGTAGTGAAACGACAAAGGTCAAGCAGCAAAGCCTCTTGAATCATTAAACAAACTGCCGATATTTCCTTGATGCTCCATAAAAATAATTTGATCATTTTAATTATGAGAGAGATTTATAATTATGTTTACGGCAAACGGCAAAAATGACCACGTGACCATGTTTACCCTATTATCTCACGTTTGCCGTCTGCCGTAAACGCGATTCTAAATGCTGAGTTACTCTTGTTATTGCGCAGACATTCTGCGCATCTCAAGATACTAGGGTTTCCTATGGGTGGTGCCTTCTAATACAGGGATATTTTTGCGCGGTTTAAAACTATACGGAGAAAGCAGAACTTAGCAAGTGCTCTTGGTATCCAAAAAGAAAATTGCGGGTAACCATGCATTTTTCAGAGATAATAAAGCAGTCGGAAAAAGCACAAAAATACTTCGGTATTAGTAGGCACCGTCCTTAATGTTTTTTGTTTGTTTGTTTTTGTTTTTGTTTTTTGTTTTGTTTTGTTTTTGTTTTTTTTAATTTTGCGGGGTTTGGGAAGGGAATGGAAGGAGAAGAGGATAGAGAAGTACTGGTGCAGTTTTAAAAGCTCTAAATATCAACAGCTTAGATTCCAACTCCATTGTTTATTATTCAGCTTGTTTGGGCATCAAAGACCCGTTAATAAAGAAGTTTGGTTCATTTTCTGAACTGAAGAAATACGCCAAGGTGGCTCCCGACCCAGTGTTACTTGGAAAGATTAAGGTAACTTGGAACCTTTTTTGTGGTTGTTGTTGTAGTTTGTATGTTTAATCAGAGGAACAAGAAACGGAATGGTAAATAAGTTCTTTGTTCAATCTATGGACCGAACAAAGACAGCACCGTCTTAAAGCATGTTAATGAATTTCTGTTCATCTTCTGAATTTGAGTGACTGTTTTGTTATTAAATAAACATGTTCATGCCGGTGCAGTGCTCTACCAACTGAGCTATCAAGCCAACTGGGAGCAGGTCATATTGTGAGTTCGTAATATACCCGTGAAGGAAACATATGAATACGAATTTGTCCGCAAACGCCTTATCGAGACGATACGGTAACTTTCTAAATTTACAGTAACAGTACTTAAGGGGCCGCATTGTATTCACTGCTAATTTCAATTCAGTAAGTACATATGATAACATTTGTATGTGTTTTGCCTCTCGATGCAGATTGTTGAAACTCACCACGTGATGTTGCCACAAAGAATCGAGAAGATTAAATCCAAGGCTGTTGGAAACTTGCAGCAAGCAGGTTAATAAAATGCGTGAATAATTGTTTGTTTGTTTCTTTGTTTTTCGGTCGTGGTATACCTTACTTCAGAGATCAATGGGCCCATTTGAGATTATTAATTAGGGCCAGGTTGTTTAACGCCCGATTAAGTTTATCTTGGATTAACGAAAACTTTGATTCGAGTTTAATTACTAAACAATAAAGATGTTTGCAAAAAGATTTTGTCCCTCAGTTTTGACTTTGACTTTCCTTACTATTAGCTTAATACTAGACTTTAAAATTGTTTTTAACGAGCGCGCCGAAAATCTCGTTTATCTTTTAATCGTGGATTAGCTTTAATCGGGCTTTGAAAAACCCGGCCCAGCTCTACACGGGTCATTTCAAGATGGCAGATACTATAAATCACACTTACCATTTTTGTCTACTTTTTTTAAGTTTCCAAGCAGGAACCTTACCACAAGACTACGTTACCGGCCACCAGAATTTGTAATTTTTTGGCTAGATATCCTAACTTAACTCCAAATATAAAGGCTAACCGGTTAACATATTGTAACATCTTTGAATCGAATACTAAATCATCCTACGTTCCTTTCTATTTGGCAGATGTCGTATTTTCTACGGCTCACAAATCCAAAGGACTTGAGTTTGACACTGTACGGGTTACAGACGACTTTCTTCCTGGAGCAGAGCTTGGGATTTCAATACGTGAGTGGCAAATGTTAGAGTTGCCGTTTATATGGCAATAAACAGTAACACGAAGAAGTACTGCTCAGTAGCTTTCATTTGAATGGTCACACTTTAGGATTTCATCCACAGACTCAAAAGATAGAATCATCTTGTACAGCATAATAAACAGCACCACAGAACAGTACTGCTCAGTAGCTTTCATTTGAATGGTCACACTTTAGGATTTAATCTAAGACTCGAAAGTTAGAACCACCTTATTCAGGATAATAAACGGCACCACAGGAAAGTACTGCTTAGTAGCTTTTGTTTGAATGGTCACACTTCAGGATATCATCCACAGACTCAAAACTTGGAACCACCTTGTACAGCATAATAAACAGTTCTACTGGAAAGTACTGCTCAGTAGCTTTCAAATCAGAGTGTCCACACTATACGATTTCGGTCGCAGACTCAAAAGTAAAGTGGATAATATTTAGGTATTGGGGCTTTCAAGTTACGTCGAGATGCTTTGGCAGAAAGCAACAACAAGCTTTATCCCCCCCCCCCCCCCCCCCCACCCCAATTCGGTCACATTACAGTTAGAGCGGTTTTCAATTGAATGTCGAAAGTAATTGCGTTTTGGTTTGGTTTTGCATTACTACGTTCTGTGATTGGTTGACAAAACTCGCGCCACTTTCTCAACCAATGGGATGTAAAAAGCAAACCTTATCGTGCCTCGCTCGCACGTGTTTTCCCGCGCTTGGCGCCGGCTACATGTATTTCATTTGAATTCTGATTGGTTCATTGCGCTGTTTACGCCTGCTGTGATTGGCCAGAGTAAATACTCTGGTTTTGGTTTACTCTGGTTATTTCGCTTAATTTATTATTTAAAAAAGAGACAGGGGGAGCTGGCTATCTGGAATAACTATAGAGTTAAAGGAGATAGTTAAAAAACGACTAGAGATTTCTGCCCACTTTTTGTCAGTTTCCATACATTTATTTTGTAGACCACGATTCGTCCGTTATTTTTCTTAGGAATCGTATTTTAACTGCTCGTAGTCTCATTTTCGTTGGCCCAACAGTACTCGGCTTATTTCTAAGATGGATTAACGTTTCTGCACATGTAGATGACCAAGCAGAGGACGAGAAGAACTTGGTATATGTGGCCGTTAGTCGCGCCAAGAAGTGTCTTCAGCTCAACAGGACAATACTGGGAATACTCGGTTCCAGAAAGGTAACTGCCCTAACACATTCTCAACTGCAGTTTCATGTTTGTTGTTACTGACAGATTTGCGTTTTTGACTAGTGGGTGGTATAAGTTGTTGGCGTGTTTAAGGGCGGTGCCTACTAATACCGAAGTATTTTTGTGCGGTTTAGGACTATGCGGGAAAAGCAGATCTTTTTAAGGGCTGTTGAAATCCAAAAAGAAGATTGGGGGTAACCATGCATTTTTTAGAGATATTAAGCAACAATTGTCCTAAAAAGCAGTAAAATACAAAGCAACGTATGGTGGTTTTTTTTTTCTTTTTCAAAATTGAAGCTTTAATATCTCTGAAAAAAATGCATGGTTACCCCAAATTTTCTTTTTGGATACCAAAACCGCTTGCTAAGTTATGCTTTCTGCGCATAGTTTTAAACGGTGCAAAAATATCCCTGTATTAGTAGGCACCATCCATAGGGAACCCGAGTATCTCGAGATGCGCAGAACGTATGCGCAGTAACAGAACTAGGCACCGTCCTTAATCCTTTTTTAAGAGGGGTTGGGGTCAGGGGTTAGAGCTCGTGCATGTAAAGGCGTCTTCACACGGCAGACTTAGCCCTTTATGTTCTCTTCCCCAGAGCCCTTACGGCTTTTTATTGTTGCGACGATTCAACCGCTGACCAAAAGATCGTAGGCTCTGGAAACGAGGATGCGCCCCTTAGGCCCCAATAGTGGTCAACGTCTAATTTCTCTTTACAACATCACTATTACATCAAACTTACAGGCCATGAGAATAAGTAAAATGATATTGAGTTGATGTTTTTATTTTACAGGAATACTTTACAAAAGCAGTCTTACCACAAGATCTACCTCAGGTACTTGCATACTCCCATAGACCCTTAAATCCTTAATATCAATATACAAAGTCTCCTTTCTGACTCTCATACTTTCCTTGTAGCGTTAGTTGTGGGAATTTGGTGATAACTCAGGACACCCTTTTCATTGCTCACACCAGTCTGCTTTGACATTGCATTGGTGTTGTGAACAGAGGCAAAGGGTTGAAGTGCATTCGGTTGGTCAGTCGTATTCTGCAATAGGAGAATCTTTGTTGACGTCATTGTTCATTTTATGCGTTATTAGCGTATATCGCACATATTTATTCAACAACATGGTCAATATGGTCATGGTGCACTAAATATTCATCGCTCGTAGTCAACAAACGTATTTCGTGTGTCAGGGAGAAAAATGGCAAAATAAAGATCGTGTGCTTTGTTATCAATGTATTGAATAGTAAAACAATTATCCTGCTCAATCTTGCGGAATATCGCCTGATTTTAGCCGACTCCGCCTACGGCCTTGTCGGCTAAGTATCAACTCTTGTTGAACGAATGTTGGGCAAATGTTGAAAGTATCGTCTAAACTGAGAAAGTCTAGTTAACTAAACATCTGCAATGATTAATGTTGAGCCTCTTAGGGAGTTGTCCTTTGCAATGTGACCTCTGTATCCATAAGTAGTATTGACTTGCCACCCAATTCACAGCCTGCTGTCTGCTGTACGGAGTGCAGAGGAGAAATTCATTTTTCCTCATCGCATCACATCGCCGTCCAGAAGGAACCTATCACTTTGGTAAGTTCTCTGCTCCAAACTTACCGTCCATTGTGCTTGTAGCTTCTTAGGCCCCATTCAGACTAGGTACGCTTGCCTGTTTCTAGGGTTGTCCACTTTATGCTCAATGTTTCACACTATTATGCTAATTCTTTATGCTTAACAAATGTCACTATTATGCTCAAATAGCATCACTATTATGCTCCCTAAAACTGTTGTTTTTTCGCAATTTTCCTTGCTCGATTGTTGAGACGACTCATCCGATAAGGCAGCTGACAATGTTGTAGAACTGGAAATGCTGGAAGCCATGTTTTTGCTATTTTCTAACCAGGCCTGATCTTAAAATGTGATGCCTGGGCCGCTGTCTTGTATGAGAATTCTATGCATGGTGTTGGCAAAGTTTTTATAAAATACAAAGGGTCAGTTATTAAAAGACGGTTTAAACGTTGTTTAACAAAACCCGGTTCTAAGTCATTTTCAATTTTGCCAACAATCGTATCTAAACATTGTCCACGGCCGACGGTAACAAGAAGGCTTGCATGTCAGACTAGAAAACTATAAGCAGATGTGGAGGCCCAATGATTGTTGTACGCCGGGGCCTAAGTTAGACAGTTTAGATAACTGGCCCAAAGAGTCGAGGAAACTTTGCACTATTATTCCAGCATAATACTCGATTCTTTTGCCTCACTATTATGCTCAAAATTATGCCGGCATAACGTGGACAACCCTACGCGGTTCTCGGGTACGGGCACTGGTCTGAACAGGATTTTGTCAGTTCCAACACTTTTTTCTCATGCCTCCCTACGATACAGTAATCAAAATGGCGGGTGCTAAACTGACGAACGAGAACACGATTTCTCCTTGGGCACCAAGAAGTCAGAACACAGAACAACGTTCTTTTCAGTTCCTCTGCCCAGGACCCTGGTACGGGCACCTACTCTGAAAAAGGCCTTATTCTTTTTCTTT
This sequence comes from Pavona decussata, assembly GCF_977016875.1. Lineage (NCBI taxonomy): Eukaryota > Metazoa > Cnidaria > Anthozoa > Scleractinia > Agariciidae > Pavona > Pavona decussata. The sequence goes on from NW_028145729.1 coordinate 350,782, forward strand.
TTCCTAAGGCCCAATTTGTACCCCATTGTTTGAGCGTTGAATACAACTCACGTTCACAGATAAGAATCGAATCCTGAATTTGCACTCTGTTCGAATTTTACATTCATTCACCTCTCAAACTAGAGTACTAAGCGAGTTTATTGCCATTTTTGCTTCTATTTTGTCTGGGCGGGGCGGAAGGAGGGCTTGAATTATCGCGACTAAAACGCGACTTACAAATTGCGCCTGGTTGAGAAAAGTTAGTGACTTTTCCAGATTTGCACCGCGGAACTCCAATTTGAAATTTCCACATTCTTTTCCTTAGGGTGGGGACATTAGGCTCGACGGTGGTGTCCTATGTCCAACTTGCGCGGTCAAGAAAGCACCTCATCTGGGAAACTTAGCTTGTGTGGAAAATAACAGTGGCCAAATGTCGACGGACTTGGACTTGGATTAAACGACTCAAATGCAAAATGAATCTTTTAAGATGAAATTCTTCCGGCAAAATAACACGAGTGTAGATTGGCGACGGTTGTGCGTGAAGTTGGTTTTACACCGAACGATGTATTACTTTCTAGAGTTATTGGAAACAATGGATTTTTCTTCGCTAAAAACCTCGTTCCCAGGGTCTCTCCTCTTCCCGTCCCAAAGGAGAGACCTTGGGAATGAAGTTAGTATAAAACTTGAACAAAAGTTCGAATTGTGAAGCCTTCGGCTTCAAATTTGCTCCAGAAATTTCCACCACAGAATTGTCACTGCATGTAGCCGTCCATCTCATCTTCCCCCACCAGTGTTACTCACGAGATCGTCTTTTTACTTCGTAAGCATTTTATTCCTTTTTCTACTGTGTAGTATTTGTATGAAGTTAACCTGCGATCTGGATGAGATGTAGGGAGATTGGGGGGGGGGGGGGGGGAGGGTTGATCGCAGGTTAGTATGTACATGTAGTGCACTTGTTTATCTTTTGTAATTTTTAGCAAATATCCTTACCGTTCCGTTACAAGGGAAAGAAAAGAGTATCTCAACTATTAGATTGTAAATACGTTGTGAAATGAATAGAATATAGAATAAAATACTAAAATAATGAAATGCATTTCCTGAGCTCTTTATCCTTCTAGGTTTGATTCGTTCGTTCGTTCGTTCGTTCGTTCGTTCGTTCGTTCGTTCGTTCGTTCGTTCATTCATTCATTCATTCATTCAATTATTCCTTCCTTCCTTCCCTCCTTCCTTCCTTCATTCGTTCAATTATTCCTTCGTTCGTTCATTACATTATTTATTCATTCATTGTTATTCGTTCGTTCATTCATTTATTCGTTCGTTCATTCATTTATCCATCCATTCACTCGGTTTTTCTTATTTTATTTTTTATTTCATATTTTCATCAATTTATTCGCCCTTTCGTCATTTACTCATTTGTATTCTCTGCGCGTTACTGGAATATCTGCTGCTTTCTCCATTGACCTTTCGTTGCTTACTGAGTTCGACATATGCTGACAAACACGAAGCAATCGCTTTATTGTTCTTCGCATTATGAAGCAATTGATTAGCCAATTGTTGTAATTGCGGCGTCAGTCCCACGCCTCCCCAAACAACCCCCAGATTATATCCCCCCCCCCCCCCCCTCCCCTTGGTGTGAAGGCTTAATCTTAACTGAAGGAATCTGGCTCCAGATCCTTCAGGAACTTTTACTCTCCCTCTCTCTCGCCGTGCTTGAACATTACTCGCGTTTTACTTTTTCGCTGACCGAGATGTAAATTGTCTGCAGTGTAAACACGTCTTGAACCCTACATTTTCTCGAGGTACAATAACACGGGTACCTCATGTGAAGAACAGACAACGTGAACTAGAGAAATAAAGAATTACTACCACATGCATACTAAACTCCCCAATCACGCACAGTATATATGAAATTCCCTGTCCAGGTTGCAGACTACAGCCTGGGTACAGGGTTGGGGCTGGCTCAAACACCAAGAACGGGTACCGTTCATTTTACAGAAACGTCTTTTCACTTCGCCGCAATTCGACGTTGACTTGGTGAGAAATACACTAAAATAAAATGCTTTAGTATCCAGTTAAACTGCCGAAGTGCATCTTCGAAGCGAACACTGAACTGAATCAAGGCAAATAATAGGTGATGAACTGTGCTTAGCTTCCCTCGCAGATGCTCTTTTGGGTCGTCACGCAATCGTTTCTCCCCAACGTGCGTGACAAGCCAGTGAATGGTTTTTTTCGCGCGCTCTGTATGGCGACTCCAACTCCGGATAATTAACGATAATTAGTTATAATAATTATGATATGATAGATAACCAGCTAGGCGCCTCGTTGACGATAATCATTTCATATCCAACAAGGGAGAATGAACTAATTGTTTTATTAAAGACAATCTAGAAATATGGCTAGATCTTGCCATAAAGACCACGAGACAATTATTATAAAATGGGCGCCATCTCTCGCAGGTGGTATAATGAATGGCTGGTATCCCTTGACCTATACGCCAATCAAAATTATAGAATGACTGTTAATCCCCGTTAATGTCCTAGTGTTTGCTCCGAGTTTTGTTACCGTTTCTCAGAAATAAAAGTGACTATTTGGGGCTTGGTGTCGGCGAATAGTGGTTTATATTTACCTCGCTGTGCCAAACGCTACATGATGTCGTTTTGGTCTTAAATAGGGTGGAAATTTTTTAAGTGAATAAGTGGCAAAAGACCGTGAACAAAAATACTGCTGGTATACGCAGGATCTGTGAAAGATCTAATCAGCCAAAAATATAAACAGTAAAGTAAGCAAGGGAGAAGGATGATACTGCGTAGTAAACATGACACGATAGCGACATGATAGAGGCCTAACCGAAAGTCAAAAAAGCAACCGTGGACAGCTGTTTTGAGCTAATTGGCTTTCGTCAGCGCGGTGTAGCAGCAAGAGGTAGAATGTCCAATCAACATGAAGACAGTCGTTTACCAAATACACTTCATAATGACTCCGGATGGGTCCAAATTCAAATGTAGATTTTTGATATAGATTTTAATTCAAGTATACATTTTAACCATTTAAGTCTGGTAAAGGCTATGGATTCTAGAAACCAGGTCTATAAACGGGTATGAATTTGAGAGGCCAGATCAGTTACTACGTCTGAAAAACGGGTAGCGGAAAATTACATATTTTAGTCTGAAATAGCGTCAGGGTTTAGAGAACCGAGTCTCGCACGCCACTAAAAATTCCAAGGAATACTCCCACTCCCCTCATCCCCCCCTCCCTTTACCCTTCTCCAGCCACCAGCCCACTACACGGAAGAACGAAAGCCGACAGGAAAGTGAAATATGATGTAATGTCAACAACGGGTTCAACATTTTTTTTTTTGTTGTTGTTTTGTTTTGGGCATAACAAGTTATTCCCTTCTTGAACGCGACTAAGAAACAATTAAGCAGTTCCGTTCAGCGCTAACAGGTTTGTGTTACAAACCGAAATATCGGGCTAATTTGTTATATATTTCATTTGCTCTAGCCATTTTGTTTAATTTTCGCCACCTTCGATTAGGCTACCGTATATATTTAATTTTCTCATTTGAAATAATTTATTGATCCAGGTCTAAAAGAGATCCGGCACCACTCATCGGTTTGTCGCTGTGGTTTAAATTTAACTGGGTGTTTGACATTTCGTGAGTTCGTAATATTCCCGTGGAAGATAATTATTCAGTGAAAGAGGAATAAATTAAACATTACATGATTTGTAGTGCGGGTGAAAGATTTAAAAGATGGAAAAGTTAAAGCCCAAAAATGAAATAATTATATAAACGTATGTGAACTGTGGACTGTATTGTCACTTCACTAGAGCCAGGCAAACAAATGGCGCTCAGTTTTACAATGTTTACTTATTGTAAGGTTCTCCTTTCCGCTAATGGTCGTTTAAATGCCCAAGCTGAAGAACAAAATCTCTCTTTTTCATTTCAATGTGGCATGTGCCGTGTTGTGAATTGACTCCATCACAATTTACTTTAAAGCAAGCTAAAACTAGCAATGAATGTTTCCCATCCGCTTTGAGAGCCCTAACAAAGTTATGTCAACGCGTAAACAAGGAAAATTTGTGAACCGCCTGAGGCCGCTAACTTTTCCGTCAAGACTTAGCCGGCTGCGTATTTGATGGAGTGCCAAAAATTGCACTTTCAAATATCTCTGCGACGCTTGAACTACTGAAAATCTTTATTTGGTACCGTTATTTAAATTTTTTTTTTTTTTTTTTTAAGTTCAGAAAATCTTTATTTGGTGTTATTTACATTTTTTTTCCCTAAAATGCAGGGTTGACTAAAACAAATATTGGTTCAACCGACCTCAAACGTTATTTATGCCATCCGTTTTGGGATAAGATAAGATTCACTTCTTAGGTCTCCGCGCATATTCAAATGTTTGACAATTATCCTGCGAAATCGCGCGGAACATCGCCTGATATTTAGCCACCGAGACCGTGGGCCAAGTTGGCTAAAATTAGGCCGGGGTATTCCGCAAGATATATAGAGCAGGATAATTGTTTTATTATTCAACACATTCGATAACAAAGCAGTCAGTTTAATGCAGAAAAGCTGGAGACGATCTTTATTTTGCCAATTTTCTCCCCGACACACAAAATTACGTATATCGCAGGATATATTGTCGTGTGCGGACGACGAATATTGAGTGCAAAATGACCAAATTTGGACACTAGTGTTACCGTGTGTTGAATAATAATGGTTATTAATATATACCTAACTAGGGCAGAATGTTTCTGCGATCTGATTAGCTACTCAAATTGCGATTAGTTTTCAGGAACTCCTGACAAAAAATACTTAAAAGGTTGTCTTCTGTGTTCCCAGGTCGTTTTATGTCCTATTAAAGGCATTTCTGTGTAAACTAATACACTTTGGTCTGTTCAAATGCTTTTGCTGAAAGTTTAAGTTGCTGAAAGAAGTTTAAGCGAAAGGAATTTTATTCCCCGAATTTACAAGCTGATGTTTCCTTTTTTCGCATTTTAAACGACGAAATGAATTCGTTTCCAGCGTAACGAAATTTTCAGCTGACATTTTGCCGAAGAAACTTTAGGTTTTCCATAAAACTAAATCCAAATTTCCAATTTCTGAGGCGATATATAAAGGCCTTCTGAATGGATATCCAGCGAAGTAAACTGTTAGGTGCCCCTGAGTATTTGGTATTCACTATACACCGCCGGCCTTGTCCTGGAGTTTTTTGTTTTTGTGTTTGTTTTTTTAAGAAAATGGTCCCAATTAAAAAATGAATAATAGTAATAATAGAAAACTAATTGGACTAGCTATCCACTGTTTTGGTGTATATTCTCATATATATCATCTCAATGTCGGTGGATAATGGTAGATATTTACCTCGTCGCTTTGCGGCTCGGTAAATATTCACTGATATCCACCTCCTCGGCGGTGAGTAACTGTTAATTTAAAATGTCGCCGCTTTATCCAAATTTACAACTGGTTTTACAGTAGCAAAGAAATTTACACAATTCGGCATTACATGATCAAGCATTTTAGTTTGTCACGTAAGCTACCGCAACGTCTGATCGAGGCATTGTCAAGATTGTCAACGAAACCTCTGAAGACCCTCATCGAACAAGCGTTGAGATAACACCTACGCGACAGTCCTGCGCCCTTTCTGCCAATGGGTATTTCAACGTCTTCGTTCCACTCGCCAATCTCAGGGTCGTAGCATTGAAGCCGTCCAGTTTCTGAGTCACTGTCAAAATCGTAACAAGAACCTACAACATAAATCTTGTCATCAATGCACACCATATTGCTCAACATGCATGGCCTGGAAATCAAGCTTGCAATGAAATGCCACTCGTTCGTCGTCTCGTCATAGACTTCGCATGTCTTTGACACCCTTCCACCCTGCTTGCTTACACCGCCACCGACAAAAATTTTGCCGTGTGTTGCGGCACCGCAAGCGAACATTCTGTCTTCCTGAATGTCAGCAACTTTGTCCCATTGGTTCGTAGTTAGGTCATACCTCTCGGTATCTCGCAAGCTCTTTTCCATGCTTTGCACTAAAACTCCGCCACCGATAAAATAAACGAAATTGCCTCTGGTCACGATGCACATTCCTTCTCGCAAACCGAAATCAAACGAGGCTATGTCTTCCCATAAGTTTGATTCTGGTACGTACTTCGTTATGAAGGACATAAGCTTCCTTCTTCTACTTGAAGGGGGCTCTCCGCGGATTTCTCGACAACAAAGACAGCTTAAGTTATCACAATCAAGGCACGCTTCGGTCACCAAAGCGAACATTTCATTGTCATTTCTGACAAAGATTTGTTTTAGATATCTTTGCTCTTTGTATGGCAATGTCTTCCAGGTGTTGGCGTACGAATCATAGCGAAGCAAGCCTGTTTTATTGGAGACGTCTTGTGGATTAAGGAAGTAGAGTTTTCCACAACATGATGCGATTTCGCAATCTCGAAAATTTGTAATTGGACTATTAGCAAACTCGCACCATCTGTTTTCCCTAGGAAAATAGCAGAGAATAAATATTTCTGCACAGACAACGATGAAAGGACTCTCGAGCGACTTCCTTGGCCTTACAGAGAGAAGATCGGAGTTTTTACCGTTAGTAAACTTCAAAGCTTGTTTCACAAGATCCAAACATCCCTCGTTCTGCTTCACAAGATTGTTCGTGACAATATCATTAGACAGAAGGTCACGCGAAATGTATGCGAGTCTAACTTGACTAAACAACTCGGCGAAATATTTCTGTCGCTCGCTTTTGTCGCAATTGATCCACTCCAAAATTATGTTAAACACGTCTTCTTCGGCGCTGACATGTATTTCATCCCTTGAAATCCACATTTCGACCTCTTTGTTCGACAAGTTCGAAAATTCTTCCGATTTCGCCACGGTAATGAAATTTGCATGAATGAATGATTCAGTCTTGGACGCAAGCTCTTTCAGTTTATACCTCTCGGCAAAGAAATAAGTTGAAATGCAGTTCGAAGCATTCAAAGCCATTGCAGTTCGCAAAAACCTCTCAGCGAGAGATTTCAAGTTTGGAAGAAGCAAATAATCGGCCATCGTAAACAGATCAATGGCAATTTCTTGATTAAATATCTGAACATTCCCAGTGTAAATAAATTCTAACAAGCCTCCCATTGCTGCTTCGGTATAAGTCTCCAACCAAACTATTCCTTCCTTCGCCTCTTTCATGCCGCTGTTTATAAGCTTTTCAAAGTATGGGCTTGCGGCTGAAAGGACATTTCGATGAGCTTTAAATTCTTTCCCATCTTCAACGACCAAAGTAATATCGAAAGGTTGCTGTAGTCCGGCTTCCGGTGGAGTGAATACCTGATTATAAAAACTTTTTTGTCTTGGAGTCAAGTGTTCAGAATGTTGCGATGAGGCTTCCATTGTAGTTTTGGAAACTATGTCCCTCGTGCCAATAACATTTTCCTTCTGCTCGACAGCACGTACAACGTTTACGGTTGTGACGCAATTACCATTCTCCGATGCAAATTTTATCCCGGAGGATAAAATTATACGCTCGGGGTCGAATTCAATCCATTTAGCATTTCAAATCCAACTGCTACCACAGCAGAAAGGCATAAATAATTGACGGTATCAATAACATCAATAAATAATTGATGTGAAATCAAAAGATCTACCTTGGACGAAGACTTTGGACTGTTTACAGCGCTAGCTGCGTGTCAGTTGTGTTTTAAACGGCCGCCATGTTTGTTTCATTTGGCGAGCGAACTGGGTATAAATTAACAAAACTGACTGGGGGAGGTTGGAGAGGACATTAGCGCTATCATATCACTGATGATAGTTGTTCAATGGTAATCTTAAGTTTTGTTTTTTCAGTGATTTAAAATGTTTAAATAATACCTTGTATAAAGCATTTTTCGTCTCTGAAATCGAGTTAATTTTATTTCTTTCAGATTTTTAAACAGACTACTGGCTTTCCTGCAATCGTGGCTAAAAATAGAGAAATTCTTCCTTGGTGATGGTATCACGGGATGTAGCGTCTTTCCCGCCTACGTAGGGGTCAGCTTTTAAAATAACAGTGGAGCCCAACTAGGAGGTGAAATTTCCTGATGGGATGTTTTATGGAGGACGTACTGACACTAGGCGACGAATTTTTCTCTCTCTTTCTAAACTTGGGTGCGGTCTCGAAGAATTCAACTCCAGGAAATTTCACCTACATTTGACATTTAGAGCGAGTTGGAATAATCGCCACGACGTTTGAAAAACGCGAATTCAGTTTATATTAATAGCGATGTTTTCGCTGCCATCGCCGTCGTCGTTGTTAAAGCGCGCTATTCGCGGGCTGATCGCGTAACAACCTCGAATTCAGTTGTGATGAAACAAGCGAAGGCCGGCTTGTTACCTAAAACGTTTTTAAAAGGGAATTCCGCCTTTCCTTTTCCGTAAACGAGAAATATCATTAAAAGCGAAATAGGGTCAGCAAAAATTTTTGGAAAACCAACAATAAGTACGGTAAATTTGAGGAACGGGGGTTTTGTTCCCTAAATGTCGCACAGGGAAAGCACTCGTTAGCTGCGGTGAGGAGTCGAGATCGGTTAAGCAAATAAAATCTTGGAGATGGATAGAATACACAACACTTAGTTCCAAATTACAATTTAATCTGTGGCCACTGAGAATTGTAATCTGTACAGCTTCATGCAGGGCGGGAATGAATGTTACCGGCGTTCTGACTCATACCTTACACAGCACCTTTATTCAAATGAAAGCTACTGAGCAGTACTTTCCTGCGGTGCCGCTTCACACCGCTAAGAGAGCAAGCGGCTGAGGATCAATGACAGCATAACAAAAAGTCTAATTACAATGCAACCGCGATTTAACGAACCTCTATACAACGAAGTCATCGCGATCGGTATAACGAACGATGTTCTCCATCCCAGCCTTTTAAAAGCCTTAAAATGTTTGGAGCAGATTGAACCTCACGTTGATATATAAACGAACCAATAGACCATTTCCGACATATTAAAATTCTACCTTGGCTACGAGGCTTGGGAGAATAAAACAACAGAAATTAATTATTCATCTCTGAACCGGCTCAGTGTAAATTCTGTTGTTTTATTTCCCCAAGCCTCGTAGCCAAGCTAAAATTTTAATTTATCGGAAATGGTCTATTTCCCTAGTCATTAGCACTTCCATAAATCGACGCTCCGTCTTACCAAACAAAACCATTGAAACAAACTTTTCAAAATCAATTACATTCAAAACGGAGCAGGCAAGAGTTTAAGAAAAGGCTAATTGCCCAATTTCGATATATTAAAACTCAACCTCAAACAATAAACATCACTGCGAGACTCCGGGGAATAAACTTATATAAACTCTATAATATATCCCCCAGAATCTCGAAGTGATGTTATTGTTTGAGGCTGAATTGTAATATATCGAAATTGGGCTTTTACACTTCGACGCTTATTACAGTTTATGATGTAGACTTTAACAATTCATGGCTAAGCCATTACAACAGGTCGGCCACGGTTTATTAATCTGTGCCCACAACCTCCTTCCGGCGGCTCCTATCGTTGCGGTAAAAATTGCGCCACTTGCCCATACATTTCCGATGGTCTCACTAACTACACCTTCTTTTCCACCGGTGAAACGCGTCCTATCAAATCTAACCTGACCACAGGTAGCCCAAGCTCGAAATATGAGCGCTAGTTACGCAACGGTGGAAAAATATAAAGATTTGTATGGGAGAACAACGGTTTATTTTAGAGGCTAAAAATATGAACGAAGTTTTAAATAAAAATCACCCATTTTACTTCCTTTGTGTATTTCTTGCCTCCTATGTGGTTTTAAGGGCGATTTAGCGCGATTCCAGTGAGTTTTAGTTCCATCGGACAGGATATAGAGAGAGAGCGAAATATAGAGGCCAGCCGAAATATAGTACACTTTAAAAAGTAATTCTATGTTGTATCGGTCTCTGCTTCTCTTATCATTTGTATTTGTTGAGTCGCTCAGATCAACAATTGATCCAGCGTATACCAGCAGAAGTATCGTCTATGGTTGTTTGCTAAGATTACTTAGAAAAATAGTTTGTTAGTTGGCTTTTCTATTTAACAGCGAAAGCTCGCCGCTGTGTTAGGACGGATCAGGAGCCCTCGTGAGTGCACAAATGCCCCTTGAAGGCCCGAAAACAGTCTTGGAGTACAGGACACCATATTTGAAGTACTCTTCTTCGATAATCTCGTTGGGTGCCGACCTCGTTCCCGGGGTCTTTTCTCTAGAAGAGAGAGGACCTGGGAACGAGGTTAGCTGGGTGCCCCGAACTACATCAACATCTATATTTATTTCGTCGGTAAAATCTTTATAGATATCGCACCAAGTGTACTAAATATTAAAAAGGAATTAGCATCAATATATCAACAATAAATAACTATAAAAATAAATGAATAAAGTTGAATAATGCAATAAAAGTGGTGAAAGTAAATAATATAAAAGTCTAGAAATAAAGTAGCTAAGTAACTGAGATTTAAAAGTATTAAACTAAGGAATTTGACTCTATTTCGTCCGCGGGTAAACTGTTCCATAGTCTTATGGTCCTGTTTGAAATTTCTCTCCGTTACGTACAGGAAACTGTTCTCGGGATTTTAGAAATATTATGCTCACTTCGACTGAATGGTTCTTAAAGGGGAAGTATCATGGGGTTTTTAATATCTTTTGTTAAAAATGATGAAATAAGACCTTCAATCACCTGCCAAATAATTCAAGAATGACGAGAGGAACGAAGTCAATTCAATTCTTAAAAGAAACAACTTGTGATCTGTTCTAGCGCATTTTGGAAACAAAAATGCGAGAACTTGAAAAACATTAGCCTAATATTTTTCAAGTTTCAATCCAAACCAGCCTGCTCTGTCTCTGGCCAGAGGCACTAATCGACAGTTTTATTGCACTGGGGTGATAATTTTTAACAAACTTGACAATTATTTTGTTGTTTCTGCTGACAGTCAAACATTTTTGGGTTTTGAAATGACAGCAAATTTTCTTGATACTTCCCCTTTAAGCGCAGCGTAGCCGTGCGTGCAGCGTAGGTTGTTACTAAGCATATAGTGTAATTTTACGGAAGTGACCTGTTCCAGAATAAACAACGCAACACAATTTCTGCTCATATCGATATCATATCTGCTCATAGCATTCAACAACAACAAGACTTTATTACCCCGTTTAAAAGTGATTCATACATTTAGTTGAAAAGATTTTGAAATGTTAAGGGCTTACCAGCTCCCTGAAATAACTAAGGAGCTAAAAATATCAGGGAGCTGGTTTAAATAATGTAAATTAAATATTTACAGCGGAGGTAGGACAGTTAAACAAAAAACACTTTCTAGCAAAGCCAAACACTGACGACACACACACAAACACCAATAACAATATTTAGAGCATTAACCTATGTATAAAGTAATCTATGGAGCATTCTGTTCAATCTTCCAGTATCCAAAACTCAAATAGAAAGCAAGCAGTTCACGCTGGGAAGCGTGGGCAGAATATTTAATTGCTAAGATTGACCAGGCTAGTGGTCTCCTTCGCAGCCGTTGTTAGGGTCGTCACGCAACCCTTCTTTCCTTAGTGGTGAGGTGGGTTGCGTGACGAGCCTATGCTGTGACTGAGCAGAAGTTAGCAAGTGCTTTTGGTATCCAAAAAGAAAATTTGGGGTAACCATGCATTTTTCAGAGAAAGGAAAGCTTCAATTTGGAGAAAAACGCCATACATTGCTTTATATTTTACTGCTTTTTAAAATAAATTTTAGCTTAATTACCTCTAAAACATGTGCGGTTACCCCTAATCTTCTTTATGGATTTCAATAGCCCTTGCTAAGATCTGTTTTTCCCCCATAGTCTGCGCAAAGATACTTCTGTATTAGTAGGCACCGTCCTTAAAATCAAAACATTCCAATTTGTTTGAAAAGAACGATAGTTATTTCCATCTTTGTAGTTGACCAGGCGCAGAGTGAAAATTATGGAAAGGTTTCACCACACCCGATTGATACAAGATATGCAAAGCAGATCCTTTGCCGGCTTCAGGCTACATGCCAGACTGGCCTTTATCACAGTAGCTTAAAATTTCGATGTAGGCAAGTTAAGTCACCTGACGAAAACTCAATGAAACTGCTGGAAAATGCAACTTAAAATTAGTAAAAAGGCCAAGTTTGACGGTCTTGTCTTTCAAAACAGCGAAGAAATAGGGTCAGTAATTAAAAGGCAGTTTAGACGGTGTTTAACAAAACCACGTTGTAAGCCATTTTCAATTTTGCCAACAGTCATATCTAAACATTGTCTGCTGCTGGCGGTAACAAGGAGGCTTGCATCCCACACTAGAAAACTATTTATCTACTTAAAATAAACCACTTACAAACAGATTTGGAGTCCCACTGATTGTCTTAAGCCTCGACCTAACTTAGACTCTTTTTAAATGACTGGCCCATAGTGTTTCGTGAATTCAGCCGCATTTTTCCGGTGCGTTTTTGGCAATCTTAAACCCATGTAAAAGTTTTAAGCAAAAGCCCTCGAAACGAGGTGTCAAAATGTTTTATTACTGCTGGTCTTACACATTACATATTTATATAATCATGATACTTTGTATGTTTTCATCAGTGCCAATGAATTATCCGTCTTAATTTTAATTGATATGTTTGTTGTGTTTAGAGTTAACATCTGCCTATTCTCAGGCCTTTATCACGGTATATAGGTAATGCAAAGTTGGATGAAGGCCAGCTGGGGTGCCTACGATTTACGCAAACCAACCGGATGGAAATTTTCGGCATAAATACGAAATGATTTAGCTTGTCTTAACAGAAGATGGATAGCATGCAAAATGTATGAACATCAGGTTCCAGTTGTTCAAAGAGCGGATAACTTTATCCAATGGATAAGTCACTATCTAGCGGAGTAAATGTACCCCAACTAACGCTTTTGGGAAGTTTTCCACACAATCCCATACTTAAATTTGACATATGCTTCTACTACCTTCAGAAATGATAAGGCTATCGGGAAAGTCTTGCACGCATTTTGTCTGCCGGAGGCGACCTACCCAGTGGATAAATTTATCCGCTCTTTGAACAAATGAGGCCAGCTGTAAATCTCAAAATGAGTAATAAAAATAGGCAGTCTCAGACTGCATGTGTCTACTGCAGTACTGGTATAGAAATGTGCTATAAAAGAATTGAAGAAAAGGAAAATAAGACTGAAATGAAAACGAAGAGGGAGGAGTGGAAATAGGATAGAGATAAAAGAAAAATGGTTGTAAAATGTTGCACAGAATACTGATGAGAAGAGATTAAGCTGGTATCGTTTACCACAAACATTTTGTATGCAGAGAACTGTAACTTTATTCTAACATAAACAATATATTATATAATCTTACAACGTGAACCACAACTTTGTATTAAAGCAATGCAGCAAAGTTCTAAACATAAAGTACTGAAAGCAAAGTTCTAATCTGAAACGTAGGCATAAAATGCAACAGAAACTATTAATTAATCTATACTGAACTTATGAATGGCAAGTATCATTCTTTAACCCTTTGACTCCTGTCGTGTTTCCATAGTTTTCGCATAAATTAACTTTTTCCTAGAGCGGTTTAAACTGGATAAAATGCGCAGTAGATAAATAAATATCGTTGGCTTCCAAAGCTGACGTAAAATAATATGGTTACCTATTAATCATTTGCCGAAAAACACACTTGAATGCAAAAATATTGCCAAAATTCATGGCATGTTGATGAAGACCTTTGGCATATGAAATTTCAACCCGCTTATGCAAATTGTCCTTGATTACGCATTTGTCGCTTCTCAAACGCATATATGAATTGACAAAGACACAAAAATCAACAAAAAGCTTTCTAAAAAAAACATTTTATTGAAATAAACGACGCATTTGCTATTAGAGGCAAAAAACTTTCAGTTTTGATGCGTGCGTGCAAACACGCACGTAAAATTTGAAGGCACTCCGTGTTTGTAAGCGATCACTCGCAGTAAATTCGGGAACGTTTGCGATGAAAATTACAGAAGTTACAGAATTCTGGTTCAAATCATCACTTAAACTATTTGTAAAAAGCAAATCAACATCGAAAAACATCATTTACCGTATTGTCGCCATTGTCCTGATCCCCAAATACAATCGCTTAGATAGGATTAGCGTCGGCTTTCGATAGTATTTTATTTGGGATTCCTGTGGCATTTACACTCTTACACTCTTTCACTCTTTCACTCAACCCGATGACATAGTGTCTACGCTTCTCTAGAAGCCGTAGACACAAAAATGCATCACTTTGACCAGAAGCCCATAATTTCAGAAGTACTCCAAATGGAATGATGCGTACCATTTGATTTTCCAACTGAAATTTCCGGGTTTTACATGTAAATGGTAAGCACCCCTCCAGGTAACAAAAAAGCAAAACAATACAAAACAAAAAAAACCCTGAGACTGAGGGACTGAGAGCAGCTAAAATTGGAAAAGATATTTCCCGAACAGTGGTTTTTAGTGATCGAGCTTATCACAAGCATGTCATCTTTTGTCTTCAGTACTGTCATTTTCATCATCATTATCACCATCATCACGATACCCACTTATAGTCCAGTCATTTTGTGGCTGGACCTGCCACTAATTGCAACAGAAGGTTTCTCTTCGCCAATCATTAAGGAATGGTATCTAGATGAACATACTAAAAGTCCCAAAGGATCTAAGCACGGGAACATGTCAAAATTTTAATGACTAATAACTCCCGATTTGGTGCTACATGGAAACGAGGTTAAAAACCAGAAGTTGGTTTTATTCTGCTTATTTATCTCCAGAAATGCATTAAATTCATCCAAATTTGATCAATTTTACTTCAGATACTTCTGCGAACTTTCACCTTGTAGATAACTTTACTTAATATGGTATAAGCTCAATTAAGCTCAAAGCCATGCAGTATTTCAAATTTTCACTTAGAAAGGTCTGTACTAAAGACATCCTGTAACATTTCATTATCGTCCAACAGTACCCAGTTACTAGGTACAACTGGTTTTCAATGATACTGATAACCAAGATATGACTGACAAAAATAAAATAGGCTTTCGCAATACTATCTACGAAAATATCACACGTACGTACGCACGTTTTAATTTCTAACTCGTCGGAAATCTGTCACTCAAGGAAGTTCAATTATACAGCCGTTCATAAGGCATACGCGTGTCACTAGAAGAAGCATTTCTTGACGTGTCAACTAGTACGTTCTGCTCTATTACAGTTTTGTTTTTTTTTAGGATTCTGTTATTATTTCTCGATCAGTAGACAGAAGGTCAGCGAGAAACACGTGTCGTGGGTGTTTTTGAGCAAAATTTCAATGACAACATCAACGTCAACATCCTGGTCATAGTGGATGTTTATGACAGCAAGGGAAAACTCTCGTTCACTATACATAGTTGCCTGTAAGTAAGCCTACAATCGGCTAAAAGATTGGCATTCTGAAGAGGTTACTAGGGTGCAGAGGATTCGTAACAACTTGTGAGTGTTGGGATAGAAATCATGGTCGCATTTAGCCAGAGCTTTAACCGCGTTGTGTAGTGAAGATTGCAGCTATTTTCGGCGCAACGGAGGAGTTCAAAGTCGGTGACCTGAGGCAATAAAACTAAAGTGCATCTTTGAGCTGATCGAGACAGTAGTCCTTCTGGGTAGCTAAGTGATCTAGCAAGGGAATTGCAAGAGCCCTCTTGAAATACTCTTCGGGCATTGTTGCCTCCACGTCCCACGTTACTGCGATGCTCCTGTCGGCCTTGGAATAGAGGGTTCGATGCTGACTTTTCATGCAAGAGTAGCAGCTGTCTCAAGCCATTGTTAAAACCGGGTGTCAATCTGCTCTCAGGATAGCTTGAGGTCGCCTTTGAGGTCATCAACTTGGCGGTATGCCTCGTACACATCAATGTCGTGTTTCTGTAGCCTAATGCTCAGGGGGTTTACGAACGATAAGTACTTCATAGCAGTAACTTGAGGGATGAGGAAGGGAAACCTCAATACGGCATTTAAAAGCGAACTCGCTTTATTTCGACTCTCACCATTCCAGTTCCATGTAGTGTTGCTGTACTGGTTTTGGAACAGTCGCTCATGGGAGATGGCCTCAAGTGTCTTGACGACAGAAGGTAACATGTCAAAAAATACCTCGTATGCTTCATGCCTTTCGACCCATCGTGTAGACTCAAAAGCGTTGTTTTCTTTCTATCGGCAGCCTCCTTTTCTATAACTGCGCGCAAAAGCTGGTTTCGTTTAGGGGGGTTCCGGAACCCCTGGAACCCTCCCATGGGTACGCACCTGATTTGACGGGTTATCGTAAAATTCGTCCAATTTTTCTTTTCTTAAAACCAGGATGTTCTGAGGCAAATAGCAGTGGGATTTGCTTTTTGGTCCTAAAGTTCACGCTGCACGCCTGATGATAAATGGCATCGGCCGCTGGCAAATCATGAACATGTACCACTTCTGCCCACTCATCTTTCCTTTCGGAACAGGTTTGTTACACAGTATCTTTAGTGTCGAGGGTTGTCACCCTGAACACATCCCCTTGTCTTCTCTTTTCAGGTTCCTCGAAATCAACTTTCGTTTCACAGAATAAACAGTCAGTTTTAAAGTTGAAAGACTTTTCAGCCTTGCGATCAAAAGAACGGCGGCTACTTGATAATTGTGAAATGGTACTCTCCTGTTTCTTAGCTCTGATAATGTTAGTTGGGTGGCAGTATGTGCGGCGGTATGTTTGGTGCACCTTTTGACCGGAGCAGGTTGAATGATGTCATTGCGCTCTATGCTTGCCCAGTTAATACCCTCCCTTCCCTTCTCACAAAAGAGTTACGACGTCCTTTACGTTATCAAGTAATTTTTGGCAAATTGCGCAAGTGATTTTGTCATCCATTTTAGGATTCTTGATGGTCTAAAAAATAATTAGGATGCAACTTAGAATGTACCAAGCATACTTAATAGACCTTGTCGTGGTTTTAGATGCAATTTTTGTTCATTGAAATATGCTAGAAGATATTATGTTTTTCAAAAAATTTTCGTGAAAAAAACAAAAAACAATCAGAAATTTATTTTTTGGGGCAGACAATTTCGCTAGCACAGGTTTAACGACATGATTGTGCAAGACGTTGTACTGCCTCTGTCTAATTTTTCTATAGATTTGTCTGTATGCAATTTCCCGCGGACTTCAATCCGGTTGAGAATTTCGCGGGAAAAATTATTACTGACCACAAAATGTACGGGAAAATAAAACGTGACTGGGTGCTTTTCAGCACAGCTGCAGCCCCTAACTTGTTGTAGTTAACTGATGGCTTTGATATCTAAAGTTTTTAATTGAGAAATGTTTATCAAATTACTTTGTTTTTACGAAAATGTTTTGTAAGAATATTTGACATCGGAATCTCGTACACTGGTCACTTGATGTGTACTTGCATGTTTTTCCGTTGTGTAAATATCAGAAATCTGATTGAAAATATTCCGCAAGGTGTACAATGTCTTTTTCTAAAGAATCGCAATTAATAGGATTTACGTGTCTGTATCTTTTGTAATGATCTCGGTGTTTGTGCATGTTTTATTTATTCATGCAGGTCGACCCTTTCCGAAGACACATGTTTAGTGTGAAGAAGTACTTAATTCAATTTACTGTTATAAGAACTTAAGAATATTGTAGGTACTCTTGAGTGTGTCTTACCAGAACTAAACATTGCAGAATCACGTCTTCTAGCCATTTTGCTTGACAGAAATATTACAAACGTGCAAGGCAAGCACAAACACTCCGGAGTGAAACGTATATGTGTAACAGCGAAGGCGCCAGCTCCTACAAGACCGACTTCTAGTGAACCCGCAACGTTTTATTTTCCCACAATAATTTACAACATATTTAAATTAAATTATTTTTTTTTAAAACCTAAACGAAATCAATTCGGCAAGTGTAAACTTGAAAACAAAAACAAAACAAAACAACACTCTACCCAAAAAAGCAGACTTAAAAGTTTCACCAATATATTAAGCGTTTCGCTAGTACAGCCTTTTTTTCACCAAAACAATATCTTCTGTTACTTAAAGTATTAGGAACACCTTAAATTGAACATTTAAACACGAAATTTCATAACATTTTATTAAGTTTAAGATCTTTACACGCGCATTATATAAAAAAAGTATAAGCCAGCCTCGTTCCCATGCCGTCGTAAAACGGTTCTCAGAGCTTCATAATAAATCCCGTTTTTTGGTAACTTCCCCTTATGGGATTTTTTGGGACTTTTGGTATGTTATTAAGGATACATTTCTGAGTCTAAAACCGTTGAAATACCTTCTGTTGCAATTAGTGGCAGGTTGACCGAATTTTCTTCATAAAATGACTGGACTATTAATCATCACAACCGTGCGACACGAAAGCATAACTAAGTGTGATTCATAGGCCGTACTTTGGATGCAGTGAACCTATATAATTATTGTTTGCCACGGCCTAAATTTTGCCGTAGTTTTGGTTTTTAAAATGCAGCCTTGAGATCTCGTAGTGGCAAGTACTGAACCAAAACACGTGAATATTGTCAAAGACTTCTCTGAAATTGCAACTGGCTGACGCAAGCAGAAAAGTGATTTTTTTTCCCTTTTTGGGTAAGGAACACGGAAATCGTGATCTTGCAAATTTACAGAATTGACTTTACATGATGAGGCATTTACGCTGGTTACGTAGGCCAACGTGACGTCTGGTGGAGGCATTGTCGAGATTGTCAACGAATCCTCTGAAGACTCGCATGGAACAAGCGATAAAATAGCAGTCCTGTGTCAATCTTGAGCCTTTTCGGCCGATGGGCATTTCAATCCCATCGTTCCATTCATTCGTTTCGGGATCATAGCATTGTACTCTCCCTCCTTGTTGGTAACTATAGAAACCGCCGATTACGTAGAGCTTTCCATCGATACACAGCATACTGCTAAAGACGCTAGGGACGGAGGGCATGCTCGCAATAAAATGCCATTCGTTAGTTGATTCGATGTAGACTTCGCACGTGTCCAGCTCCTTTCCTCTCTGTTTGTTGACTCCACCACCAACAAAAATTTTTCCATGCGTTGCGGCACCGCAAGCAAACATCCTGTCCTCTTGAATGTCAGCTACTTTGTCCCACTGGTTTGAGGTTAAGTCATACCTTTCAGTATTCTTAACGCAACTGTCACCTCTGAGCTCTCTCACTCTGCCCCCGATAAAATAAACAAAACTGTCTTTAGTCACGATGCACATTCCTTCTCGTGAACCGAAGTCAAACGAGGCAACGTCTTTCCACGAGTTGGATTCGGGTGTGTACTTTGTAATGAATGACATCAGCTTCTTTCTTCTGCCTAATCCTCGACAGCAAAGGCAGCTTAAACACACACAATCGAAACACGCTTCTGTGACCAAAGCAAATATTTCGTTATCGTTTCTGACGAAGATATGTTTCACATACCTGTGTTCTTTGTATGGCAAGGTCTTCCAGCTATCTGGGAACGAATCATTGTTCGAGAATAATTCACGGCGAAGCAGGTTTGATTTAATCTGCCAATCATGTGGATCAAAAAAGTAAAGTTTTCCACAGCAAGACGCTAATTCGCAATCTCTTAAATTCGTAATTGGATTTTTAGCAAACCCAAACCACTTGTCCTCTCTAGGAAAGTAACAGAGAAGTGATCGTTCTGTACAAGCCACAATGAGAGGCGTCTCAAGCGACTTCCTTGGCCTAACCGCGGGAGGATCCACGTAATCGTAGTGAGCTTCAGATCGAATTAACTTCAAAGCTCGTCTCACAAGATCCAAACAGCCTTCGGTCTGTCGCACAAGATCATTTGTCACAAAATCGCTGTATAGACAGTGGAGTGATACATAAACAAGTCTAACATGGCAAAATAACTCGGCGAAATATTTCCTTCGCTCTCTTTTCTCGCGGTTGATCCAGGCTAAAATGATCTTGAACACGTCTTCCTCGGCGCTAACGTTTATTTCATCTCTTGAAATCCACATTTTAACCTCTGTCATGGACAAGTTCAAAAACTCTTCGGTTCTCGCTATGGTAAGGAAATTTTCATGAATGAACGATTCGGTCTTGGAAGAAAGCTTTTTACCGTCATGTTTCACCGCATGATAATACGTTGAAATACAGTGACGAGCAATCCAAGTTTCCACTGTATTTAGCAAAAAATTCTCAGCGAGAGTTTTCAAGTTTGGAAGAAGCAAATAATCGGCCATTATGAAGAGGTCGATGGCAATCTCTCTGGTCCATCTCTGGACCTTCCCAGTGTAAATAAATTCTAACAAACCTCCCATAGCAACTGCAGTATACGTCTCCAGGCAAACTAATCCTTCTTTAGCCTCTTTCATGCCGCTAGTTAGTAGCTTTTCAAAGTACGGACTTGCCTCTGAAAGAACATGTCTATGAGCTTCAAATTTTCTTCCATCTTGTACGACCAAGATAATATCAAATGGGTGATTGTTCGTTTCCGGTGGTGTAAAAACCTGACTAAAACATTCTTGTCGTGGAGTTAAAAAGCGTTCAGAACATTGCGAAGCCATTACCAGAAAACGCAGTTGAATGTTACGATGAGGCTAGCGTCGTAGTTTCAGTGACATCAAAGTGAGTTTGCTTTCACTGAGTCAGCGCTACCACTTTTATATTGAAAACAGAAGTATTGGATTGTTTAATATTGCCCGATATGACTCTAATGACGTCATCAAAGGCTAACCTCTTTCGTAATCATTACCCCATTTGGCAGAGACGTGTACGTAAAAACAAAGATACCTTATGTTCGTACACCGAATTTTCATTTTTAAGTTCATTTAAAATTAGTAACACAAAGGTTCAAAAAAAATTATAAATAACGAAAGCCTCATATAGAACATTAAAATATCTTGGAATGTTACAGTTTTTAGTAGCTATAAAAATAAAACAGAAAGTTATGTCACAATTTGCACAATTACGCCAGCAAAACAGCATGCAGTAGGACTATTATGCCGGCCCATTATGCTCAATGGTATTGTGGTCGAAATCATGCCGGCATGATGTGTCAACCACGATCTGCGATGAATATTTTGCCAATCTCGTAAATCTAGTCAAAATGTGCTTTTGAAATCTATGTAGCAATTTAGTGCTTTTCTTATGTTTATTTTATTGTGAAATTGTAGAATGCTTGCTTGAATGAGCATTAGAGGATTTGGACACTGCGGGAGATAAAACTTTGTTTAGAATACAGTTGAAGTTATTCACCTAAACGTGATCTCTTGATCTCTATAATATTATCCGCTTTCTTGGCTTAAACTGATGTCACGTACGTTCCTAGACGCCTACACGTTCACAGTCGCAATTTCGCAGTGCATTCGCCCACGATCTTCCCGTTCGTATCACAGGGACTCTGAAATAGCATTTCCGCATTCTTGCTTGCCCACAGGCATTTACAACAAGATGCCTGCTTTACTGGCATTACGCGTGATGCTGGGGCTGATTCATTTTTTCCAACTGTATGCTTCGCCGATTGATAAAACTATCCTTGCTAATGGAATAGTTTGAGTCACGACGATCGCGTTACGTTGTTTTCCTTGTGTTACGCGACTCAGACTTTCACCGGAAATGTGTGGAATTCCATTACGATAACGTAAGCTTCTCAATGACCTCTTTTTAGTCTCGCGTCGTGGTCAAGGACTGTCAAACAAAGCACGATTCCTTCGCCATGAACTCACCAATTTCTACCGTTTTAAATGTCGAGTGCTTCTTAGAAGTTATTCTTTCGATTTGCCGCTTCAAAAGGGTGAAATTTCCGTTTGAAAACGGCACACTTGAGTCCAGAACATGTTATAAACAATATGGCCCCAAATTTAATTTGTTTTTAATAAATAGATCAAATGATGCGTTGACGTCACACAGGTAGGGGTGAGTGGGTCCCCTCCCTCGCGATGTAAGCGACAAGAATGGATTTTGATTGGCCTGCTTTTGTTGAAGACAATCAGAACAATACACCCCGAGTAGGAGAGGGGTGAGTTTAATGAACAAGATGCCTGCTTTACTGGCATTACGCGTGATGCTGGGGCTGATTCATTTTTTCCAACTGTATGTTTCGCCGATTGATAAAACTATCCTTGCTAATGGAATAGTTTGAGTCACGACGATCGCGTTACGTTGTTTTCCTTGCCGTTACGCGACTCAGACTTTCACCGGAAATGTGTGGAATTCCATTACGATCACGTAAGCTTCTCAATGACCTCTTTTTAGTCTCGCGTCGTGGTCAAGGACTGTCAAACAAAGCACGATTCCTTCGCCATGAACTCACCAATTTCTACCGTTTTTAATTTCGAGTGCTTCTTAGAAGTTATTCTTTCGATTTGCCGCTTCAAAATGGTGAAATTTCCGTTTGAAAACGGCACACTTGAGTCCAGAACATGTTATAAACAATATGGTCCCAAATTTAATCCGTTTTTAATAAATAGATCAAATGATGCGTTGACGTCACACAGGTAGGGGTGAGTGGGTCCCCTCCCTCGCGATGTAAGCGACAAGAATGGATTTTGATTGGCCTGCTTCTGTTGAAGACAATCAGAACAATACACCCCGAGTAGGAGAGGGGTGGGTTTAATGAATAAATTAATGTACCGATTTGAAGCTACGACGAAGAAAAAGAAATCGTCCCGTTTTTAGACACGGTATGCCCCCTCAGGGCATCCCGCGTAATAAATTAATGTACCGATTTGAAGCTACGACGAAGAAAAAGAAATCGTCCCGTTTTTAGACACGGTATGCCCCCTCAGGGCATCCCGCGTAATTAACAACGCATTCGTTAATCTATGGGCCACAGTACGCAATGACGCAAACGCGGGCGAAAATTTTTACCATTTAGCAAAAAATTTCCGGAATCATGGATCGGTACACGATTTCTTAGGTCGTCTCAGTGGAAAAATCCTGGGAAGTAATGGAACTTTCGAAAACTTTTGAAAACCGTTTTCCCGGTTGGGGCGTTCCGAATGGAAATTCCTGTCCACTTTAATGATATGGCACGCCATGTATAGCAGTAGTGAAAATTAATTTTCTTCAAATAATACAGTGGAAGCTCTCGAAAGCGAATTTGAAAAAGTGGTTATAGAGCTGGTCGCTTAAGAGAATAAGCTCTCTTAAGGCCAATTTAGAAGGGTACAACTTTTGCTTACGACTGTCGCATGCGATTTCTAGAACGCGCGCTGTTCGCGTCATACACTGGGTGAAAAAATCGCACCCAACTCTCGTCATTCAACATTGCCCATACCTGCGATTGTCGTAGAATTTTAAAACATGTTTCAAAATCCTACGGCATTGTTTGTGACGTACACGACAGTCGTAAGCGAGTTGTAAATTTGATTTACCCGAAACAATTCGTGTCGTAGGCCTGCTAATTATGATAAACAGTGACAACAAAATGAACATGTTCACGTGACAATGTGAGAATTATAAGGATAATTTTAGATTACATGGTGCAATTCAGGTAATTGTTGATTCAAGGAAGGTTGTTCTCTTTCAATATGAAAAGCCTCTTTTATCTTGAGTTGGAAAATGGTAGAGGCGTGATCTAAAATATGGAAACAATCTAATGAACATAAGGCCCGACAATGTTCAGAATTCTGCCAATGTTTGAAAATGAGAGGCCCTATCACTGGCTAAGTGCTCAGGTGCGCGTGTGGAAAAATGCCGGGCCTATATAAGGTAACTTAAGGTAAAATGTAAGCTACCTTATATAGGCCATTTCTCTGTTGTCGATCACTCAGAAAAGGATTCGTCTCTTTATTAAGCGCTATTGCAATGATTTAGATATCAAGCTAGTTTTTTCTTCTTTTAAGATCGGTTATATGTTTGGTGTGCAAGACCCTGTCCCTGACGGGCTCCGTTAACGTGTGGTGTATAAGTTTGCACGTGCCGGCTGTATTGCCTGTTATGTTGGCGAAACAGCCCGGCATTTTTCCACACGCGCACGTGAGCACTTAGCCAGTGATAGGGCCTCTCACATTTTCAGACATCTGTAGAATTGTGAACATTGTCGCACCTTATGTTCATTAGATTGTTTCCATACTTTAGATTACGGAGAGGCTTTTCATATTCAAAGACGACAACCTTTAATATTTGAATCAACAATTAAACAGCCATACACACCATGCAATCTAAAATTATCCTTACAATTCTCACATGGTCACGTTTCATGTTCATTTTGTTGTCACCGTTTATCATAATTAGCATTTTTGTCTACTTATTATAAATTCAACGTCCAAAGCTTTGTACATTAATTAACTAACTGAAAATGACAGAAGTCTCTGTCGAAACATGTTTTGTCAACTTAATGGTTTTGTCGTTTTCTTTAAACTTTTGACTTGCCTGCTACCATCAGACCATTTGAATTGTATGTATAGCAAAACCTCTTGGTACATGTAATTCCCAAAAGTGGTCGCAAGAGAGCTTCGATTGTACGATAAAATACTTGGAAATGAAGCATAAAAAGTCGAAACGTGCTGGTTGCCATGGCTTCAGCATGTGACATGAACCTTCCCTTCCCCACCCAGCTGCAAATTGGAGTTACATTTCTAGGTGTAGGAGAGGAACTAATTGTTTTCAATCCTCTTGAGACACACAAGTCGTAAGTTCAAGAGTGAGTGCAAGCTTGTCTTCGTTAGGTGTTTCGATTACGCTGCTTTTCTATTTCGTTCTTACGATCCATCATTTTTAGGTAAGTTCCTGACCTCTTTGTGCCATCTGCTATGCTTTTTGTCATTTTGAAGCTTGGTTTGCTATTTTTTTCTCTGAAATCGACTATACCGGCTGCCTCGATTTCTGACGCCATTTTGGTTTTTGGGCAAAGGCCACAAAAAGTTTACTAAATGCAAGGGGTTTTATCGATTTCTAAGCTTTGCCAAACTGTTAGAATTTATTTTTTTTCCAAATTTGAATAGCTTTGGTTTGTAGCCAGCTCAGTATGATTCATGTAAACGAAAATCTTTTCACAAATCCCGACAATGTGTCAAAATGTGCAAGGAAATGTCCTGTGCCTCGCGGACGATAGGCCTTCTGCGCGACGACCTTTCAGGAAGTTTTACATGAAGAAGACTATGAAAAGAGAAAAAGAAGAAGGCCAGTTAGCCATATTGCTTACATACCGTATTTATTCGATTAACCGCCCACCTTCGAATTAGCGCCCACTCTAAAGGCCTAAAAAGTCAATAAGCGCCCACCTTCATGGGCCCAAAATTAAATAAGCGCCCAGGGCGGTTAATCGAATAAATACGGTAGGTTACCCTAGCCTTTTGATCATGATTTTCTATTTTAAATGTTTTTGGCTAGATGCTTGGCGTCTCAGCACTGAACGTAGACACCTTTTTTTTTTTTGTAATTAATCATCTTACCTCTATTTATTTATAATTACTTATTTATTTATTCCTTCATTATTTATTTATTACTTGTTATTATTATTATTATTATTATTATTATTATTATTATTATTATTATTAATAATTCTATTGGCTTTGTAACATATATATCTGCCCTAAATAAACTTTAGTAAAAATAGACGAGTAATCAGGATTATACATCTCAAAATCTAAAAACCGTTTTCTGGCTAAAAAGTTTTTAAAACATAAGCTTTCAGCTACCAGACTGCAGCCTTTGACGAATGGTAAAAAGCCCTTGGGTGCATAAATATCTAAGCATAAGTAAGTGCGAAAAATGGCGGAATAATAAACTCATTGCATGACGCTATTTTAAAAGAATCGAGTATTGTCTAGGCAATGGCGTGGAATTGTTATCTACTTTAGTGTAAAAAGCAGTTGCCGCTAAGGTCGGTGACATTCATGGATGAAAAATTCATTGACCGTTGTCACATCCCAAAACCTCGCGCAGATAAGCGCATTGTGTTTTTCAATGTTTTACTCAGGCAGAGGCTGAATAGTTTTCTCTAAAGTTTCCTTGCGGTACACTGTTATGTGTGAAAAGTTTAAAAAAGGAATCATTGACAGATAACAAAACACTAAAATGAATCGGCGGAAGGGCTTTACTCAGTTGCCAGCAAGATGTATATATGTTTTCATAGCTTGCTTCGGGTATTCAGCCAACTCATTCCTCTGTGCACTTGTTGAATTTTACTTTACTTACTTCACGTGATAGTCAGCAAGTGAGTGTGAAAAGCTTGTGTACCTTGCCTGACACACACACCCAATAGGCACCTTAAGATCAGAGTACGAGATTGAGTACGAGTATGACTTTCAAATCAGCAAATCAGTCACATTCCCCGCAAAACTCTCGTACCTTTCCGTTGTTTACCAGCAGATAAGGAGATCATAGAAACAAGATTGGTGCGACAAGTGGTTATCTAAAACACATAAACTAGATTTGAAAAGTCGTACTCACACTCAATAGTCAAATCTGAAGGTCCGCCAATGTCTTATCTACTAACTGTGACATAGCTGTGCGAGAAAGCACGTTAATCTCATTGCCCATGTTCTGTTGTTGTTGTTCTTTGTAGTCCGTTGCTTCAATTGCCGTGGGCATAGCCATAAGGCCAAAGACTACCTTCCCCCAAAAATCAGGTAGAGGACAGTCAACAAAAAGAAGAAAGATTGGGAGCGAAAGATTGGGAGGGAGAGAGAGGTCATGGTTTATTAAATTTAAAAGACTCTTGAGAGCAATAGGCTGAATTACGAATAATTTACAAATTTGGTAAAGCAAAACAGGTATACATAAAAAAGGGACTAAAGAAAAAATACGAAGTAGATAAATATACAAATATAATGAATTCCAAGATCCAAAACTAAGAAATCCAAGAGGCCCTATAAGAATCTAAAGGAGCCAAATGCAGCCGAACTAGGTAATACAAAGCAGTGTTCATGGCATTGAACATGATAAAACTTCTTTGGAATCTGTTCGTCTTACATACTGCCATAGAGAACATTCGTGTGCCTCTTAAAGACCTAGGACAGCTATTGCGCACAGGCAACAGGCTATGAATTTTGTGGTCACCATTTTCCATAATCTCATTCAATAGTCGCTCTGTTAGCTCTTGCCTTCTTGTGTAAAGGGTAGCAAGGCTCGCTTTCTGCAGAGCCTCTACACTGACCCCAAGTCCGGATAAATTATCAGTAGTGCACGCCTTTGAAGCCTCTCTAATTCATCTGACAAGCAAACTGGCAATACTTGGCAAGCGTAATTCCGTTACCAGATGGATACAGGTGACCTAGAGACATAAAAGCTCAACGGAATCTGCGTTTGCGCGCTTGAGCTGCCAGTGGACATGTAAAGCCTCGAGGCTGCCTTCCTGACTACTTCAAAAACATGTGTATTCGATTTTAAATGGCCGGGTATTCTCTGTAAATTTTAGCGTTTAATGCACGGCGATACCCGCTGACTATTTATGTCGCCCGCCATCTTCTCTTCGGGCCGGACTTGCGAAATGCGCTCAAAACATACGCCATTTTCTCGTATAATTTCTCTTCGAATAGAATATAGTTTCAAGCCAGTCTATTTCGTATCATTCCCTTCGAACACGTAATGGAGAATCAGTGTGATGCTGCAGTCACCTCCTAGAAACAATTGGTGTCCATGCTCTTTGCTAACATTTTGCCATTTTTTACAAAGTAAATCTGTCGGAGTAGGTTTGTAAAATGAGTAATTTAACTTTTTGCATTTACCACTTAGATTAAGGAACAGTTCGAATTCTGATAGGTAGATTGTGTAACTTGCGGTTTGATTTCAAAATTTTGTAAAATCTTCTCTTCTTCAAATAATAAGAAGCTTTATTCATCCATCTTAAAAAATAAATATGCAATGAATTTACATAATTGGATCTAAAGTTAAAAATATACAATAATAAACAAAGAGCCTTGCTGCCCGCGCCATAAAAGAGTTCGCATGGCTTTTGGTTCTTGACCTTGGTATTGCTACTGGTCCTGGTGTTGATCTCAGGTTATAGCTGTCAGTATTTGGCTTTGTAGTGAAAATTTGATTTGGGTGGTTTTTATTATTTACAATTCTTTCCAATTCACGCTTTGTCGCTACTTTGCCCCCTCGGAGGGAACTTGAAAACTGTTCGAGAAAGTACGGGGCAACGCTGAATGCCACTGTAGCCAGGGGTTACAGATAATGGCTTGTCACGTACGTCGAGACCCATGTTAGTTTTAAGATCCGAGTAAAGTATAAACTAAAGTCTTATAATCATTCACCGTAAATGCACAATATACAAGTAGCAATCGCAGAAAACGAGATTTCGATAGCCGGTGTACAAATTCATAAATTCTGGGGTATTTTTAAATGTCTTGCTCATTTTATTATTTTATTTCTTTTTTTATTTACAAAAAAAGTTATCAAATATGCTAATTTCAGTTAATTTTATTTCATTTTTACAGTCTTGTATTGTGCATGCTTCTCTTGAAGAAGAAAGGCACTTCGAAATAACCGACTCTAAACTGTTTTGTCATTGTGTGTTATGCATCATTTTGCAACTGTCAAAACTCTTGCGCGCTGCTTGGCTCGTAGCTATTGTAAAAATACAGACGTCAGATCCAACGCACGCGCTTTGCCAATCGAAAAATAAAGCCAATTCCGCTCGTACTTTTTCTATGTTATTGTAAAAAAACAAATCGACGGCTGTTTTCTACGGTCTATACTCTTATGAACCATAAAATGACGGCCATAAAGTGTTCAAAACTTGGCAGTGAAACCACTCGTTCCACTTGAGTTGTGAACAGTTATTGACGTCATTTTATGGCCTATTTAACAAATAGATTCCATGTTGCCGTGCGTCTGTTCCGTAATAGATCACAGATGACGTCGAAATGTGGTAAGAACAAAAAAGTGTTCTTACCACATTTGACTCTTCTGTGATCTATTACTGAACAGACGCACGGCAGCATGAAATCTATTTCTTTTATATAATAAAGAAGCAGAAGTTGTTCAGTAATGGTGACGTCGTCTATGCGTCTGTCCTCCAATAGACCATAAGTAAGAACCAATCAAAATGCATGTAGAATTCAGCTTATTATATAAAAGAGTATAGACCATAGATAACTGACGTCGATTTGTTAATTATACCATGACCAAGAAATAGCGACCATTAGTGTGTCTTCTGGTTGTTCTAACCAAGCGAATCAGCAACATCTAGCTATATTTCTTGGATGTTTTGAATAAAACAATTATTCCACTCGCGCTTGCTGGATATGGTATGATTATAGCCAACTCGGCGCTACGCGCGTCGTTGGCTATCTATTTTCTCATATCCAACGCACGCTCGTGGAATAATTGTTAAGTGTAAAGGGCTCATCATGCTTAAATATACTCTCCCAAATAGACTCTACGAAAGGTATGCCAGAACAGTCTGAAGAATATGGACTTTGATATTGGAACTTAAAAGGGAAGTCTCATAGTTTTTTTTTTTTTTTTTGACCTGTTTGGTTAATAATGATGAACTAACACCTTCACATAGCTACAAAACAATTCAGTTCAGAACGAGATCAACTCAATTCTTGAAAAGAACAGCTCGTGATCTGTCCTAGCGCATTTTGAAAACAAAAATGCGAGAACTTGCATTTGAAAAACATTAGCCTAACATTTTTCAAGTTTCATTCCATTCCGACCTACTCTGTCTCTAGCCAGAGGCAGTAATTGGCAGTTTTATTGCACTGGGGTGATAATTAATAACAAAACTACACAGATATTTTATGTTTCTGTTGACAGACAAACATTTCTCGATTTTTAAATGACATCAAATTCGCGTGATACTTCCCCTTTAAAGGGGCAGGTAACCACAACGGCAACCCAAGGCAAACGCCATCGAGAGCCTGGGAGTGAATTCGAGGCTCATTATATAACTTACTGGAACCACGTGATTAGTCCAAGGCATTTAATTTTAGAATGTTTCCGAATTATTGAGGAGCTGAATTCTTAGAGGCAATGTTCTTGACTTGACAGAGAAACGATTACTCGCCACCGTGCACAGGTGTTCATGTTATTTCATAAAACCTTGAAAATAGTAGTTCCGCGTTGTGGCTTTGAGGCATGCAGAGTTACAACGAAGACTCAGACATGTAGCAAAATAATTGTTTCTAACACACACACACAAGACTATTGCTTTGTACAAATTATTTTTCTTTGACGTTCGCGTTGCCGTCACCGTTGTGGTTTGGTGAGCTGGTTGTAATACCTTTGTGGTGTAGCTTCGGTTTCTAGCAAAACAGTATCATAAGACCGAGCATGCCTCCTTTAATATGGGGAGGGGGCTTTAGAACACGGACTACCTTTGCGAGACGACGGCAAGAAAGTGATTTACAGAAAACTGCGCTGTGTTTTGTAAGAGCAGAAGTGCAAAGCGGCGCTCGTTGTCGAGATAAATGAGACAAACCTCATAAAAGGGAAGTGGTACTTCAGTAAAGAGTTCCTTGCCGGTCTCCACCTTTCGTGAGAATGAAAACATCTTATGAAAATAACACTATTCGCTAGGCTCACTCACTCTCTAATAATGTACCAAGTGAACCTTCGGTCATCTTGTTCCAAAACTCCCCTTCTTAATGACTCTGCTTACAACAAGCAAAGTCTTCAGTCTTCCATCTTCGAATTTAGTCGGATATCCACAGACTGGATCTTCAAATTGTCACTTCTCAGAATTTGAACTGTTTTGGGCTTATCCCGCTTGCCACATTATCATCAACATTCACTGCGGCTGAAGTTTCCAAACGTTTTCCGTTCGAGAGAAAATCTGTCAGTTTACGCAACAGCTTCGTACATCACTCGCAAAGCACGAATACACCACGTGAGAAGCATGCGAGATTTAAACCTCGCCAGATTCCTGTCCCGTGAGGTGTCCAGGGTATCTCCCATACTCTTTAACTGGGTTCCGATGTCGACTATTGTTACTGATGAAATAACAAAGCTGAAGTTATAGTTAAATGTTGCAATAGATTCCAATGACTGGGATGCTAAGGATGTCACTAACGCAGTGCTTGCAATGGGCATTATAAGATGAAGGTGTCCTTGACTTAGCATCGTGTCTTCCTGAAAACGTCAAGAAGAAAAAAGTAGTGCAAATTAATTCCCATCTTCAGATAGGGTGGTAATTTGTTCAGTGTAAGTTAAAGCAAAATATCATGACTTCATAAACGGAAAAAGCGGAGAACGAAACAAAATGGAAATTACAAAATTCATTGGATGTTGCAGACATTTTAAACAAAGCTGCAACTGCCATTTTAAGCATTTAATTTTCCAACTGAATGTCTGTTTATCATGCGCTTAATAGCATTTTAGTTGCATGCTATATAACTACACACCCCAGCCAAAACAAAGCTAGACCGGTCCCTACGCATGTGGGACAGCAAATACGACTTCTGAAAGTACGGGAAAATTTTAATAATCTTAGCTTGCAGGTGGTTTTCAATCGAGTGTCCGCGTCAAACGAAAACCAAAGCGATCAGTCCAGTTAGTCATAACAAACGCACACAACCCATGAACCAATCAGAACGTGAATAAAATACATGCAACCGGTGCCAACCACGAGAGGATGGACGCATTTCTGCGACGATTACATCTCACCGAGCAGATATCCAACAAAAAAAAAAAGAACCGTTGCGAGCACCTGATCAAACAACTATAAACTGCAGCGAGAGATTACTTTTACCGAATGTTAATGAGAAGGTAACGTTCCGCAAATCCTGACAAGCTCAGATATAAAACCAAAAATGCAATTACGTCAATTTGAGTCGGCGTATTTTCGGCGTATTTTATTTTGAATTTGTTGTTTGGAAGAAGAAATTTCAAGAAGCAAACTCCTTTTCCAGCCCGTTGTTGCCTATAATACACCTCAGTTCTCCAAGCTAGACATACGAATCATGTGACTGAATCTCCTAATGGCGGAAAAATACTGGACTTGATTTTATCTCTTTACGTCATTGTTATTATGTTTTTATCATTGAATGAAACGTTGATACTTTCAGCTGCTATACACTTTGTACCCATTCATAATAATGTTTTCATGAGAAATTAAACGTGCCATATTAACTGCCATATTTCTCCAAGTAAGGGAAGTTTCCTATATAGCCAATTCGGTTTGTTTGAAAGCTAGGGTTCCCTTAAATGTGGGAGCTCACATCTCGCATTAAGTTATGCAATTAATTGAAACTTGCGGAAGGTCGATCATGTGAGCAAATAAATAAAGCAACTGAATATTTCAGTTTGCTACGCATTGAAATATGTGATTTAGGGTGAAATTTGAACCAGGGGCAAATGTGTTTCCAGTAAATGTCGTAGAGCTTTTTTCTTTACTACAAAAACCGTGTTTTTGTGCTCGCCTGAAAAGTTACGTAACAACGACTTAAAAACATGTAAAAAAAGGCGAAAATAAACAATTACTTGAATTTGATAACTGTTATAAAATACACCTCCACCCACGCTGTCTGCCACTTTAGCAAGTTTTCTACATTAGACCGTGAATATTGTTTTCAACGACAAGTCTTCTTTGTGTTAAAATTCGTTTCTTCTCTTTTTTTGCACCATATATGCGTCAAATCATTTTGGTAAACAACTACTGTTATTGCATGTCCAGCTTTATAAATAGCAACAATTTTGATAGTCAGCTCTATGCATGCTATGTAACTATATAACTATGCATGCTATAAAACTATAGAGCTATATAACTATATAACCCCAGCCAAAACAAAGCTAGACCGGTCCCTATCCATGTGGGACAGCAAATAGGACTTCTGAAAGTAATTAAAAATTCTTAGGTGGTTTTCAATTGAGTGTCGTTGTCAAACGAAATCAAAAGCAATCTCTCTTGATAGTCATAACGCCTGGTTTTACACGTACGACACAAGCAGAAGCATAAACACAATTATAAGCACAAGAAACCTACGTGTAAAACCGATGCGGCGCAAGCATAAGCGCCTTATGCTTGCGCTTGTGCTTATGCTTGCGTCGTCCCTGTTCACACGTACAACGCAACGACGCAAGCATAAGCATGAGCTCAAGACAATGGAACGATTTCTTTTCTCTTGTGCTTGTGTCCTACGTGTAAACCAGGCTTAACAAACGCATACAACCCATGAACCAACCAGAACGTGAATAAAACACATGCAACCGGTGCCAACCACGGGAAAATGGACACATTCTGAGACGATTACGCCCCTCCGAGCAGATATTTCACCGAAAAGAACCTCTGCGATCATCTGATCAAACAACTATAAACTGCAGCGAAAGATTACTATAACCGAATATTAACAAGAGGGTAACGGAAGGAAGGTCGGATTAAATCCTGACTCGCAGATATTAAAACCAAAAATGCAATTACGTCAATTTGAGTCGGCCTATTTCCGCATCTTCTAAGTTTTATTTTGAATTTGTTCTTTGGAAGAAGAAATTTCAAGAAACAAACTCCTTTTCCAGCCCGTTGTTGCCTATAATACACCTCAGTTCTCCAAGCTAGACATACGAATCATGTGACTGAATCTCCTAATGGCGGAAAAATACTGGAATTGATTTTATCTCTTTACGTCATTGTTATTATGTTTTTATCATTGAATGAAACGTTGATACTTTCAGCTGCTATACACTTTGTACCCATTCATAATTATGTTTTTATCAAAAGTTAAACGTGTAATATTAACTACCATATTAATCCAAAAGGGAAGTTTCCTATATAGCCAATTCGGTTTGTTTGAAAGCTAGGGTTCCCTTAAATGTGGGAGCTCACATCTCGCATTAAGTTATGCAATTAATTGAAACTTGCGGAAGGTCGATCATGTGAGCAAATAAATAAAGCAACTGAATATTTCAGTTTGCTACGCATTGAAATATGTGATTTAGGGTGAAATTTGAACCAGGGGCAAATGTGTTTCCAGTAAATGTCGTAGAGCTTTTTTCTTTACTACAAAAACCGTGTTTTTGTGCTCGCCTGAAAAGTTACGTAACAACGACTTAAAAACATGTAAAAAAAGGCGAAAATAAACAATTACCTTAAATCGATAACTGTTAGAAAATACACCTCCACCCACGCTGTCTGCCACTTTAGCAAGTTTTTCACATAAGACCGTGAATATTGTTTTCAACGACAAGTATTCTTTGTGTTAATATTCGTTTTTTTCTCTTCTTTTGCACCATATATGTGTCAAATCATTTTGGTAAACAACTACTGTCATTGCACATCCAGCTTTATAAATAGCGGCAATTTTACCTGATTCTATTCTCGACTTCGCTGTAACACTTTGCGGTGAAGTTCCAAGAAGTAGCCACTGATAACGAAGATTTAAGGCATTAAATTGCTTCGAGAGTAGTGCATTTGTCCAGAGCTGAGTAAAAACGGCATTGGCAAACAACCTGCAAAAATTAAAAATTGCGAATGAGACAAAGTGTAGCTTTGCCTTCTAATCACGTGTTGAGCTTGTGACAAAAGGCATATTTGCTTTTGACGCTTGGCTGTTTTTAATTCCTTATCAATTGTCTCGCTCGCCGCCTTGATAAACCCCGCAGGCTTATAGTTACGCTGGCATCAGTTGTTTTTCTGCGGTTGCAAATGACCGCAAGTTGGTTAACTATAAGTTTCACTAAAAAGGCCTTTTTAATAATTTCTTTTTGAAAGTTCTCATTTCTGTTATGTAATTGACAAACTGTAATTGCACGCACGCGTTTATACCACGTGCATCACTTGTTTACAACTTTTCCTTATTTAATAATGCATGAACTTCCTATGACGATTACATGAAGTAGCAAATTGGCGTATCGGGATGATTTGCGCTGACGAGATCCTTGTTATTTTATTCAAAAAACAGAAAATGAAAATATGCCTTCAAAATGACCAAGACCCGGTGTTTACGTCTTGAATCCAATGCCGCAATCGATAATTATATGACTCAGAGATGCATTTTGGCGCCAATAGAGCAATGTGAGTCTGTTCCAGTTGACATATATGGCTTGTTGATCAAGGGTCAGGGTCATACGGCCAAATGTAAGATTCACGTGTTTGTCAAGCGAGCAGAAGTCAAGGTCCGTAAGAACTCAAGAAAAGGCGGCTCTGTGGACTGGAAAAACTTGTTTACGTAAAGCTTGATTTACCGGTTTGATTTGCAGTTGAAGCAGGACACTATCTTAAAATTTGGCACCTGAATGATGTAAATCAAAGACACAGCATTTTGGTCAGTTTAATTCGCAGCTTGCAAATGCTAATTTCCAATTGGTCTATGCTGTTCGGCAAATTTAGACAGCGAACGTAAGGCAAACTTCCGCCTAATATTCTAGCTACACTGGCCTACAGAAGGTGAAGGGAAAATCTGATGTATAGATACTTTCGTCTTATCATCTATTTTAATAAAGATTACAAGTTATCGCTATCCTGCTGAGACAGAGAAATCGTACTCTGTTCTTTGAATCGTTCCAGAAAAGGCTGTGGGCGGTCAACTGGGCAAAATTTGGTAAAATCTTAAGTATTTATACCAAACCACTTTTTAAGATAACTGTCAAAATTCCCGCCTGCTGATTTGCTTGTAGCCATTGTCTATTGTCATGTAACGCGCGAACTTTCAAAACGGAAAATAAAGCCAATTCCGCTCGAAATTTTTCCATGTTATTGTAAAAAAAAACAAAAAAAAACAAATCGACGACAGTTTTCTATGGTCTATACCTATAGACCATAAAATGACGCCATAAAATGTTCAAAACTTGGCAGTGGTTCCACTTGAGTTTTGAACATCTTATGAGGTCATTTTATGGTCTGTAAGAGTATAGGCCATAGAAAACTGCCATCGATTTGTTAATGGTATTGCTTTTCGCGTTCTCGGGTAGTACTTGCTATTCACCTGCTTTTGTCACAGATCTCGCGCGCGAGTTTCTCGCCAACTTGCACAAATCATATAGTACCTAATTGGGGCTGACTAACCACTCTCTACCTCTACTTCAACTAGCATCATTTCACCGCCAAATCAAAGCATCGACTCGGGTTACCATAGTGAAACTTTTAAGCGATGATCGGGCTAAGAAAAAATCATAACCCGTGTGATGATGTTCTTAAATGAAAGTTTATTAGCAGTAGTTTCTTAATATGAGGTTGTTTGACTGTGTTTCAAACATTTCACTGTAAATTCAAAAGACCTGCTTCAGCTCTTCAAGGGCCACTGTCATGGCGCTTTTGCTGTATGTTGTTTAAAACTGCTCAAATGTTTGATAAAGAGTTTCTTATCTAACATGAGATTGCTGTTACAGCTCCGGGACAAAAATGTGAAATGATTTCTCCGAGCAAGAGTAAACTAAAGCATAATAAATTTTTAGCCATTTCTGCAAGATACGTAGGAGGACCTTGAAAAAAATGGCCAATCTTTTCAAGTTGTAATCCGTTTCCATCTTAGCCATCCGCAGCCAAAGACAATGAAGACTAGTTTCAGTTCACTAATAGGGTTATTGTTGACAAAATTGTACCATTATTTTGACGTTTACATCAATGCCTCTATGTTTTTTGGCTTTTCAAAGTGACACTAAAGACATAAGTGATGATGCCCCTTTTAAAGTGCCTATTTAGTTTTGATGTATCTAGAAATGATCCGACCTTAAGTGGAGCCAATTTAATCTCAATATGTGGCAAAACGGCTCTATCCGAAACCGTTACAGTTAGCTCACCCTGGAAATCAATATAGCCCTTAGATGCATTTAGTCATTACATCATGTAGATCATTTTGGCCCTAATTAGCAAAACCACATTTGCCCCCAACAGACCAATTTCAATGTATTAAAATTCTAGCTTGGCTACGAAGCTTAGGCGAATAATACAAAAGAAAATAATTATTCATCTCTGAACCTCAATGCAATTTCTGTTGTTTTATTCCCCAAAGCCTCGCAGCAAAGTACGAATTTTATTATATCGAAATTGGTCTGATTAATTGTACTGTAGTTTATATTACTCACAGAAAAAGGCAAATTTTTGAGGCTATTGATCCCTTAAATTTATATTGCTGTCTTTAAATTTATATTTTCCACTTTTGTTTCCGCTTGGAAGAGAGTGCTATTATTTTACCGGTGCATATATTGTTTGCCTGCTAAAACATACCACGAACGTTGCGCTTTCTTTAACCGAGGTCGTATCTTGCATTCTTTACCATGAATTCGTTTTTCAAAGCAAGTTCAAAAATTTAAGGAATGAGATGGATTAAGGCTTGAGATAAATTTGTAAAATAATGCACAACAACAGTAAAAAAAATTCCTGAATTAGATACTTTTAGATCTGAAAATAAATGCCATTGGTCCATCTATTTTACTCCCTCCAAGTTTCATCTCTTATAAACAATTATATTCTATGATTTAACACTTTTTATAGTATAATTATTAAAAACTGAATCATTGTATAATGCAATTCGAGGAATTGGATTGGCTTAGCAGCCATGGTATATGAGATGATTATAGCCAACTCGGCGCTACGCGCCTCGTTGGCTATCTATCATCTCATATCCAACGCGCGCTCATGGAATAATTGTTAAGTATTGGAACGTTAACGCCGGACCTATATTGAACACATTTTTAGAGTCTACTGAGACTTTTTTAAACTACGGTATTTTAATTTTTTTTGTAAACTTCTTCAAATCCACGTTTTCCAGCCGTTCACCCATAAAATTAGCGACTCTTTGGCGTACAAACGTAAGAAGTAACAGTTCTTGATTGGTAAATGCTTTGGAAAGATTTCGGCACATGCAGCCTCGTATATACATTAATTATACATACACCACTGTCAAACTTGAATCCTCTTTCAAAAACAAGCAACCGGAAAGCGCCGTGAATATAGAGTTTGGGACGCAAAATGCATTATTAATGGGGCAAGGCGGAAATCTTCCTCAATGCTTTTTCCAGACGCGTAAAATTTCAAATATATCAGTTATATTTGCAGCCTTCTTGTTAAGATATCAATACTACTAGAGCATGGCTAGTCAGTTCTATTTTTAATGTAGTATGTATGGAAAATCAGCGCTCATTAAGAAAAAATCAAGTACCGTGAACGGTCGATAAAATAAAACTGATTTAATTTAAAATATAGTACCTTAGCGCTTTCGAGAAGAAGTACGGCTTCTGTCTTTTTTTTTTCTTCCCGCGTTGCTGTTAATGGTTATTTCAAAGAACGACAATAGAAGTCTTGTTTTTGCAAATAAGATATTCACTTTTACGAGACATAAATGGTAAATTTGCATCTCCTTAACAAAAGTGAATTTAGTGCCAGAAATTGAAAACAACATCATTGACAATACTGAAAGGACATTTCAAAAAAGACCTTGTTTCACTCTCAATTTGTGTACTTAGCAATCAGGTGTGTTAATTTGGATTCAACAATATTTGTTTATCGACAATAGCTTTTAAGCTTTTTCTTTAATTTTTCACTTTTCGTCATATTAATATTCATTATAGTCTGTGCTAATTTGGTGAAAGCAGTTGTTATGTCTTTCTGTGGATGATTGAAATTCAAAAGTTCGACCCTTCAAGAAAAACAGCTAATGAAGCTATAGAAGAGTGCCTTTCTATGGCGCTGTTTGTTGTCGAGTACAGCTAAAGTGGCTCTTTGCATTAAATCCTTAAGTGTGGTCATTCAATTAGTACTTTCCTGTGGTGCTGTTTATTGTGCAATGCAGTAAAAAATCTCAGGGTGCTTTTAACTTTGAATATAAAATCCTGTGGTGTTGTTTGTTACACCGTGCAAGGTGATTCTAACTTTCGTCGAGTATGTCTGTGAATTTAAAATTATTCAAATTAAATCTATTAAGTTTTACTTTCCTTTATTGCTGTTTGTGTTTTTTCGCTAATATTTTACAAAATGGACTTTATATATTTTGCCTTCAAAATCAAGACATTTTTTAAAGTGTTCCTTAGTCTGATACAATACGACACGTCCTCGAAGTAAGTTGAATTTGTTTAGGTTCATTATATTTTTTATTCCACTAAAATATCATTCATCAGTTAGTTATTATTCAACGGTTTCTCATACAATATTCAACAATTTTAGATCTAAAAATTCGTATAGGCTCAATATCTGTTATCCGAATTAAATAGCTGAAAGCTAAAAAATAAAATGTTACGCTTATTTATCTTTGGACAAATCGGCGTGGTTTACTCAACGCTTATTGTTTAAAAAAAAAACCTTGCTCTTACAGGTGTCGGGTTCGAAAATTTGTTTACTACAATTATAGTTTAAACCTAATGTTTCCATCTTCATAGGTGTCAAATCATTGCGATATAGTTGATTATTTTTAAATCGTAGAGGGACTACAGAGGTTATGTATGATTTTAACTGAACGAAAATGAATCATACCGTGTAAGAACACATTTGCATAAAATTGTTATTTTCTATTACAAATGAGTTTGCTAAAATACATTGTGCAATTTGAGGTTTTTTATAAAACTGCAAGATCTTTGTGTACCAACCACATAGTCGATAGCACATAAACAACTGAAGCTTGAATGCAAGCAAATTTCACGGTAAAAATTGCTTCTTTGGAGCAGGAAATATATTGAACCAAAGATAAACATTGAAGATGTCGTGCGCGGGAAAGCGAGCCAAATTTACAGGTGCAATTACCATATGAGACATGACATGTCGTTCAAGATTGCCTCCGATCTAATACAATCATGTATTGCCATGTTTTAGGCATTAAACTTCACTTTCGGATCTTCTTAAGACCCTGGGGTTTCCGTTTTGTAGCTTCGTAGGAGACTGTCGTGGAATATCGCCATTTGCGTTTCGATTTTTCGAAGGTGACAGTGAACTTTGTGATGACTGTGCAATATTTCCATTATTCGTTGAATATCGCTCGTTTTGACTTGGAACGAAATCATCTTCCAACGTTTCATCAAATTCGTAAGAATCAATCCTTGGTGGTATTCCAATTGTGCTATTAAACCTTCCGCCGCGATTCCCAGGCGAAACCCGATACGGGCGCGCAATATTAAGACTTTGTGTCGAATTAAAGATAGGTTCGTTTGACGAGCTCTGGGTGAACACATCTTCGAACGATTCGTCAAATGCACCAGAATTTCTTGCCTTATAATCCCGTAGTTCTCGCTTCAATCTTTCAATGATTAAATCTTGGCTGTCCGCAACGCTTGCCCTAGAACGCGGCGTTTCCAAAGAGGCGGCAAAACTTGCGAAATTCCCCGCGTTTGTTCGTGACAAACCGCGATCCAGTGCGTTATCGTCATGTGTTCGGCGTCGTCTTTGCGTGAACGATTTTCCCCGCGAAGCAAAACGCGCTCTTTCATCAGTTGAATCTTCATCCAATTTATTTTTTCCAACGACTTGTTTCCACTGTGGCGGCAAACCAACAAATCTCCCGTTTTCTTCGTCCAAAGCAACGTGAACTCGGTGTTCAAAATTAGCGGGTTCCGAAACTTTTTCTGCGGCGGGTTTCGTGGTCGTTGAATCGTTCCGTAGAAGACCAAGCTCACGAGCAAGTCTCTTCAAAAATTTTCTTGGATCCATACCATCAACAAAACTCCTCAGCCGTTTGATAACATCTACAATAGACAACTTCGACTCTGTTTTGCTTCAAACGGTCGCTTGCGATTAAAAGACAATGCAACCGCAATAGATGAGGCACAATTATGTTTTCTAAACTTCTTGCACTGGGTACGTTTCTAATCAAATTATTTTGCCCTGTTGGGCGCAGAATTAAAGGTAATGGAAAGGCAAAATATTTGTCCTCTTTTGAAAGTAAGCCGCTATCGCCGAAACAAACTTGATAATTTAGAAAGGGACTTCCCTCTGCCGACTTTTATTTGCATAATAAGTACTTTAAACAGAAAGTGACACAGGTTCCTTATATGGACAGACGGAGCCTAACCATAAACAAACACCACTTTATATTCTTCACATGATTTTATTCGTGAGAAAGGGCTGATGGTTTCATTTTGCCTCGAGGTAAGTTTGCATTGATCAATAAAAATGGATCAAAACAAAGGCGATTATGATCAATCCGAACGCTAAAGCTTCAGTTGTCGAGGATTAAACATTAAAAGCTTTTTTTTTCAAGATTCCGAGTTTTCCTTGTTTTCGAAAGTCTTTAAAACCCAGTATCAGTTGGAGTTTTGAAAATAAGAATCCTAAATTACAAATATTTTCGAAAGTAATCAATCTTTGATATGTATAAGCTGAGAATTGTTTAGATAACTACCAGTCGGCTATGGCATGTTTTTGTATCGAAGAAAGAACCAAATTACGATAGACACATCCTTTAATTTCTAATCACTTCAATTAAAACGACACTGTTTTCATTCAGAACAGAACTGGAAATCACATGACCTCATGAGTTGGCAACCATACTTACAGTCGTGGGTCGGGTTGCTGTGTTAAGGAGACATAACAAACAGGCCTCAATATGCCACGTTTATTCAGTCGGACACATTCAATTAAAATGAATTTGACTATGAATTAAAATTATGATAAAATCGAAGCTTATAGTCAGTTTTGTTATTATACTCAGACGAAAGTTGTTCAAACACGAATACATAGTGACTTTAATAAAGCACGACGACATAGCCAACGAAAACGTCGCTTGAAAATATAAGTTCGCGTTTAATACTTGTACTTGTTCCGCCGGCGATTATTCCAATTCGTTCAAATTGTACAATGTGGCCGTACTATCCAGTAACAGAACGGGTGGGAACGACGTTCAAGTTCAGCGGAGACAGAGAATGGAAAATTTACCGTCGTGTGCTCAACTCGAATTTGTCATTTCATGTTGTTAATTGGCCTGGTACGGCGAAATAATGTACTTATAATACACGTGCAGGGCCTTTGTTTTACTTATGAAATCCTATTGTTTTGTGACGTAGTAGCCTCTAAAACTCCCTTTTTCATTCGCCGGGCTACGGTTCAAGGTTACAGATTCGACTGAGCGGTCACCAAGCGTTACAGTATACTTTGTTGATGTATAAAATACAGTAATTATACCTACTGCATGTAAAATTCATACCATAGTTATTCGCTTCGAATTTTATTAAAACCCCAGAGAAACCAGGCGTATCTATCTAAAGATTCGTTTCGGTCGAATATCTGTTCAAAATGCATTACCCTCCTCGGAAACTCTGATCGAAAGAAATTGGGAAGAAAGAAACTACCGTTTAAAAGGGCCACAGTTCGGTCCGGGAAAACAGGGACAACATTATAGCATTTTTCTGGCAAACTGAATAGGCAGGAAATAACCCCAAGAATTACACGAAAAAGTAAGTGATACACTTCAAATTCTTTGAGAGGTAAATGGCGTATAACTCGAATAGAGTGCAGGTTTGTTTAAACACGTGCTTTCGATGCGATCAGCTTTTAACCTATAATAAGGCCTAAACTTTCAACCCATCTTACTACTTCAGTCAAGGTTGAAATCATGACCGTGAAGATGATCCTGTTTTAAACTGAAGTCGACCGCGCACAGCCATGAAAGAGAGTGTAAACAATAATTTAGGACACCCGTTTATTGGGGACAGTTTTCATCAAAGGACAATCCATTTCTCTTCAGCCCGCCTCAAACGGCCACGTGGTAAATGCAGACAAAGGGTATTTCTGGGGGCCACGTGACCCGCTCTCAACCTAAGTTAATCCTGGCGTTTTTGGTTAAGTGTGTTAGTGCGAGAGATGTGCCCATTCCTCGGAGAGTGTGGCATCGTTCATTTTAACCTAAAGCTACCGTACAGTGCAGTCACGAGTTAGATCGAAAGATTTAGTTCTGTTGGTAATAAATTGTATGCTCAAGGCCATTAAGGTGACGTTTATTCCGAGAGCCCGCTTATGCGGTCACCCGGCTCATACGGAAACTTATTGCAGGCTTTAGTGTCCGTATCAGTAACCAGAATCTGGAGGACTGGACTCGTGCGTTTGGGAAGATGATGAAAAAAAAAAAAAAAAAAAGCTCGTTAAGGAACATTTTTCGCCGATTTATATCAAGAACGCTCAACAATAGCCACTGCGACTGGTCTCGTTATAAAAGGCTTCCCATAGACTGAGATGTTTGCTTAAGGAAAATAGTCGATTGGAGAATTGTCGCTCTGTAGTGATATATATCTTAAAAGAAGTATTAATGCGTGGTATTGCTGTTTAGTTTTGTGGTGTATTTTGACGAGTACGTAGGCGAGACAAAATACAAACAAAGAGTGAAAATATACATTGACACTACACACCGAAACCGCATCTAGTAAGAAATTATCCGGCTTAACCTTTTCTTATAAGTAGCAAGGAAAACTATGAAGAAAAAGCTGAAACATGACGAGCGCGCTCGCTTTAGGAAACCGCTTTTTATCAGTACAAACAACTAACTATACAAATCTCGCGGCATATTCAGCCGGTCAGTCGTATTCATTTTGCCGATTATAATCGAACAGAATGCGGTGTAGTTAAATAATATTGTTATACACCTTAACTTTCACTCAACAAAACGAGCACTGTGATTGGTTGATTCTTGGACACGTGCCCCTGATCAAATACAAATGTATCCCGACCGGGATACAATTCCTCAGTTGTTGCCCTCTCAGTTGTTTGTTTGTTTGTTTGTTTGTTTGTTTGTTTTGCTGTGATTGTTGAAGGGAAATTCTAAATATATAACACATCACTTAATGTATGGTCCCTCGGGAAACTAGTTAGTTTTGTTTTCCCTCGAGTCCTGATGTTTCCCGAGACGAACATCAGGACTCTCGGGAAAACAAAACTGTTTTCCATACACAAAGTGCCGTATAATTTACAAATACTGTACAGTCTATAATTATTATAATACATAATGTAAACTTTGAGAAGGAGCTTTCTGGTTAAAGATTGATTAATAAACTCTGAATTCATAAAATTATATAAAAGGGCCGTTCTAAATTTATGTTTAAATCACGTCTTCGGAAACCTTCGTAGTTCTTCGGTATCTAATCGGTAAGTATTTCGGTAATCTGCTTAACCTGAAAGCGCGCACGTGGTTTCCTCTTGTTGTCATGGTAAATGAAAATGGACGACATAACAAATATTGTTAAACTATAGTTGTCATGACAACAGAGTGGTCTGCTACGTGCATCAGGTATCAAAAGCGGAAATACATTATTTTGATATCGGTTATTGAATTGAAGGTAAATAACACACTTGATGTGAACTTCGGCACGACCTTGAACCCTTGGTTCACTTCACCATATTAAGCCCTATTAAACATATCACTTTGATTTTTTGCGATTTTTAAACTTAAGGCTGGTTTCCATATGATCGCAGATCGCAATAAGGTCTGCGATCGTCTGCGATCCTGCGATCGTGATCGCAGACGATCGCAGAAGATAGAACCATGTGCTATCTAAAGGCTGGTTTCCATATGATCGCGGATCGCAGATCGCAGATCGCAATAAGGTCTGCGATCGTCTGCGATCTGCGATCGTCCGCGATCATATGGAAACTACTTCTGCGATCGTCTGCGATCCTGCGATCGTGATCGCAGACGATCGCAGAAGATAGAACCATGTTCTATCTCCTGCGATCGCCT
Organism: Pavona decussata; assembly: GCF_977016875.1. Taxonomy (NCBI): domain Eukaryota; kingdom Metazoa; phylum Cnidaria; class Anthozoa; order Scleractinia; family Agariciidae; genus Pavona; species Pavona decussata. The sequence goes on from NW_028145729.1 coordinate 395,222, forward strand.
GCGATCAATTGCGATTGTTTGCGATCTGCGATCTGCGATCTGCGATCCGCGATCATATGGAAACCAGCCTTTAGATAGAGCATGGTTCTATCTTCTGCGATCACGATCGCAGGATCGCAGACGATCGCAGAAGTAGTTTCCATATGATCGCAGACGATCGCAGACCTTATTGCGATCTGCGATCTGCGATCATATGGAAACCAGCCTTTAGCTACACCAGCCGGGGAGAATAATTTGTCTCGATGGGCTTTCTCAGAGCATAAGCATGATGCGATTACCTTCTTCGAAAACGTGCATTGAATTTTAGATTTCTTCTCTAGCACCTGGTATATTCACAATTTGCCTTTAAAATTTTAGATTAACAACAGCAATTTTTCCGGATTAATTTCGTCTCTCTTCCTCCTTTTTTTTTCGAAAACGTGCTTTGAATTTTAAAATTCGTACCATGACTTGTTTTTTGCATATATTTAATTCATCTCGAAGCTGAAGAAAGCATTACTAAAAATAGCCCTAACACTAACCGTGAAAGTAGCGTCGTTCGCTAATAAAGGAAACCTGCCGGAAAAATTTTTGATTTAGTTTAGCACGATTATATACAGTATATGAGCGCTTAAAAGGCAAGTCAAGGCTTGAAATAAATTACACCCCTTTCTTCTCAGTTGTTATGTCTCTTGTTGCAGTAACTGTAACTGTCATTTTAAGCCCACGCAAACAAATATAAATGAATTCCCTGGCTCCCGTTACTATATTTTCAACAGTTACTTCGATTAAGTATTATATTCCGAATTCAGTACTTACATTTAGAGAGAGCCGCTCCGAAACCTCTTCCTCTCACGGGGTTACTCCGCAAATGAGTGTTGTTAATGTGAAATACAACGAATATTTTATTCTCTGACAGGGCACGTTTCAGGAGGACAATATATTTTCCGTTAATTTTGCCGTTTTGCTTTACGTGGTGTGGCTACACCGCCGAGCGAAGGTCAGACAAAAACGTAATGAATGACGTAGAGCTTACACAATTAGTGAACAATCGCCAAAAATGCTGTTATTACATTTCCCCTTTGTTTATAGCTTATGTCTTTACTTCGTATGTCGTCTAGAAAGGGTAAGCTGAATATTTCCCTCGGTTCACCTTCCGTCGGTTTTCCAAACCGGGCAACATTTTCAGGTCATTTAATAATGCGACCTTTTTTAACGGCAGTTCTAGAATCTAAGCGATTTCTGCGATTTCCTTCGTGAACGGCTTTGCAACTGAAGCGATTATACATGACTGAAAAATATTGAACTTCAAATTGAAAATCACAGCTCAAAATTGTTATTCGATAAAATTTACCAACCTTCAAATCCGCTATTCGTGACAGACACCCCGTAGCAAACCGAGTCAATCGCTTTTTACACGTAAAATATTCATAATTGTTTTGTTTCTTTTCGTTTCGTCTTATTAAATTAACTCTGACGCAATTAAAATAACAAAACTGCAGCATAATCGTTAGGGACCTTTTTTCTGATTAAATTTAATGCATGCACGTTCTCTAATATTGTAGACAGGGCTGAAATATTTAGTTAATTTGATTTTTTTTTTCGATCTTTAGATTCCCAAGATCTTCAAGTTTCATTGATACATATTATGTCGTATGTGATACGTCTGTTAACTTTCTATTAACTTTTTCACGACAAATAAAAGTATGGCGTTTGAAAACACATATTTAAACAATGCGGGATAACCTTGGAACTGTGTTGACTTTAATAAGGTAAGATCGGCCGGGATTTCCCCCTTACGTATGTCAACATCATCCTTGACACGCACGAAACTGAAATGAAAACCCTTGAAATATTTTGGAAAGGAAGCAAAACAACGGCAGGAAAATATAAACATTGCTTATTTGATACGTTTTCAGATAGCCGCCTAGAGCGACAATTGGAGTGCGCGAACGCATGGAGAAATATTAAACGACAACCCTTTGCTCTTTAATATTTGCCTTCAAAAGCAAATAAACAACCTCGGAAGTCAATGCCAATGTCACGAGATTCCACGTTGCGCGCTTGCGCGCGCCGGGAAAGCTCGCTCGCGCGAGTAACTGCGTGGGCGCGAGTTTTCTGTTTCATTGTAACGGCACGGAATTGGAACTGAATTCAATTTTGATGCTAACCTTAACGGCGCGCTTCAAGTGTGTCGATTTTATCTCAGCAGAACTGCGTTACACTTGAGGAAATATCACCGACGTAATGCATGGCGCTGCAGATTAAGGCAACTAGCGATCAGTTCTATTTTTCACCAGGAAAGCTGTCAATGATCCCCTGCTGTGCCAACATTATGAAGCACCGGAGGCGAATCAATGCGGGAGGCATTCGTTAATATACAGAATTGCGCTTCTCCTTTGGCTTCTTGCTTGGACGTCCATTTTGACAATATGTCACCTTTTGCTACCCTCGGGTGTGTTTGTGACCTGATGGACGAGCTTATTTTGGCTTTCAAACTACTTGTAAAGACGATTGCGTGTCAAACCTACATTAGACTAACCTCCGTTTAGGGACTTCCCGTAGAGGGCCGAAGGCTTCATGTAATAGCTAAGTTAAATTTAATTTGTTTAGATGAAAGAAAAAAAAATGTCTCTTCTGATTATCCCTGTGGGGTAATAAGATTGGCAAAAAAATAAACACAAAAGCCATTGCATCCATAAAAGGAAAGGAATAGCCACTCTCGCCGATCCTCCGGGCAAATCACGAGCGGGAAACGAAGAAACGAGGAATGTAATCCCTCGGGGATTTGAAAGAGGGAGGATACATTGTCCCCAAAGAACGCTTGTGCGGCCGATTAGCTGAAGCAGCATAGGGGCTCGGCGTGTTTTAGTTTGCGACCTGCATGAGCAGAAAATTAAGAAATACCACACAATGACGAGGACTTCCGCAAGTTTATTGGAAAGAAAGCATTATGAGGTACAAAAATAAACTCTTTAATTTTGTTGCAGAAGTGGTGTAATTTAACTCCCACTGCTAGAAAATTCATCTCATTATCTAGCCGTCTCTTTGTTCCCGCCGTCCCCTTTGTTTGTTTGTATATTTTCCAGTTTGTTTTGTTTTGTTTCTTTTACTTTTTAAGTTTTTCCTCGTTACAGCTTGTTACTGATTAAACACGGGGGTGTGCCGCGATTTTTGACGAGTTTTGCAATGACGTCAAATTTGCGAGCACAAATCTCGAGTTCTACTGCAACATTTTAATCTTCGAAGTGAGCGGCCCAAACCTCATCCAACAGAGGTTAGATTTGATTCTCATTTCTTACTAGTATTTGACGTGATTAAAATAGCTCTAGGCTGTTGTAAACGAGTAGTTTTCATTGACAAGTTTGCCTTTAGCTCTAGCAAGTTTTATCTTCGCATGTGTACAAAATTTGTCAAGTTTAAACCGGGTTCCCACTTGTGCGATAACCATTAGGCTTTATTTCCCCCGCTCACTCATTTCCCAAACAGTGGTTGGTAACCAATCCTAGATGGCCACAAGCACAACTAAAACTAGCTGTAAGCCGGTGTGGCATAGGCACAAGCATAAGCATTTTGCTTGTGCCTATGCCACACGTCTGAAACGGTGTGAGATAAGCACAAGAATAAAATTAATTAAGCCTTTTATTTTACTAGGACATCAGCATAAGCATAACGATAAGAAACTAAGAACATAAGTATAAGGGTAGACGCACGCGAAGAAACCTTCTAGTGTGTTGTAATTTGTTTGTGCACTAAATAAATTAAAAACAAACAAAAAAAAAACATTTCTTGACCGCGGAATTTCACGATACCAGCTCACCTCAATCAAAGCAAGATGGCGGACGAAATGGTTGACTGACTTATGCTTGAGTTTATGTCGCCCCTGTTCTCCTTAGTGAAAACTGCGACATAAGCATAGTAACAAGAAGAACGAACGTGTTCGTTCTTCCTGTGCTTATGCTAGTGATGTCGAAGGTGTTGTCGCTTGCAGCGGCGTTTTTGCCTATTCACATGCTTATGTCCTAGTGAAAAGCAGGTTTAAGGAATATTGTGTGTGGACCGGTATGAGACAAGCACAAGCATAAGCATAAGAGCACTGCGCATGTGCATATCGCTTTGTGTTTGTTAATCTATGTTACTAGTGAGAACCAATAAGAAATAAGGACAAGAAAATCAAAAGCACTGCTTTCTCACGCAGGTTCACTGACACACAATTTTTCCGATACTTGTGCTTGCTCTTATCACACATGTGTGAACCAGGCTTTATCCGATCCCTAACAAGCCTCCTTGTTCCAAACCTGTTGTTCCAGTTTTTAAACAACTTCGACGAAAACATGTTCAGCCATTACATACAAGCAAGTATAATTTGTCTAAAACATGTTAAAGAAAACTCACGTATGGAACCAGCATTTAAGCTAAAGGGCCTCACTGTCTCAGTCACTTGGAATGTAGTAGCCTCAAAAACAGGAAAAAGTTACAGTAAGTCAATCCTGACTTACCGAAAAAACAACAAGATTGTGCAAATTGCAAGATTCTATTGTCTATCAGTTCTCTTACCTAAACCACGTGACCAAAATGTGACATTTGAAATCATTAAATGTGACTTTCAAAGGAAAGCCGTGCTTATGCTTGCGTCGAGGCTGTTTTCACGATGAAATAACCATTCTCATGCTTGCGCTTGTGTTTGCGTCGCTAGTGAAAAACAAGCTTTATTCTCTAACTTGAACCGCGTGACTAAAATATGACAATTGAAATCATTAAATATGACTTTCAAAGGAAAGAGAATTTTCCACTGTACTTAAAGTATGTGAAAACCGATGTTCAAATTAGACACTTAAAGTCTATTGACTTTGAAACTCCACAGTGTAATTATGTCAATTCCACAGTCTTCATTTAATAATACGTCTTTAAACACAGACACAAACATAGACACATGCATTATTTAAAGTGGCGTATATGCTAAGCTACATAGCCAATTTTCAGTTACTCCATTACTAAATAAAATGCACTAAAAATGTAGATTAAATTAACAAAAAGATACAAAACTGTCGATCGGTTTTTCTTAGCCCGCTTTTGCATCTATCCGCTTTGTTTTTCTATTAATTGTTGTCAAAGAATGTTAAATACGCGCCAGCTTGGTCTACGAGTGTTTTACAATGCTCGGATATTATACCAAAAGTATCCTAAAAGAGAAAAAGAGAAAAACAAAGCGCATAGCAGGCTTATTCTTTTCATTTACACCTGTGTTGAGACGCTCCGGAGGAAACTGCGTTGCGGTTCCTCCCCATTGACACATCCAAACAAGACTCTTACACCTGCAGTTCCGTCAACACCATCGGAAGCCAATCTTGTGTGGAAATCTGAAGGCGTTAAAAAGAGTGGTTTTTAATCAGATAGAGAAAAACTGTAGCATTTGTAGTCGAATAAACAACATTGATGAGGATTAAGGAAAATCCTGCCAAACAAATCGAGCCGCTCTTTGCTGGACCAATTCGATTTGGTAAACATTACATTTCGTATGCGGGTCCCTTATAGGTCTAGCATATTGTAGTTTGGGGCCGGGAGTGCAAGCTAGGGTAGTATATATTATTTAACAATTATTCAACGAGTGCGCGTTGGATATGAGATGATAGATAGCCAACGAGGTGCGAAGCGCCGAGTTGCTATAATCATGTCATATCCAACAAGCGCGTGTGGAATGATTGTTTTATTAAAAACAATTAAGCAATATTGCTAAATCTTACTGATTTCGCTTTGCAAGAACAACCAGAGGACAATTTAATGTCGCTATTTCTCGGGCATGGTATAATGGCTCATACATCATGGCCGCTAAGCCAATCAAGTCCCTGGAATTGCATTATACAATGATCCAGTTTTTAATAATAAGTCTTACGGTGATCTATATTCATCTTCACATAATACATTAGAACAGTAATAACTATTTCCCTTAAAATAACAAAGATGGGTTAAATTATCGCTTTTGTAGGGGAGAACTGACAAAAAGAAAAAGAGAGCGAAAGAATAATAAATATACATTATATAACACAAGCACACATACATGGACACAGGACAAAAATAATTATACTGAGTCTATCTTAATATTGAGGGAAGTACAGTTTCAAAAGAACTTCCTTAAATAATTTCTTGTGAGGCCTTGTTCAAATAGATAAAGAAACGTCATTCCAGCAATACTATCCAATAATAGACGGTCAAAATTTTCGGATAATAATTCGAAATGGAGGAATCTGTAATATTACAGTTCGGTGGAGACGAGTAGCATAATTTCCTTGGATCTACATCAATGCTGCAATAAGACAAAACCGACTCAGGAGGCCAAGTAGATGTTATTACAATCCTGATTCCTATCAAGTTTACCGTTTGTAGTAATCCCCCTGTTTGAATGTAAGCTTTTGTAATAAGCCACTCTTCTTTATTAGACTACCCTCCCCTCCCTGGCAAATACTCACCACGTAGAACATGTAGAATGAAATATTTAAAAACAGATAGATCAATGGTCAAAGCGTCGTGAACATGATTTTCGTCAATGTGAATCAAATTTCAGTGAGTTTCTGAGGAAAACAATTGCTTTCCAGTATATAGAGGCTTTATTGTGTATAATGTAATAATTATAATGTAGAATGTTCCATCAGTTTTACGTTTCAGTTAGCTGTGTACTAGAATTTGGAAAAGTTACTTGGAGTTTTGCTGAAAACTTTTTCATTCGGTAAAAGCCCTAGCCACTCCCTATTTCTAAGATCTGAGTATTTTTTGTTTCCATGCGCACATTATGTGAGTACAGAACTTTACGCCATCATATACAGGTAGGATTTGAGAAGAAAAAATTTCAAGCAACAAGCATGCATTAACATGAGAAAACATGAATAGCCTAACACGTAGAGATTGTATTGCATTGCAACAGTACTAGGCGTGAACAGAATTACCACAATTTATAATGTTTAAATTCAGAACAGCTTTGAATACACGAGTTAATAGAAATGAAATATCACCGCGAGAGAGGAACTTTAAAACCAAGCAAAACTGTAATACGTAAGTAAGTAATGAAGCTCTTGCAATAATTATATAATAATTCATTACACACGATATCCGTCCAATTTGTTTACGCTTGTAGTTTTTATTACGATTCGGCTCTCGAGTCATTGGTCACTTAATATAAACAGAAATTAATCGCAAACACGTTGAAGAGGTGTGTGGTTTGTTTTAAATGACAGAGAAGCAGCTGTTTATGAGGAATTCCAGTTAAGAGAAGTTCGTGCGTTAAGTCGCACGCTTCGTGCGCTGTAATTGGCTCTATCGTTTTGTCTCGGCAGATCACATGCAGATGAGTACATGCAGGCGTATGCCCGTGATTGGCTGACAGCCATAGACGCATGCAATGTGCACGTGCGACCACGTTTGCTCTTGTCCGGGAAAGGTATTGCATTGTGTTGTAATGTAATCTTGTGCAGAACTTGTTGCTAGGCTAAGTTCGTGCGCACAAAACTTGCGGCTGCAGAAAATTTCAGCAAGATTTGCGTCGCGGTGGAACGGACGTAATTCTCTTTGCTTATTAATTTGTGAAAATTTTTAAGGTAAGTCCCAACTTTAGATCTTTAGGTGAGATTCCAAAAACCACCTTGAAAGTACTTTCTCGTGGTGTTTATGAAATAATTTTTGCATTACAAGTGGTTCTAACTTTGATTGGATGGATGTAATCCTCATATGTGACCATCATTCCAATGAAAATTTGAAGCACTGCTGTTCCTGTCTCTTTGTCCATACCAATGCAAGTTATTCAGTAAGAAGAGGCTCCAATTACTGAGTTGTTAACAAATTCTAAAGAGTGAGTGTTCAAATGAAGGCTACTTAGCGTTGCTTTCACTTAGTGCAAGTGGCTATGCTGTATGTACTATATTTCGACCGGGATTTGTTTACTTGACGTTTTAAGTAACGTGTTTTGCAGTAGGGACTCGTGCAAACCCGAAAATGACAGCAACAAGAACGACAGAAAACGAAAGGTTTAATGAGCGAGACAATGACTCTGTACGTGTGTTTTTAACACTTTACTGCGTTACTTTGACGTCCTTTGCAAAGAACATGATGCATATGACAGTGAATTTTAATTTTCTTTATGGACGTGAAGAGCTTTGCTTCTAAATTCGTTTCTAGATAATTTGGCCACATTGTACAAGTTGAACGGGCTGGAAAGATCACAAAGTGGATCAGCTCTATAATATGAATGTGCATTTCTAAGTGACGGTTGCGTTAGCGACGCTGTCCTAGTTGTCCCAATAATGACCACATCGATTTTCTCCTAACAATGATCATTTTTTGGTTATGAAAATAAAGGAAATAGTCATCAAACATAACATATTTTGACATTTACACAAATTCTCCCAAATAATATCATTAGGAATACAAGAAATAGTGAGGAGAAAACACAAACTGATATTGAGGCTTAAACTGGTGAAGGACCCTTACGCTTACATGATGGCGACGGCAACAAAAACTACAAAAAATGTTTATGTCATCGATTGTCAGCGACAACATTCATTTATAATAGACATGCGCTCCTCTATTTTGCAGGTTGATAACATATTTAATTGGTTTGTTCATTTTGCAGATACAAAAACCGGAAAATATATTTCGATATGCCTGTCAATAAAACATTTATCGATTGCTTAGTTTCACGAACAAAGAGCCTTTGTTTGCCTCAAAGAAACCGCAATTTCCCGATTTTGATGGGATTGTTTTAGTGGCTTCCACTTCTTTGAATATCAACGAATAAGTCTCATTCCATTGTTCCGAAAGAAAAGGCCCATTTTCAAGTCTACAGCATGTGTGATAAATTAATAAAGAAATTACTTCATTTGCGAAACGACTGGTACGTATTAAATCGACTTTAATATTTTCTGTTTATCAATTTTATTTTTATTTTTTTTATTTTTATATTAAATTTGCCCGATCAAAAGAAAGTGCGTTTTTGGCTACGGATCTCTTTGCCGACAAGGAGTAGTTTTATTTTCTGACAAGACATGAGACCAAAATTCAACCGATGCATTCTTGAAATCATAGTTTTAATATTCTGGGTGAGTGAGTGATTCATTTTTTCAACCGAGACATCGACTTTTTTTGTCTCAATGCATCTATGGACCAGAAATTGTATATTTTTATTCATTTAAAGGACTATTGACTGAAAAATCTTAATAAAGTAAAAAAAGCATAATTGCTGCACAAAAAATAAAAAATCATCCGCAGCTAAACAGAGCTTTTTTTTTTTTTTTTTTTCAGAAAAGAGGTTCCACAGTTCTTCACAAAAGTAGAAAAAAATAACCCTTTTCGGTTTTTCAAATCCCATCTTCAAATATTATGCAGGGTTTCTAATTGACCTCAAGACTTAAAAAGCAGATTATGCAAACCCCTGCAATACGTACCGGTAAATATGCAAATAAATTTTGGTTATGCAATCACAGATTGCTTGTTTTTCTGCCTTAAATGCGTGGTTTTCATATCGGTTCGGTTCAACGCCTTTGGTGCTGCAATTTTTGAGGCATTTGGTAAGCGAGTCGATTGCCATGCAATTCAAAATCAATTCACTTCGCTTCACAGGCCCCCCAAGGGCTCTATTATTCTCAATTTTACAGTTTATATCTCACAAACGTCGCCTAAAGCTAGTTATCGAAGACTGGAGAAGTCTTAAACAAACTAAAGGCAGCCAGTTTCGTTTGCCATGAGGCGAGCATATCCGTCATTTCACAACTCACATCTCGAAGAGCGTGCTCTCTTAATCCGGGAACTTAAAAAAAATGCCTCTGCGCGAGCTCGCGCGTAATGGCGTGCCGAAGTCCAGCGTCCGTGTAAATAATTCATTGTATATCACATGAGGCACTTGCCGGCAGTCTTCACAGCACGATAAACAACAGCATAGCGCGCACGTGTGAGGCGAGACGTGAGGAAAACGGGTAATATTTTGTCCCCGTTTTTACACCTTTTCTGACATGTCTCGATCGCCCTTCCCCTCTCTCACCTTCAAACAAGTTTGTAACGAAGGCGCGAGTCACGGCCTCATTTTCTGTTCATTTTCGCTATATAATTTCGTTTGCCAGTAATAGAGGCAAAGATGGGCGGATGTCATCGGTTTTCTGCACAAAAGCTACGATAGATTCTAATGGATAACAAACATTGAAAATGTCCCAGAAAATTCTGCCATTAATATTTACAATTTTTTCGCTTGAAAATGCAGGCGATTGCATGCGATTTAGAAGACTAGACAATGCTTAAAATCACACCCTTCGCCACGCCAAGTCCGCGATTCAACGGGGCTTCGGTTGAGCAAAATCTCTTACCCAGCGAAAATTTCCATATTTGCAGCAGGGGAATTCCTCGAAAATCCCCTTTGACAAAGTTATTACAATTAATATTTTCCCCTCCAATCTTTTTCGTGTCACCCATTCGCGCGCGCTGCTTCTTACAATCATCCGCTTCCACAGGCCTTCGACCAATCAGCTTGCAGCAGTTGGATAATTACGTAAGCAAAACACACGCAATAAAAATTTCTTAGCATGGTTGGTGAGCAGCGAGAGTGACCAACGTTTGACGTCCGCGTGAGGTTGCCGGATTTTCAACTTGCAAATTTGCAATCGTAGAATTCTTTCCAGTCTATATCAAGTGTAACCACCCAGTGGGGCAGTACCTCGGAAGCGAGATATACTCCTTCGAGGTTATTTAATAACAGCCGTATTGCACGCCGGCCACAAGTGGCATTTTTTCATATCAAACGTATTGCCGGTGAGTCATTCCCACGTGTTTGCATCGAACTGACCCGCGTGTTACTCAGCGCGGTTCACCGAATCTGACATCGCTGCAGCGAAATTACAGTTTGATCGGTGGCCAAGAACATCTGATTAGTCTCAAGAGCGCTTCAGCAATGTGCAAGGAAACATCTTTTGCTCGCAGCCACATACAGCCTGCGGCTCCAGCGCAGCTTCCTCTTAATGGCGATCTGAACAACTCCCTCATGGTATCCGAAGTTGCGGAGCAGCTGGCAGAAATAGGCGATAAAGTTGAACTCAGCTATCAGCAGAGGCGAAGGCAGGAGGACGAAGCAGGACTCGCGATGAGAGCAATCTACATTGCCTTGTTCATTGCGTTTAGAGTCCTCATCTAACAAGCAAAGAAACTGTTGCATGGGCGGGCAAGCGAGCTAGCGAGCCCTTCGCCGGCTCCGAGTCACAGCCCAGTTAAAGTAGTAAAGAAACATTAACGACCATCTAATTTACGGCTAACTTACGAGCAAATATCCGTTGTCCCGTGTGCGTGGATAGTTTGTAGCAGATCCATATCAGACAGGAGTTTGCCACAACACGGCGAGCATCCTAGACATGTTTTGGTCACTCCCGACCCTAGCATTTCGCTCCTTGCGGCATGAAACTTTGCGTTCCCTTCAGCTTTTAATCGCAATTAATCGAGCTGGAACTAAAGTATGACCACCGCTCATCTTTGCTACGCAAGAGTGTGTCATTAAAATCTCCGTTGCGATCGATCCTTTGTCGCGAAAGAGAAACGTATTTAGTTCCAGGGTTGAACCCAGCGTTGCAAGCTGTTATTTTTTCATTTTCGTTCTACGGAATGCTTGCCACGTAAGATGTTATTTTGGTAAAAACTAAAAGAGAGCACACAATGGCTTTAAAATATGGTGACATTCTTGTAAATAGCGCTTTTCAGTATTTAAGTCGTAATAACATGTAGTAGACGCGTGGAAATTGAATATGTTGACCCTAAGATACAACTCTGTTCCCCAAATGGTAAATCGCGTGGAGCTATCTTTGTTGACGTTTTCCCAATCCTTTACAGCGCATCTTACAATGGTTCCTTTATGTGTGAACTTTCATAAAAGTGGAAAAATGTCCTCTTCTGGTAATCTAGCACTTAAATAGGCCATGCGGTGCAGAACTGAGATGCCCTATCTATATCTAGGGATGTGGTTTTTGGTCGAGAGCTCATTCTCGTAGATGTAGCTGGCGATCGAGATTTGATCTTGACTTCAAATAGTGAAGATTCACTCGATCAGGGAACTGCTTAGCTGGGTCAATCCCGGAAGAACTAAATGAACACTAGAGATTATTCTCCGCGTAGGAGTGCTATTAAACGTAGTTTTGTAAATATTACAAAAGAATTCGAACATTGGAGCACTGTCAACGAATTTTCTTCCATAGTAAATGTGTTTGTGTGTTACTAGAAATCAACAGAATAAAGTGTCATCCCCAAATTGTTGTATACATGAATTCTTTCCCCCAGTATAGCTGTGTTACACTCAGATATTGTCTTGAAAGCAAGTTAAGTTTTCAAATTTTCTTGCCATCGTCAAATTTCTGTACAGATAAGGTTCCTTTTGAGACAATAGCCGCTTCTAAACCTGAGAAAATCGTTTGCTTATTTGCAACCCAACCCGACAATCAGTTTGACTTGGTACACTTTTTAAACACGGCCCTCCTTTGCGAAAAACAGATTTTATATTGTTGGTACAGTAACAGAAATTCCTCTAACGTTAGACCCAATCTCAATAAGAGTTATAAGCTGCTGAATGCTTGAACGAAGAGAGAATTAGAGACAAGAACAAACTTGTTCTTTGCGGAGGTTTGTTTTGCATACGCAGCGATTTTTTCCATCGTCATTTGGTCACAACAATGGCGGATTATGTTTTCTGCAGGCACGTTGTAAAATCTTTTTACTTCGTTAGAAAATCAAAATGGCGCTCATATTGTAGATATCATTATGGCACTGTCTTTGTTCTCTTCGGATTCCACATTTTGGGAAGAATTTTGCTTTCATGTTTTAAAATATCGGTGGGAAATCTTCTTGTACAGCTCAAAGCACCTGAAAAATGGCGACCGTACTGTAGGATGCCATTTCCTCTCAAAAAGTCTGACAACAGCAAAGGATTTAGAAGGTATTCCGAATTATCTTTAAAAAAGAATGAAGAAGAGCTACTAAGCTTGCTTTTGATGTAATTGCAGCCTATTTTGCTTTTTCTAAGGCAAATCTCCGAGGCTTTCCTTTGCAGACCTCGGTAATCTCTAGGACGTTGATGAAACAACGTGGCAGCGTTGTACATCTCTATTTCCTTACCACGTCTTGCTCATTGCTTTAGCTTAGTCTTGCTTCATCTGTGAGACGTTACCATGAAGGGAGATTAGCTTTAAAATCATACAAGGAATTGAGAAAATATTATGGATGTGCAAATAATAACAAACTACAATTTTGCTATCAAAATAATCATTCTGCATGGAATCAAATGGCGTTACGTACATGAAGTTTAGATTATATCCAACGCACTCAGGATCTCAGTTGATGCATTCGTATTAATGTTATTTGTTTCGATAACACCTTGATTAAAAGGATAGAATTTTCATGAATTGTACCCATGTGTAGCAGCTTAACCAGTTTTTATCAGTCGTAAGACTTTTTACATGCATCTTGGTCACAAATGTCAACATTGCACAAGCCAAGTGCAAAGTTCCACAAAGATATACCTTGCAGGGGAAAATAAAATTCATTAACCGAGCAACACTTGAAATACAGGGCATAATATTTGTGGTGTGGTGTTTGACAAGTCCTTGTGTATACTTCTAAGCCTTAGACACAGTGATTTACAAGGAATTCTAAGTTGTAGAAGCACCAGACAAGTCTCCAGACATCTATAATGTTTCTTCCACAGTCTAGCAAGCACAGGCAAAGAGCTTGTAATTCAATGAATTAAGAGTTGTAGCACTAAGGCATTGCGCTCAGCTTTCAGCTAAAAGTTCCGAGAAAATGCTAGGCTTGTGTGTTCACAACATTTCCAAAATTCAGCAAAATATTACTGAGTTTAAAAAAAGCACCGGTTGATGAATATATATTCCATTTATTCCTCCAAAAGCTTGAAATTACACTAGACGCTTACTTGCAAGGTGTAATACGTTAAGCTAGCATAGCTTCCCACTCATCACAATCCTTAAACATCGTTTGAAAACTATGTGTCAATGGGAACGCTCAATGCTGCAAAGACGAAAGCATGGTATGACAACTATAGATCGACCATGCGTACTAAAAATGTAGAAAAATAGGCAAGAAAATTCTCTCAAATATCATTCAGGCGCCAGTTCCCTCGAGCGAAAATACCGCTTAAATTTGGCAGAAAATTCACTGTAAAAACGAAAAACATTTACTCCACTTGCCACAGCAAATAGTCCAAAGGCCTTCTTGTAAACTACGGCCTTATTTAATAGTAAATTTTACAATGCTGTATTTTTGTGGCGATTCAGTTCGTTCCCTTTTGCATGTTCCTAAGCGACAGTTCCAAAGATTTTGATTTTCCGTCTCGTCGAAAAAAAAAAATGTTGTTCACGAGGCTATGGTTTGTATGCTTGAAAAAAAAATCTGAGAGCGACACTTTCTGGGGAGTAAAATTTTGCTCTGTCGGGTACTGAAACAGAATAAGCGAACGTGATTGTCAGCCGACAAAACTGAAAATATAATCCGACCTTGGGAATATTATATCATAAACACAGACCATTTATTCTTAAAGATTTTTTTTAAACAACCAGTATCTATACATACTGTAGTTTATTTCTCTAAAACTATTGTAGCTTCAAAGCAGTGACTCGGTGTCTTCCCGACTTCATGGGACAATCTTCCATAACCGTGGAAATAGTAAACAAACACAGGCGAAAAATGGAATACATTTTCTCTGCACGTACAAATAAATAAATTTCTTAAAGCACCAGACTGAATATTATTTCGTTCAAGGAGCTTCGCTTCATATCTCCTTTAACGTTTTTCGCCCAGAAAATTTATTCTTGTTTAACGAACTTTATTTCCAACGAAAAACGAAAAATTCTGTCTATAAAAAATATTCCTGAGCTTTTCGTTAGCAGGTGCATATCGGCCTTACGGGGCCTCCTTCAAAACAATATTGCGATAAAAAGATTTGATAAATAATTCTAATTAGTTAGCGAATCCTCGATAGCTGATTGGTTGATATTTTCGTTCGGCATACACACGTCAAATTCACTATCACGTATTTTGAGACTGTCACCAAAACAAAAGCTCGCCGTCCGTAACCTACCGCCTAATGACATACTGTCAAAATTTCCACCAATAGCATCACAGAATAGGCGAGCGAGAACCGCATCTGTTTCCTTCCAATTAATTTACAATGAAAGAGTGACCAAAGGGGTATGAACTGAATGGGGGATTTGCTTGAGCCTGGCTTGAAGCAACCTTCTCCCCCAGGGTGAACACATACTCTCCCCTCCCTTGTCGGGGCTGTTATCAGCGGCTTGCGAGCTCGATGCAGAAAGCGGTACGAAGATTTATCCGGTATTTTGTTCGTTCTCATTAGGCATAAACCAAAATAATTCGCAGACAGGTTATTAATATTTTCCCACAGCCGTTAAACATAACTCGCTTGTGGCCACAGAAAAAACTCCTTTTCGATGTAAACTCCATTTCAAAGACGACCATTTTGTAAAACTTGAACTAAGAATTCAGGCTAGGATTTAGAAGAGTTTCGATTCATTTTAATATACTGCGTTTACAAAGTCGATAGCCCCCGACCACCTAAGTTGACTTAATTTGCATTTCAGTATTTCTCAGTACGGAGGACTGAGTCGAAGAAAAATTACGGAGGGCAGCAAAATTCGAACGGCGAGAGATAGCGAGTGAGTTTTGTGAAAGAGAATTTACATTGGAACTAAATTTTCATCGCAATCAGAAAAAAATATGGATCGTAGTTTCTAGGCGCACTACAGCATACTTCATGCAAAAAAAATATTCTGAAGTAGTGTTCTAGATTTAAGAAAAAAATCCCTTACCTTACGACATGGGCCGCATTGGTGGAACGCACACTGTATTTCGCTTTCGAAAGCAGTTCCTCCTTGCTGTGAAAACGTGAAAACAACAATTCCCTTTGAGCAAAATTTCACATGCAGTTCAGCCGGTTCTCTTCTGAAAACTGGCTGGTCGGTTAGACAGAAGATTGCCTAACATGCCTTTTGCGCAAGCGTCGTGAGTGAATACGTGACAGGTTGTACTGCTAAATATGCAAAAAAATTCCCCTCAAAATGACGAGTCCATTTAGTAACACAATTTCCTTAGTTAAGCGTTAAAAATAGAAAGCACCTGACCGGGACACACTATGACTAGCACATGGTTGCTTTAAATCATTCATTCAAAATTAACCTCAAAACGTTTCCGCAATACGTTTGTAAACGGCATTTTCGAATCCTGTTTAACCTCATATTGCTAAGCTGTAAGGCGAGCGGTGTACCAAAGGCTCCCTAATCGGTGTTGATTGGCGTACCACAAGATTGCGTTTAAATTATTTATACGTTTTCACTTGTCATACGTCAATTCAGTGTAAAGGCTGATGAGTAGATATGGGGTTTTATTTACCTCGTGTCGTTTTGTTTTACGTCTTTCGCCCAAACATTGAGTTCTTTTTAAACCCAGCCCGGAGCAGAGGTTTTGACTGTTTGCTAGTGATTGTTGGAGCACATGTGCTCAAATAATGGAGAAAGGAAGTTATGAATGTATAATGTCATAAAGGTAGAAGAAATTAATGCGTAGAATAACCGGCGATTGTCATTCAAACACGTTGAAACCGGCATTTTAAAAGGGAGCACAGGAAATGAAATCAATTGCCTGAGCCGTGCTATTTTCTAAGTCACGTTTCCTTTCTCTGAAACCTGTATTCATTTTCATCGAACAAAAAAAATGCCACTTCTTTTAAAGTGTACATAATAAGAAAAATTCCATTTTCGCGGTGGTCCTTTAATGGGTTCCCGTTGTTTGCCATTTGTTGAGTATGTTGTAAAACCTTTTAGTGAATTTAGTTGCCATAGGCTCATTTCAAAACAAAGAATAAACTGCTGAATGATTTAAATACGAAAGCCAAGAAAGTAAATTTCCAACAGGCAAAAATTCTGGTGAATTAAAGCGAAAAATTTCGCTTGGGAGTAACTGTTTCTAAAGTTGACCAAACTTTCAGGAACTTCTTGCTAAAAAGAGCAGTTTTAACTTAAGGAATTTGAGGAGCATGCGCAGATACTGTCTCTTTTCTCGGCACATGCGCGGGAATTGACAAAGAGCATGTGGTTTTAAAGGGAAGCAACAAAGACGCGTTACTGAGCTTGAGTTTTAGACTTTCGTCGTGGCCTATTCGCCTCCGCCTTTTTGGGATTACGGCCGGCCAAGTTCGAAAGAAGATCAGAAATTTGAGTCTTATTTAGATGAACGAAGCGGCCCTATACAAAGGTGACGCGCATAACATAAGCTTAAACGTAGCTGATCTTAAACGCATTAGCGTGTTTGTCGAATGTAATTGTCTTCGTTTGAGGTATAGTTGTTGTCAGTAAAATAACTTATCCAGTGAGGCGATGTCTTGTTTTTATTAAAATAAAACAATTGATTTAGCCGTTTCTTCGTGTCTCATTTTAAAAATTAGGCTTGACCTTTAGTTTGAAGGAAAATGTCTTTTGTTTTCAGCGAGATCATTAAGTTTTACTAATGATCGGTTGTTCAGCGACTGCGTACATCGTTTCGCTGTTTTTCTCTCCAAAACTTTTATTTAAATAAGAAACTCGATATTGTGACTTCTAATAGAATTTGCCGCAGGTATCATTTCTCCGTGACCATGCACATCATTTGAGTGCGATCACGATTAGATGTTCAGCCACTTCTGCTGGCTCGTGTACTTACAGAAAAATAATTCACTGCACGGCACAGGTCAGATGTTCTAGAACACAGCTTGTTGTTGAACCTTCTAACATTAATTTTGTTTTAGAAATATGTTTTGTTGTTTAAATGGATTTGCCATGGATTAATTCTAAATACACTCATCAACTTTACACAGTGTGTCCGCCATGACAGTTCCGAGACGGCCATTGTTGGTCGAACAATGGTCCACGTGGCGGACGAAAAATAAGAAAATTTGTGAGAGAAACAAATTGTCTGCTCTAACTGTTAAAAATGAGAGCTAAGTCGTTATATTCTCCTTTATATTGAATGAGAAACTAAGATGTTTTCTAGAAACGTTGACCTTGCGGAAAAGTCTCTTTAAAATTAAAATAAAAGGGGTAGCGGTTTGGTGAAGTGTAATTAACTTTTCAGTGCGTACTTTTAATTTTACCCGCTGAAAAGCCTAACATGACACAAGGAAAAAAAACATCTTAAAGATCATTAAAAATATGTTTCAAAACAAGCGAACCCGTGTCTCCGACCGTAACAAAATGTTGCTCAACTTTGGCGGAATAGCCCCAGAGAGCATTTCATCGACCCAAACTTTTCAAGCTGTGACATAATGCGAAGATTGACTACCCGGAGATAAAAAAAAAAAAAAAAAAGTTGTGCTCAACAATTTGTGCAAGAATTAAAAAAGATATATAAACTTTTAGGGTGTATTTCCTGATATAAGAAACTTGCAATTGTTTTGGAGAAGATCAGGATGAAGATGTTTCTAAAGAATCAATTGATTGAGACGATGAAAGGTGACTTTAAAATACAGAAGCCACAAGAACGTCAACTAGTAAGGAAGCGGCGAATTACGCTGAATATAAACATCTTTGAGTAGCTGAGCAGGCGCTATTGTTACAAAACTTTGATATCAAACTTGCTAGCCTTATAGTTAGTAGTTTAAGCAATAAGCTTTTAAATTCATTTATAGCGATTACAACAGCATCATACGCGCCTAAAGCGCTGAGTCTGCCTTATTTTGTAAACACGATACTCAGTTGCGTTGTTGAATTGTCACAACCGACACTAAGTCTGTGTTTGGACCAAAGTCAATAAGTATTTCTTTTTTTTCCAAGAGGGTTGTTTTGGGAACATACAGTATATCACGAACGCTGTGATCTTAAGATTTACCGACAGAATATTGCAATAAAAAATATTTTGTGAAGATGCATCTTTGTTATGGATTTTTTTGTTTGTTTTCATTTCTTTTTTCCCCATAGCCGAGAGCTAGAGAACTCTGAAGAAGGTTGAAATGCTGCAACAGCAGCATAATTAAAAAAAAAAAACTACAAAAATAAAAAAAATAAAATAAAAATAACCTGGTTCTCCTCTACTCCTCAGAAACACAGGGTGTTTTAGAGTATTTTCGCTCTGTGATTCCGAACGATTTTGTTTGTTCTTCAATTAAAATATGTAAGCCGTCACTTGTCTCGCCTTATCGAAATGTTTACTCGAATTGCATGGATTTTTTTGACGGAAAGCTAACAGTTTGTTTTAGCCTGGTTACAATCACCTGTCTTTGTCGTCTCTAAAGACTAAAAAAACTTGATGATTTAAAAAAGCCTTCCTTACCATTAACGCTGTTTGAAGCTTCGACAGCGCGACCAAGTGAAACTCAAGGCAGCCATTAGTTCAGTGTCCTCCCAATGGCGAAGACCCTCATTCGATCTGCAGAGAGATATTTTCGATGACCAATTATCATATATGTGCTCAGTGAAATGAATTTTCTAAGTAATTTTTCATGACTGCGCTATAATCTGCTCGGAAGAAAGCTCACACAGCGAGTTATACATAATTTCCCTCCCGACACCAGCGAACTCGTCACGATACAAGTTGTGATCAGCTGAGAGGACGCAATACTGAACGCCAAACGCGCGGTCGATAAGTACGTATACCGTGACTTATTCTCTCATACATTTTAGATATCAACCTCTTAGGACATTAATTTCCTTGCCGGCACGGAGAATTTGCATTTTAAGTGATATTTTCCCCTGTCAGGTGTGACCCTTTGCGTAGGCGAGAAAAATCAGCGGAGAATATTGGACGATATTTCACGCATAACTACCGGTTCACAACACACATTTCACGGCACGACATGAGACAAATAACAATTGGCGTTTATCTTTTCCCATTTTTTGCTCGTGGGGTCACGCTGTTTTACAGAGCTTTTTTCTTCTCATGTTGAAAACGCGACGAAAAAAAGTTTGAAAACATTCCGTGAGAGTTGCTTTGAATCAATTATTCTTAATCGTTGGATCCAACCAGTGATGGTTTTGTTTGAAAGAGAAACTCACATCATTGAAAAGACAGAAAAATAAATTAAATTTGACCATTTATTTATGAATTGGCGGCGGCTCACCAAAGGAAAACGCGAAAAATTAATTAATGTCCTTGCAGTCGAAAACACGAAAATCTTCGATATAATAACGTAGGTTTAACGATGGAAAATTCGAGCAAAAGCCTCAGTAGTCGAGCGCGCGAGCTGATATCGCACACGCAAAACTCGACATTTTTTCCGTCATATATTAAATCAACTATATTGGACTGTTTAAATACTTAACTGAGAGGAGATTCTATAAGGCCATAATTAAAGACAAAGCCTGGAAACTGAGAATGCTCGGCTTGATGTCACGTAGTTCGTTCTAGCCTTTTAAATGTTTTCAGTTTTTTCTTTGTCGATAATAACTCAGGAAACGTTTGTTCTCTCCGTGCAATTATTCTAGAAAGTTAAAACCATTTTTATGCAAAGCCGTGAGCTCAAATGTTAGTTTGGAAACATTTTCAAATGCTAGCTCGTCGATGAGAAAAATAGAGAAATTTTAAGGAATTGAACAATACTTTACATTTAATATAGCTCAGTCCATTTTGCCTGGTTGCTGCATGGGCAAATTTTTATATATACGTACTCACAATCATAAACATGAATCAAATGGTCATTTAAATGTAACTTAACTTTCTCTTGCTTTCTGAAAAATCAACTGCTTGTTCGAATTGCAAAATCTCTGATTGATGGGAATCCCGTCAGTTTGCCACAAAATAAAAATGGCCTGACCGCGGTTCTTCAAAGAGTGGATTACAAATCGCTACCCAGCTGAGGTAAAAATGTACTCCAACTAACACATTTTATCAGCTGGATAGCGACTTATCCTCTTGATAAAGTTATCCACTCTTTGAATAACCGAGAACAGATTGTGTTTAAGAGCTAGGGCTACAGCGTTTTATAGTAAAAGTAAGTTCAGGTTCTTTTATAACATTATTCTCTCTTACATGGCTTCAAAAACTGCGTTACTGTTATCAGGGGTTAAGAGTACTAGCGATGACGTCACAAACAACTAAATTATGAAATAATGGGATTTACTGAGATATTCTGAAAAAGCACAGTGTGAAAAATGCCTACCTGCCAAAAATCGACGTCTTATTGCAATTTTGGGGTAAGATTTTGGCACTGTTATTTTTCGATGACTCAATACTAATCCTTCTAATAAATTTGCATCTTACAGTCGTTTAGAACTGAGACATCAGTCAGAAGGATTTGTGTGGAGTCATGGGAACATTACAGTGACAATACCTCATCCCCAAATTGCAACAAGATGTTGATTTTTGGCAGGTAGGCATTTTTCGTCAAGCTCTTTCAGAATATTCCAGTAAATTCCATAATTTCAAAAATTCAAATATTTGTAGCATCCCACCTCTATTGCAGTTGGCGAGAGAAAGAGTCGCTGGAGAGCTAAACATTGATGCGAGCACAATGAAAAAATGACAAAATAGCACCTGTCCACTGACGATACAGAGCGAGACTCGGCTGGACTTTCATTCTTTCTCGAAGACTCTGGTGCTTATTCAGGGCGACATGAACCGTTTTACAAAGTCTCACATTATTAGTCGAGAGAACAGAAGGTCGAACAATGTTCCAGACATAAAAAAACAGAGGGGTTGTAGGTTATCAGAGTCCAGTCAAAGCACAGCTTAGAACAGACGCATGCCTACTCCGATTTGCTTGACACATCTATCGATTTCTTATCAAGAGCCCTTGTTTTCTCCCAAGCTGATCAGCGGAAAGCCCTGATAAATTCGAAGCCAATAAGCCCTTCTGGCAGCGAAAGTTTGCATCATGTCTCCCAAGCTGATCAGCGGAAAGCCCTAATAACTTCGAAGCCAATAAGCCCTTCTGGCATCGAACTTTGCATCATGGGTATGGGAACTGTGTTCGTTTAATTTGTGTCCTTATCAGGAAACTATTAAAATGTTTTCTTCGGTAAGGTAATATGCCTGAGCTGGTCGTGTACATTATAGAATATCAGTAGACGTATGACATTTCCTATTGTCAGAGTATGAACACTATTTCAGTTTGAGACCAAAAGGGCTGAATTACCTTTCCCCTCCCCCTTCTCTCCCACCCATGAATCTCTCGTTGGTGCTGCTCCAGTTCCAAGAGAAGGGAGCGAGGAAACGGGTCCCTCTGAGAGAATTAAGCCTATTTCTGGACTCGCCAGCTAATCTTTGACGGAATTATTCACTTTGATTTTTATCAGCAGATCGAGGATTGTTTGGTGATTCCCCTTTTTCCTTAGCTTCCACAGTACTGGCAGGCATTTACACGCTAGCTGAGATTAAGTTGATTTTGGTCACTTGCCACTAAATGTGTGGTGCGACTGATAAACGATCATCGCCCTTGACTCTTCAATTTCGAGAAGGAAGATCCTCATCATCCACAACAACGCCGAAACAAATTAACTGTCCATGGCTGCTGTCTAGTCTTGAGTCGGCGAATTATTTCACCTCTTGCACCTAGCTAAACGTAGTGCCGCGTCGAAGGAGATCACATGCAGTGCCTTAGAAACGGCAGGGAGAAATCCTTTCCTTTAATTCCCCGCACCCACCATTTATGGTCTGTTCTAGACCGTTTTGTTGTTGGTTTGGGAGTAGGGAAGTGAGTTTAGGAAAATAACGATACCATTGGAGGTACCCCATATAGTGGATACTTGTAGTCAGTGGATTCCGTCCAAAAGGGATCCTTTACCTTCTTCATGACCACCTTCGTGGCACGCGAAAATTAAATTTTTGCCAGTTTAGAAGGTCGTAAACTAGGCCAGTGCGAGAGTTGGAAAGGCTGGCAAAAAGTGAGCAGAAATTTCTGGCCGAAATTACGAGGCAAAAACTAGCGTGAATTATTGTGAAAGGGGTACTATAATATTGCGTCTGCAGTTGGTTTGTGAAAGGGTGTATTGAACCCATTGGTGGAGTCCGCCAAATAAAAATTTTTTGCGGAGGGGAGGAGGGGGACGGGGGCGCAGGAGAAGTGCATACGGGGGTAAAGGGAGAGGGAGGTGTACAAGAGGCAGGAGCCAAGAGGGATTGGGCTGAAATTCGACATTTAATCGGGCCCTGAGGGATCGGACCGTCGATTGAAACTAAAAGGGAGCCTTGGTAAGATCAATATATGGACTGATAGCGGTTGGACGTGAGCTCCTGATCCTGTCTCATGAGGGTGTGTGAAGGAATACGATTGACATCTTAAGGGGAAATGGGATTTGGAAAGTAGTGGGAATCGGGAAAAATTGCTTACTAATTTGCAATGAATACGGCAAAAAGAGGAACCTCGAGCCACTGACAAAGGGGCGGGAAGCGCCAATGAGAGGTACAGAAAGCGGAAAGTTCGGGACCCCCCGCCATAACGAGGGTCTGAATGTAGTTCAAATAACTGCAAGGCTGATCTGACTACGGGGCTTGTTACGGGACATTTTTCAGTAAAAGCAGATTTCACTCAGTTTAGGAAATATCGGAGCCTTGGTATCTGTCAAGTAAAACACATAGGTGTTGAACACCTGCTGTTCTTTCGAATAAGAAATGAGCTTCAGTTTGTAAAGGTGCGAAAAGTAATTTCTAGTGCTCTCGAAATACTATTTGCTTCGGGTCTTATCGGAAGTGTTCTTCAGTAAAAGCTCCTGAGTTCTGCCTGTAAGAGAATGAGTCAAGATCTGCAATAAACACTATGTATTGTTCCTGTGAAGAAGATCTGGTCCACTTGATGTAAATGATGATATGATATGATATGATATCAGGGCCGTAGCCAGTATGAGGCAAACCGAGGCACTTGCCTCAGTCATTGTTGACAAATTCACAAACAGTTAAATAAGTAAAAAAAAATGTTAACGCAACATGATATTATGTTGAAAGATAACGCGAATCAGGCAGTGCCCTGAATTACAGATGAGAAAAGCAAACAAAAATTCATGCTAACTAGGCAGCAGCTTCCCAAAGAAAACTGCCTTGTTTTCATGTGTTTTTCCGCCATTTCTCGAGTCTTCTGTCTTCTCTGATCTGAGTGAGAAAAATCTATCGAAATACAGCGTTCTAGCAACAGCTTTTTTCAAAGAAAGCGGAAAGTAGTTGCTCCCATAACAAGCTTTCAGTTGTTCTCAATAATCGAACTAAAATTTAACCTTGTTTTGGCATTACTAGTATTCAGCGAAGCAACATTGTCTTTCATTCCATCTAGTCAGAGATGGTGGTGTCAGTGAAGAAGCCACCGGAGATGGTCGGAAAGAAGTTGTAGAGGCAAAAACCGGACAGGCGGCAGCGCCACTAAGTACAGGAAGCTGTTCGTACGAGCCCAGCTTAAGCGCTCTCTGCAGGTTGAAGACCATGTGCCGTTCATCGATGGGCTCTTACAGGCTGAATGGCCTTGCATTAGCCTATGTCCACAGCGAAATCCCTGTGGACCCGCTCGAGCCTCTTCAGCCGGGTGGGATGCTAGTGGGCAGAGGCGAATCGCGCTGGCATTTAACAGCTAACTTCGTTATCATTTAGAAACGAAAATCCTCAAATGAGAACGGCCGAGACCAGGTTTTATGAGCCTGTGAGACTGAGCACCCCCCCCCCCCTCCCCGCCCCAATAAACCCTTCTTTTCACGAAACCTTCTGGTCAGGCAAACCTGGTTTAGGTTGTTGTTATGTAAGGCCTTCCTATAGAAACAAACTGCCAACAAACACATTTAACAGCCGCATACAAGAACACAGAGCCCCTAAAGTAGCATTTAGCACCCCCCCCCCCCCCCCCAAAAAAAAAAGTCACCTCGATCTCTAGATCTAGATGGCCTTAAGGGGCTCTTACCGGAATTTTTGTCAAATAAGGTTTGATCCCAGTGTTTTGTTTAAACGTAATCATCATAAAGACCCTAAATTGCTAGGCGGGGAATTCAACCATGGATATTGCCTCAGTCCTTACTTTTTTCTGGCTACGGCCCTGGATATGATAATCTTTATTTATCCACGGTACAAAAGATCCCGTTAGGTCGGCTAGGCACCTATCGCTTAGCCACAGAGCTAAAATGCATGCCCCCAAAGCGGGCCCTGTTACAAGAAAACGTAACACAATGTAGCAAGCGTTTCCATGGACTTGCTACGCATGCTAGTCTGCATGGGGGTGTTGTATTCTCAGCTATGAGTTAAACATTAATCCATTTCTCAGGTCTAGGTTAAAATTTCGGCCATTTCTCAGCCAGCAACTAATCATGACTGATCTCAGAGCAACGTTTACTGCCCCCGTGTTTTTGCGGTTTTACATCGTGCAAGCTGTGTCGCTCTTGTTAACTTGTCAAACAGTGTTGGTGTCTATCGAAAACCGAGTGCCATCGGAAGATTTCCGAAGAACTTTCGAGTGATTCCAACTTCTTTTGAGACCATGCGAACGCTGCTAATCACCTTCTGACGACCTCACAACTTCTAGAAACAACTTGTGAGGAGCTCCCCGAGACATTTAAGCTAGCTTCTTATTCTCCAGGCATTAGCTTCACAGTTATTTACTGGTTATTTGAAAGTAAAATTCACAAAACTCAAAATAAAACTGTTGTTCCTTACCCCTCCCCTGTTGGGAGACTTGTCGCGCCATATCCTGGGAACGAGAAGGAAAACAAATTGGCGGCAGACTTTTTCACAAGTCTATTCAAACAGCAAATTTGCGGTCATGTTGGACTAATCATTGGAAAATGGTACCGTAAAACATGCTTGTTTGACTATGAGGCCTCCTTTATAATGATGAAGATATTTTGCCTCAATTAAGTCATGTTGAAAGCGAGAAATCTTTTAAGAGTACGCACAAAAATTGGCATTTTCGTGTCACAACTCGTTCGTCGACATGGTTGTCATTTGTTGCTCTGGAGAAGCAATTAACTGTCATGGAGCTGTGATCTGCCGTTTAAGATGGGAATTGTTTGCTCTGGACCTTCAAAGAACTTTATTATTTCGACAATGAGCGGCGAAAATGGTGCATTTACAGGTACAATTAACTCTATCCGATAATTTGGCTTGCGTCGTGAAGCGTGAAAATAATTTGCCTAAAGGCTTTTTGCTGATATTGAAGCTTCAAACAACTCTCTCAGATATAATTTAGCTCAGACGATTCTGTCGACATTTAGCTTTCATCTAAGTTTATTTACTGTCCTCGAATCCTGCTAGATCTGAATATTTTCGATTTTGTCTGCTTTACAGAAGAGGTTGTTGTACGCATATCGGATGAGGGTTTCACACCATCAAAACTCACTTTATACGAAGGCCAGGTAAGTTAATTAACGATTCGCTGAAACAAGCTGAAATTAGCATTTCACTGCTTTATATAAACGGGTCAAAATATCTATGTTTTAAAATCTGCATGTTATGATCTTGTCATGGCAAATTGTTAAATGACTTGTTAATGACTAGTCATGAATGTAAACATATCGGTTGCTAAAGAAGCCAATTTATGCAGGTCCGCTTTTAACAGGAACCTGCACACTGCGCATAATTTGGCTGTGTTATAGTAAACTAGTGTCTTATCGTGAGGTTCTAGAAAACTCCAATTTTTAATCCAGCTATTAGTTGTCAATATTTTAATTATATTTTGGCCTATCCAGTGTGTGACACAAATAGAGTTAAATTCCGACTTTACGAAAGGAATTCCACACAACCTGCAAAGCGTTAATTATGCATGCCGATTTTTTGACTTAAACTCAAATGACGCGGGCTGTTTGTTTAGAAAGCCTGGCTGAAGGTTCTAAGATTGTTGATCCTGGCCAGTGCTAGTAATCTTGAGTATTTAGCACGGCAACATTTTAGTCACATGATCCAATATTGCCAGACACTGTACAACAAATGCAAAATACTGTACACAAATTATATGCAATTTGTTTGTAATTTACTGTAGATGTAACTTTAAGGAGAGTACAGTACATGTATGAGAGAATTGTATAATTTTATAATCAATGTTGGGCTGCGTGGACTGCAGACTGCAGAATTTACCTCTTTTTAGGCGTAATAGTGCTCCTAATTTAACAAGAAGCTGTTTCCAGCTTATACTCAGGCCATATTTGACTGTGTGGTGCGTAAAGCCTAGAATCTTTTAACAGTGATATAACCTCCAGCATCGCCAATTCCCCCAAATAGATAGCCTGCGAGCAAGCTCTCTTGGGGGTGGATCCTCTTTCCCCCTCCCGCCCCCCACCCCCAAGAGAGCTTGCTCGCAGGCTACCAATAAGTAACCACCAGATAGAATTGCATTTCTTGCAGTCAGAATGAAGTACAGGGGAAAACGACATTTGTCATACGAATGCTTTTTATAATCCCTGGGCTTTAATCCTTACGTTTTCACCTTTCGTTTAGAGACATTACCATTTGTACAGTCCTAATAGTATGTATGTCACGCCGGGTCAATGACGGATTGTAATTTTCGGTATGATCTAGACCCGGGGGGGTACTCCCTTATGTGACCTTAACGGGGACGTGCCGCCCGATAGGGTATGGTTTTCAGGGTGTTTTGTCTTGAACTGGGTATCTATTTCATCACTTTCTGTCTTAAATAGGGTATCCCTACATGACCTAATTTTGAATTCTGTTTTGCTGTTTATATTTTTAAATGAAATTCAGGGGAAAGCATTTGTTATTCACCTTTCATTTGAATCTACAGAAACCGTTTCTACATTGATTGTTTTTCTATAGTAAACGTGAGACATCTTTAATCTATCTTGGCGCGCGAGGTCATAGACTGATTTAGTTGCAAATTTTCGGTTAAACAAAACTAGCACTCAGGTTGGCCTAAAAAAAACACTCCAGTTAGCCTAAAGAGCACTCCAGTTAGCCTAAATAGCACTTAGGTTAGCTTAAATAGCTTCACGGTTAGCTTAACGGTTAGCAGTTTATGTTGGGGTTTTTCATGCCTCGCATGCCTCGCATGTGGTGTTCATGCTTTGCACGTCTGGCTCGCATATTGTAAACACTCCTCACGGCCCGAAAACAAAGAACCCGACCGAGAATTTAAATAATTTGATAACACGACAGAAAACGTAACTCGTACCAATCGAGTACAAAAAATGAGACCGAGAACAATAACTCGTGGCCTGAAGTCTTAACTCTCGGCCCATCGCGACTCCAAAAAGAAAAAAGAATTTGATAATGCTACCGAAACCTTAACTTGGTCCGCCTTACGGCCCAAGTAATTAGGCTATAAACCTGCAATGACCTGTGGCTTTAAGACCTGTGGCCTAGGATGCTGTGCACCTTCTGTTCTTTTGTTGACTTTCATTAGGTGTCTAGCGCTTTTCTCGGGATTCTGGCAGTCCAGAACAAAACCACACTCTTGTAGAGCATCCCCAGCAGTTTCAACCATTTCCTAAATAATCTCCCGAGACTGCATACCCAATGCACCAATGACTACTGGAATTACCAAGGCCGATCGGCAGTTCCAAATCCATTTCATCTCATGCTTTATCAGTCATGGTAGTTCTCAATTTCTTCTCCCTTCTGTCTACCCTGGTGTCAAAGTTGATAATTTTAAGGCAGGTTATCTCCTCCTTATTCAGAAGAACAATGTCTGACTTATAATTGATGTTATTGTTCAATGTCACAATCTGTTTGTATCATGAAATCCCACATGTACAACAGTTTGTATCTTTCCGAATCACACACTGGATCTGAGTTACAGTATGATCATATGCCAGTTAAGTTCCCTTTCAAAACCGCACTTAGATCCAAGTGAATTACCTAGCTGTACAACCTTGTAATGTCACCATGATTTATGTACAATTGTACAATGTACTGATTCTGGGCGAGGGCAGTGCACTCTGCTACAATATGACTGACTGTCTCAACTCTGTCACCACACATTCTGCATGCTGAGGATACATTCTGTTTGTCAACCACCTTCGTCACACTGTTTGTCCGCAATGCCTGATCCTGTGAGCACTGCCATTAGAAGAACTTCAGTCTCCTGTTCAGCTTCCCCCGTGACTTTGGATCTCTTTTTTCATCAGTACTTCTCACAACTTGTCAGCTCGTTCCTCCAAGAATGTTGTCTTGTCCTCGCCTCACTCCTTCTCCTTAAGAACTTCCTCCTGCATTCATCTGTTAGCATCCTTCCTTCCCCTTCCCCCCTCCCCCTCTCCTTAAGATATTAGTTCAAGCTATTTGTATCGGCTTGTACACACTCCTGAGTGCTTAATTCCACATTCACTCTCTGCCCTTGTAAAGTACAGTCTGCAGGCAGATGTACATGTAATGCCGATCGATTGTTCTCAGTTTGAACGTGTTTTGCGATCCATGAACTGTGTAGCTCTTCTTTAGTCAGGGCTTCTGATATTATGCGATGTTGCGATTTCGCATAATTGACCTAAAATCGCAACAAATCGCATAATTCATGAAAAATCGCAGAATTTGTACAAAATCGCACAATTTAAGAAAAAAAGAGCAAAAATCTCGCTTAATGTTAAGTTTTCCGATAATTTAAACGTTATCTCAAGGAGTTTTTTCTTTCAAAAGGCATCAAAAATCACCTGGAAGCGTTCGTTCGTTGATTAAGTGAACAAACAGGCGTTCTATGCTTCATTCTACATGCTGGGGATCTGGTGCTGGTTTTCAATATTAAGCGAGTGATCATTGGCATGGAATAAACAATCCTTTTATGTAAATACACCAATCACAATCATTGATATATTTTTAAGACGGAAAACTGCTCGATAGTCGCTTGCAATATGTATTGTATTTTGTTTTAATTGAAACAAACATCCTCATTATGGATAAGTTTGTTGTTAAAACGCCGAGCGCTTCTTCACAGGAGAAAAAAAAGATCGTACCTTCCTGTAAATATTTCAGTGAAAGACAGGGCAAGAAAGTACTCTGAAGGAACGTTTCATGTTGACGATGGTCTGCTGTTTACTCTGCAAGCAGAGTCTCCTTCGATCTTCCTCGATGTTTTGCTCTTCGTGCAACATAGTGGTTGATCATCTTTGAAAGTTTGTGGTTGACAAGCACCTTGAAGCTGAGTCACACAAGCGGAACACGGAAAAAAATGCGGGTCAGAAGCAACAAACGCTGACTTGACCAAATTAGCAATATCTGATTTTCAATAATTTGAAATGAGGCAACAAATAATTTTTTTCAGCTGTTTCTTCATTTCCCCGTGCTCTAATTGCTTATTGAACAGCAAAAGATGGATTGTGTTCCTCTTAGACCTAATAAAGCAAAGTTAAATTAGCTAAAACGAAATCGCATAATTTGCCGCATAATAGACCTTTCTTGCCGCATAATGAGACTTAAAAGTGCCGCATAATTTCCAAATTTTTTTCGCACCCTATCAGAAGCCCTGTTTAGTCAAGTTGATTTTTCCAGCTCCAATGACAACCAATGCTGCTCTTGAGTTTATTGCTTTCATCATGTTCCCTCTGTTGAGCTTGAATTTAAGTATCTTCCTCAACCACCAGACTTGTATTATTATTATTATTATTATTATTATTGTTACATTATTATAATTGAAGGGGTTTATGGAAAAACGCCTTAAGTGACTTCTGATTAATTGCTGGATTCTCCTTCCAAATTGCCTTGTAATGTATTCGCTTGTGAAACCAAAGGAGAATTTGACCTTACATCAAAAGTTACTTAGGGCCTTAATCAGCACACCCCTTCAATTGTAATTATTAATCTGAATATTTATCTGTACCACACGTTATTTTGAATTTTTTCAATGTATTAACTTTCAGAGCATTTTGTTTGAATGGAGCGAAGAATCATCTTCCCAAACCTTCAATGTGATTCAGGTGTGTGATTGACTAGAGTATTAAATAAATTATTACCTTGGTTTGTTTTTACATGTATGACATTGAAACAAAATAATTAAACTCAGAATAATTTGTATTTACTGTAACTACATGTAAGATCAGGGAGTGCGTTCGATGATCTTGATCCCAGACTCTCTCTCCTTTGACAAGTTGGTGATGATGTCATCTGCCCCTGCAAAATCTGCAGGGATACCAGATATGCGTCCCATGATCCATTTATTCGTTGATCGATTGATCGACTGCCCCACGCAATCTTGACTCCAATCTGTATTAGGAGTGCACTCTTTCTACGTGTACGTACGTCGAACGCAATTTAAATACATGTACATGTATTGCAGTGACTTTGGCTTTTTACTTATGAATAGCTATTAATAGAGTTCACAAACTTTATCTGAAACCAGAAAACTGTATGTGTACAATTACATGTACATGGACGGTGCCTACTTTTGCTACTGCGCATATGTTCTGCTCATCTTGCGATGGTCCGAGAAAGTTGGGTTTTTTAATGGCTGTGCCTGCTAAAACAAACAATATTTTTTGCGTGGTTTAATTAACTACTCGGGAAGAGCAGATCTTGGGAAGGGTTATTGGAATCCGAAAAGAAAGTTAGGGGTACTAACCACGCATTTTTCAGAGATAATTTAGCTTCAATTTGGGAATTAAACAATTGATTCCTTACATTGTTTTGTATTTTGGCGCCCTTTAAAATTATTGTTGCTTAATTATCTCTAAAAAAATATGTTGTTACCCCCAATTTTCTTTTTGGATTTTAACAGCCCTTGCTAAGATCTGCTTTTCCCGCAATTACTCATAAACTGGGCAAAAACTTTGGTATTAGTAGGCCCCGTCCTTAATTGTCCTTCTTAGCAAGATCATGTCATTAATACAAGTCAAGTAACATTGCGTTCACTTGACAAGTGACTGTTTTATTTATATGGCCCTCCTTACGTCCTTTGCTTTTACATACAGTGCACATGTAAGCTGTCCCTTTCAATAACACACAAACACTGAATTTCAAAATGCAACTAACAGCTTGTGTTTTTTACTGCCGTCTGAGTCATAATTGAAGAGTGAAAGGGACATATTTTTTGGGACATTTTTATTCCGGAAACTCGAAAATCAGAATACCCCCGCCGAAAAATAAAATAATATATTTTTCATCTAAAACATTTCATACAGCCTTCAATAATATTATTTTATAAATCCTCTTATTTTTCTTTTTGCATAGATTTGATAGACATGACATGACTTTTGTGTATCAATTTTATCTTTTCCCTGTGTATTTAATGTACAGTGTACTAAGTATGGTCATATAATGTCTCACTTAATAAATTTATTTGGCAGGTGAGTGGTCCAGAGTTGAACCCTGTTCCAGGGGGATACAACAGTGGCAGTCTATCACAAGCTGGTTCCTTCAAAGTGTGCTTGGGAAAGAAAGGGCAGTTCACATTTCTGAGGTTTGTTATTATTTAATGGATTTTGTATAAAGTCCTTTAATTTATCTAAACAGGGTGTACATGCATGTATATATTTATCAGAGAGTTGCTTTCCAGTGAAGTGTAAATTAAATAATTATTAAATAAACCTCGAGACTATATCAAGCAAAACCCTGAAGGCCGGGGTGTGGGAAGGGAAGAATAACGATTGAGAAGGAGACAGGTTTTTTCAGTCTACGACTTAATTACTGCACAATAGTATCTAAATTACTCAGTACATAAAATTATGCAATAGTATATAATTATTACATGTATGTACATACCAAAAAGAAATACATGTACAACAGTATTGGTTAAATTTCCACTCATTACTGAAGTGATTTAAGAATTCAAACTGTTCAATGTGTACACAGCAGTGAACAATTACCACTGTCAGTTGTACATTTGTCAAACTCTTACAATTGCAGTCTACAATGAGAGACCGCAAGTCTAATTTTGTGTTTGCGTTGGGCTGCCTTTGCAAATGCATGTGGAACAAATCGAGGTTTTAGGCGGACATTT
Organism: Pavona decussata; assembly: GCF_977016875.1. NCBI lineage: Eukaryota > Metazoa > Cnidaria > Anthozoa > Scleractinia > Agariciidae > Pavona > Pavona decussata. The sequence continues at coordinate 428,049 of NW_028145729.1, forward strand.
TGTTTCTCTGTCGCACAAATTTACCTCGTTTTGATGCAAGAATCTGACCTCATTTTCACATGAAGATTTCACCCACACAAGTCCCCTCTCTTCAACATCAAATTGGCAAGTCAGCCGCACTTTTTAATCTGTGATTACTATTACTAGTTTTATAGTATTACCACACTGTAAGGGGGTGAAAAAAGACACAATTAATTTTAGTTATTGTTATTTTCATACCATTTTGTTAATTTTTGTTGCAGTGAATCTTTGCCTGACAGGTCGAACACATTAAAAGTGGAGGTGTTAGGAGTAGCACCAGCTGAAATCAAGGTACAGCTGTTGTATGACAATATTAAATATTTTACTGTGTCCTTGATTTTATCATTTGACATGTACTGTACCTGTTGTCAGCCTCATCTGCAGGCTTTTATTTTTGGGGGAAGGGGGTAGGGCAGCAAATGCTATCAAGTCGCCATCTTGGATTTTAAATGCAGAGGGAGATTGGGGAGGGTAGAAAGGGGGTGGGTATACTGTAAGTTGGGAGAAGAAACCTCTTTTCCTGGCAACTCCCTAAGGTTTTGTAGAACCAACATGGCAGCCACAATTAACCGAGATTCTGGCACTTGCTAACCCCCGAAAATGCCTACATTGCATTAACTAACCTGTTGTTATAATTAAACTGCTGATGTAACTGGGTGCAATTATAAAATATAAGTTACATGTACTGCTGCAGTTAGTATTAAATACATGTGATTAAAGAGGATTTACATGATAAATATTTAAATGTGATGGTAATACACAAGCTATTGGTGTTATTCAGCTGATATGTAGTTGTGTAATGGCATGCCAGGAAGCATCATGTGTGTAAGCCTAATATGCACTGTAGTTTGAGATATTTTGATTTTTGGTATGGAATGAGTCCCTGTCCCCTTCTATGTTAAGCCTGGATCCTCTTTTAACAATAGACTGTACATGTAAGGTAAAGTCGCACGACAAGCCTAAGTGGCTCAAACAGCCGCAACTTAATCCGGTTTCTGTAGCATGAAACGACTGGGAATATTAACTACTCCCACCTGGATGGGATGCTAGTCGATCGCAGGGTTACCCCCAGCAGTATGTCACCATTACCCTTTTACATGTGCAGTCAACTCTCACCTTGCAGACACCCCTCCATTACGGACACTCGCTATAACGGACAAAATCCAGATCCCTGGTGAAAGCTAAATTAGGGGTTTGACTGAAACTGACTCCAGCTATTACAGACTCTCGCTATTAAAGAATTACAGACACTTTCATGGTACAAAGATAACAATTTTAAGTTATTATTTTGACGCTCAACAAAGCAGATACCTTGAACTTCGCATGTAACATAAATTGCAGTCTGATGTTCGTCATTTGTCAAAACACACTTCAAAAGATTTCTGGAATGTTTTATTTGCACCAATCTAAATTAGTGGCTGTACAGCAGACTCTGAGTTTTCACTTCAGCTTATAATTGTCTTTTCCTTCCAGACTCTTTAGGAGAGACCAAGCTCTCATCCTCCATTCCAAATGACTGCTTAGCAGAGTTGCTACTGTTGATTAAAGCTTGTCAAGTCTTACAAGATATTTTGGGTCGCCAATTAACTCATAAATAACTGGAATCTCAAGCCCCAGGCCACCACCTCTGTTGATCCCCACACCCTGCTTTTACAAACTCTTCCAATTACAGACACTACATGACATCCCGAGGGTGTCCGCTATAACTAGAGTTGACTGTATACACCTGGGTGAAGAGAGACAATGTGGCGCAAAGGTCGTTGTCTAAGGAGACATTTACCCAGCAATGCAGAAATCAACCTCACCTCAAACCACCAAATTCCCCCCCCCCCCTCCCTGATCGTAAGTCTGAAACTGATGCACTAACCACTACACCACTGCACCTACACATCCCTCTTTAATAAGCAAACTCCTAATATTGCCGTCTAAAA